>NC_050472.1:17754135-18354135 GCF_013373865.1 Monomorium pharaonis | reverse complement strand
TATTTTCGCGTTCAAACTTAGAATATTTTCATTAATCGCGCGTTCGAACTTAGAATATTTTCATACTTTCACGTTCGAACTTAAAATATTTTCATTAATTTCTCGTTCGGACTCAGAATATCTTGCGATATTCGAAGAGACTAGAGGTGGCAACTTCTCCCTCGCTTTACTAATCGCTATCTCTTTTTTTTTATAGAACAAAGTACGACACTAGCGAGCGTGCGTGCGCGTGTGATTTATCAAGTGGAGCGAATACTAATTGTGAAGGTGCGAGTTCTCTTTTCCTTTTCTTTTTTTTTCCAAAGTTTAGTAAAAGCAGTGTTATTGAAATAAAATCTTTTTCTTTTCTTCCTCTTTTCCCCCGCGTCGCGGAATCGTGCGTGCAAAACAATCAGTAGTGCTTCAATCCCCCTTTGTTTTATATTTTATATACAATTTTTCTTTTCTCTTGTGTCATCCCTTCAGACAGTGAGAGTGGTGAACCACGGCTTAGAGTTGCAGTTCCTTAGGGAGCATAGCGGCCCCCGTCAATCGCTGAGAAAGCGCGGAATCGTTCGCTCGCGGCACGCGGGAGCATCGTGCGCCTCTCTCCCTCCCTTCCTCCCTCCCTCTTTCCCTCCCTCCCTGCCCCCCTCCCTCCCGCTAGCGTATTACGTTGTCAAGCAATTAGATAGCTATTTTGGCTTCTGGGATATGATACTCCGACATTGCGACTCGATAATACAAACACTCCAGTTGTGGTGCATGGAGCGGCATCAGGCGCTCATACCCTCCAATATCAGAGGCCTCTATAAAGTAGGCATTATCGTGGACGAGAAACTGAGAAATGTTCTGAAGAGCTCCGACAGGTATGTGATAAACACTTGGGTATTTATTCTTTTATATATCTATTTTGTACACTTGGGCCTTTATTCTGTACTTTTTAATTCTCGGTTACAACACTTTCCAAAAATCACGTACTTGCCATACTCATGTTAATGCTACCTCACATCATATATTTCATTATAACTTCCACAAAAATTAACCAATTTTAAATAACTTTTTCTTCATCGAAATTTCAACAGACTTCAAAGATTTCTCTATACATAGAATTTATTTAAAAAGAATAGTTTAAAAAATATCCGCTTATAAAATAAAATATTTGAAAATACACTTTTTTAAATAGAAATAATATACATCTGCTTGCATTCTGAAACAACAGACTTTTAATGATAAGAAAAAAATTGAGAAATACAGATTCCAATGAGAAAAGTAAAAGAGATCAATATTGCTAATTTTATACATCTTACATTCCGCGTGCCGTGTGATATTTGATATCGTCTCTTATATACACATTAACCCCCCCCCCCCCGTATTTCTATTTTCCGCGTCGCATCTAACCACACTGTACTCCGGTACACTTATTTCACTATCTTCAATTTCAGCAATCAGTCTAGACTCCGACAATGCTATGACTGCAGGATTTAATTTCTTCATAATCTGGTGCTGCATCTCGTCCTTGTGTGCCATTAAACTTTGCGCATTTATATATATTATTTGTTCTTTTTCCTTCTGTGGTTGCTATTTTTTGGCTTCCCATCCACCTCTTCTCTTCTCCTCTTTGATAGCCCTTTTACATGTCGAACATTCCGGATTTAGAGCATCATGATCGTCTTTTATTTTTAAATTATATGTTTTCATTTTAAACATACAATTTACACATTTGTTATGCTTCTCTTTACATTCACTTGCTTTATGCTTTCCTGTACATTTATGACACGTTTCATCTCTCGTACAGTTTTTTGCAATGTGGTAGAATCCCCAGCACTTGAAACTTCTTTATGCTGAAGTGATTGAACACAGGACATTTTCTCCAGCCTATATTCAACTTTTCTTTTTTTAACCTCAATTCATGTGTTACTTCATCTACTTCAATGATTATAAATCTACCTTCTTTTCCTTTCTTTCTAGACTGACTATCATCCATATTTTTTCTTTTCGGAATTTTCTTAACTATGCTTATACGAGATTCACCAATACCATTCTTGATTGTATCTTGATGTTTCTTGATTGTATTTATTAGTTCATCATCCAACTCTATTTCTTCCTCGCTAATATTGTGTTGCGCCTTGTGGTTCAACAAAATATTTTTGCCGTACCTTGTGGTGCGACAAAAGATTTTTTGGGATTTGTTGCTGCCCAAGTAGTTAGAACTCGCGGAAAGTGGCGGTTTTGTAGGCAGGGTCCTCAAATCACTCACTCACTGATTTAATTTAAACTGATATAAGATTTATTTCTAATGTTGTACACTGGTTGCGGTCGGCGAAGGTGCCACGTCGTGTTACACAGATTAGATACGGCGCGTGGCTCGAAGTTAACGCGTCGTCTCGTTGCTCGCTAGAGACTTGCTAGCGGCTAAGTCCCGACTCTTAATTCACTTGTGCGGGCCGTACGTATCGGCTTGATTACTTTTTACTGATCCCGCTGGCCGCTGTTCGGCAGCGGCTTAAATAGTGTCGCAGATTTAATTATTAGTGGGGGCATCGGGCCCTCCGTATGACCATATATGGTCATTCCCGCGCGCATCCGGCGCGCGGGAAATATTTGCGAGTTTAGCAACAATTGCCAAAATGCAGGTATGCATTTCCGGTGGCATGATTGTTGCTAAGCTGGCTTCGCTACTTCGTTAAGGTGGCTGGTGCGTTGCCCAGTGCGATGACCGGCCGGCAGCGCACGAGGCATGTGTCACCTGACACCTTATGATAGCGAGCCTTCCTCGGCGAGCTATCTTATTATTTTAATATTTTATTTCCTTTATTTTATAATATGTATTTATTGGTTGTGAGTGTTTCGCTCACAACATCCCTCCCCCGTAAAAAAAACAAAAACGGAGGTACGAAGTTTTTGTATATTTAATTAAAAACGCGTGCTACTGCTACGCTTTAAAATAGATCTGGGAATTGTATATTCCGAATCTATGTCTAGTGTGACTCGCTTCTCATGGCTGTTTCTCTTTTTCTTTTTTATTACAATAACAGTTATTATTATTGCTAGTATTATTACAATCACTGTTCCGCTGGTAGCCGTTGGATAGATAAAATGTGGTGATTGAAAAATTGTATTCGGTTGTTCGTTCAATCTTTTGTCCATTTCTATAATTTGTTTGTTTAAGTCCTCTAACTTTGAGGAATGTAGGACAATGTTTTGTAATTCTATCGGTTTCACTGCATTTATGCTTAGCTTTGTTTCGTTCTTTAGTATAGAAATATTGTATTGTGGTAAAAATGTTTCTATTTCTGTACTGTGTGATAACTTAGGAGACTTTATTATCGTGTCTTCCGTCATTAATTTGCAGTTGTTCTTCAATATTATTTTACCCGTTTTTTCAATCACTTCCTTTATCGGTCCGTGGTCTTTACAGTAAAATGTTACAGTTTGTTTTTCCTGTACGGAATATAGCCATGAGTGCGAGTCGCCTAAGACTATCCAAAAACTATGGTTAGACGCTATGTTTATAATGTTACAATTTTCGTGATATCTATCGGTTTCTAAAAACGTTTTGACTTCACACACGGAGTGTGGATTAATCCTGTTCGCAGGATAATTTCGCTCGCATAGGTAATCTTTATTTATCTTCATACAGTTTTGTAAATCGTTGCGCGGTAAGGTTATATACGTGTGCTGATCCCCGTCTATCGCTATGGTCGGATATCTGATGTCTATTACAGAGAATGTGTTATTATGTTCTGGCACAGGTAGTGCTATCACATTTAATATTTCGTATTTTGATATCAATGGAAAACGCAAAATCGTGTATATATTTATGCAGTATGCGCTTACAAGTACGAATTGTTCAATAGTTGACCACTCTTCCTGGTTTGCTCTAAATGGAAAGTAGAGTCCTTCCGGGAGTTGAGAGTTCGCATCTTTAAGCAGTTGTATAATATGGTCTATAGGCGTTAGTCTGGGGTGCATTATACCCCTTTTTAATAGGGTGACGTAATCTAAGACGTCCTCCGCATCGCGAGTTAACTCTGACAGTACGGTGCTGATAATTATAAAATTTGACTGTATGTTGTTTGCGCGTTCGCTCTCTAGTAGTTCTAGCTTGAGATTTTTGGTTGCGTTCGCGAGAAGGTATTCGTTATGTTGTACTGTTTTTTCTGTCTCGTCGATGTGCGCTATAGTTGCCTGAATTATTTTTAATTGGTTTTTTACTGAGTGCTGTGATGACTGTTGTGCGTCATGTAGTATTGCGAGTTGTTCGTCAATTGTCTTTTTGTCATCGGCGTCCATTGTACCGAATAGCGATTTGGCTATTGAGCCTACTCCGTCGATCAGTCCGCGTTTTTGTACTGTCGGCGTCTTATATGTGTCAGTTATTCGCAGGATCAGTCGATTTGTCCTCTGGTATTCTTTTGTGATGACAGTGTTAAAACTGTCGCATATAGCCTTATTCATTACCGCGACGATTCTACATAAGTTGTCAGTTTTTTGTACATATTTTTCGATTTGCGTCAGTCTTTTTGATAAAGACGCGGTGTTTATCTTAATTATTAGTTTCCATTGCGATTCTATTGGTCGGAGTCTACCTATTTTTTCATAGTAGATCCCCGGATGATGGGTGAATTTTTCCACTTGATACAGCGTGTCGCTTCCTTGAGCTGCTGTTGCCAGGTAGATACATATGAGAAGTCCCCTGCAAGGTGGTTTATTATTACTGCCTTGCATCTTATTAATCAGCAATATTTTATCTCGTCGACGTGCTCTTCTTTAATTGTGCGTGAGAAGAGGTGTAATGTTTATCTATCTCAGCTAATGTTGCCTTTTGGGTCGACTGTCTTGGACTGTTCTAAGATCAGTCTTGTCCGAGCTGTCGTGCGAGATATTTTTTATTTCTTACGGTTCGCGAGAGAGAAAAGAAAAAAGTTTTCATTATGCAGTTATTAGTGCCGCCGTCGCCACCCCCGTCTCCTAATCCGGGGGTCATCGCGTTAGATGATGCGTCTCCGGACGAGGGCGAAATCGTCGGGGTCTTCGAAGACCAGGTGGAGGACGCGGCGGAGTATGAGGGCTCCGAGGAGGAGCAGAACGATGTGTCCTCCAGTGAGGATGAGGACGATGTGTCCTCCAGTGAGGATGAGGACTCCGATGTCTCCGAATCCGGGAGTGCTCCATATGCTTTTCCCCCGTCTCCCGGTATGATAGACCGGTTACTGGAGGATATTGGGGTCTCCGACTCCGAGGAGGAGTGGGACCGAGGCTTCGGTGCCCTGGAAGGACACGGAAACTTTCTAGGGGAGGGGGGGGATGAAGAGTCGGAGGAGTAGTTATTAGGACCTCCTCTCTCTTTTAGTTTTTTAATTTGTAGTTCGTAAGTTATAGTTTAAGTAGTGTTTAGTGTTTGTTCCTCCCCCTCTTGAGTTAGTTATTTCCCCCTTTTTTTCTTTTGCATGCCATTTGGATGGGATCGTTCGGGATGGATTACTCAGGCGTTTTTCAACCTGGTGAGTCTATTTTTATTTATTTATTATTGTTTCTACTCTCTCTCTTCTTTTATTTTCGCGTTATCCCTCAATAAACGGTTTAATGCGATTTACGTGTACGCGAATTGTCCGTCTTCCCCTTTTTACTGTATAATTAACGTGCGAATGTCTTTCGGTAACTGTATAGGGTCCGGTCCATTGCGCGTCTAATTTTTTAGAACGCCCTCGGCGAAGCGTTTCGTCGAAGAGTAGAATTTTATCGCCAATTTTATAATTAGTTTCCTTCACGGATCGGTCGTAATAATCTTTCGACTTTTGTTTTTCGTCCCTTATGTTATCCTTGGCGATACTATTAGTGGCGCGTAATCTCTCCCGTAACTCGAGCGCATAGTCGTCGTAACTGTACGTCCTTTTAGGCGGCTTGGCTAGCGTTGTTGGTAATTCGGGGGGATGCCCGTAAAGTAATTCAAAGGGAGTGTACCCTGTTGCGGTGTGGGGGGTGGTATTATAGGTGTAGTTAGCATACGGAATCCACTCGTCCCAGTCCGTCTGATCTTTATTAATGAAATGCCTTAGATACTCGGCTAAAGTTCGAGGCGATCGTTCTAATACGCCGTTGCTTTCAGGGTGATAAGCAGTCGTCTGTATCTTCTTAATTTTGAGCAGCTTGCAAGTATTCTTAAATACTTCGCTCATAAAATTAGTTCCCTGATCCGTTAAGATGCATTCTGGAATTCCATATTCTAAAACGATTTTCGTCACAAATGCCTTACTTACGGTATTCGCTTCTTGGTTAGGAAGGGGCATAGCCTTACTAAATTTTGTTAGGTGGTCCTGAAATGTCAGCAGATACCGATTTTCGTTATTTGTTATGGTTAACGGTCCGACGATATCCAGCGCGCACTTTTCAAAGGGTCGGCTTGGTGTATCGGTGATAACTAGCGGTGCTTTAATTCTGCGAGAGAATTTATTCTTCTGGCAGAGTTCGCATTTCTTTATGTATCTCTCTACGTCGGCTGTTAATCCATGCCAGTTGTGTTTCAGGCGTATTCGTCTTATCGTTCGCTCAATTCCCTGATGTCCTCCTGTCGGGGCATCGTGGTATTCATATAGAATCTGTTTCTTTTCTTCTTCAGTATACTCCTGTATACTTTCATTATTTTTTATCGGCGTGCTTAGTTGTGTGTGTACACTGTCTTCTTCGAGCGCGAGGATCTTATCCGAGTCTTCCGTAACGTGAGGCTGAGGCCTGAGCCTCTCGCTTCACGTTTCGACTCAGCGCGTCGGCGTTCGCGTTCGCTCGACCGGCCTTGTGTATGATCTCGTAGTCATACTCTTCTAATTTTAATCGCCACCGAATCAGTCGCGATCCGGGGTCATTTACGCTAAATAACCATGTAAGTGGCTTATGGTCTGTCACTATTTTAAATTTTACGCCGTACACATATGGGCGGAAATGCTTAACAGCCCATACGATTGCTAGCAGCTCCTTTTCGGTAGTGCTATAATTTTGCTCCGCGCGATTTAACACTCGGCTTGCGTAAGCAATAGGACGGTCGCTACCTACCGGTCCCTGTGACAGGACTGCTCCGATTGCATAGTCGGAAGCATCCGTGGTCACGTTGAATTCCTGGGTGAAATCCGGATATTGTAGCACGGGTGCCGTCATCAATTTTTCTTTCAATGTATCGAACGCTATCTGCTGTTCGGTAGTCCAGACGAACTTTTCAGTTTTCTTTGTTAGCTTCGTCATTGGCTTAGCAATTTTAGAAAAGTCGCTGATGAATTTCCGATAATAACCTGCAAGTCCGATAAAGGATTGAATATCCTTGACTTTGCGTGGTTCTGGAAAATCTTTGATTGCCTGTAATTTTCCGGAATCGGGTGCTATCCCGTCCTCTGAAATAATATGGCCGAGGTAATTCACCTCTTTTCGAAGGAACTCGCACTTATCGGGTTGTAGCTTCAGATTAGCTTCCCGTAGGCGTAGTAGCACTTCTTCTAAACGCTTGTTATGTTCCTTTAGACTTGAGCCGTATATGACAATGTCATCTAAATACACGAGGCATCTAAGTCCTTGCATTCCAGTAAGCACAGAATTCATTAGCCTCTGGAATGTGGCTGGCGCATTTTTAAGTCCGAACGGCATCCGATTGTACTCGTAGTGGCCATACGGTGTCGAGAATGCGGTTTTCGGCTTATCATGCTCAGCCATGGGTATCTGGTGGTACCCCGACGCTAGATCTAGCGTCGTGAAATATTTGGCGTTTCCTAACTGGTCTAATATTTCATCAATATTCGGCAGTGGAAATGAGTCGCCAATAGTTAAATCATTCAACTTTCGAAAGTCAATTACTATTCGAAGTCGTGATTTTCCAGTCGAGTCAGCTTTCTTTGGCACAACTAACAGGGGTGCGTTCCACTGGCTCGTACTAGCGCGGATAATGCTATTTTTCAGCATTTCCTTTATTTGTGTACTCACTTCCTCCTTATGTTTGGCGGGGAGGCGATACGGTCGCACGTTCACAGGCGCGGCGTCGGCTCGCGTGCTGATCTCGTGTTTCACCGTCGAGGTACACGTCAGAGGTTCTCCGTTTAAATGAAATATATCCTGATATTCGTGGCATATCCGATTGAGTGCCTTTCGTTCCTCAGGATTGAGATGCTGTGTGCGTAATAGTAGTCATATGCGTTCTCCGCGGGGAAGCTTTGTCTCGCAGTCCTTTTCGGAGTTCACGACATAGACTTGTTGCATGACATCTTCTTCGATATCTTCCACGGTAACGATCGGTGTGGTGATTTCCACTGGTTTATCCGTGGTGTTAATTATGCTTATAGGACACATAAAATTTTTTGGCTCTACCATGCATCTGCCAATATAGATGCCGGGCGAAGTTTCCTTGGCTCGGATTACTCCGGTTTTATTTCGGTTCGTTACTGCACGAACGATGGTTTCGCTGCGCGGTTTTAAAATAATTTTATTATATGGTTTAAGTCGCAGGGTGACATCTTCTATAGTCACTGTCTTATTTTTATAGTCGCATGTTACATGCTGTTTGCGCAGGAAATCGAGACCGATTATCCCTTCGTATTCCATAGGGAAATCGTCTCTCACCACGTATATGGCGTGTTTAATTTCTCGCTCGCCTATCTTGATAGTGGCTTGCATCTTTCCTATAGTATGCACTCGGTGGCCAGTTATTCCTACCAATGATACTTCTTCGGAATAAATTCTTGTTTTTCCCTTTAGGTTTTTTACCTTTATTAACGATATCGTCGCGCCTGAATCGAACAACATGTCGATTTTACCAGCGCGTGTTTCTTTGATTGGGAGCGTAATTAGGTCGAGACCGTCGCATCGTGTGCCGTCTCGTCTTACGTGTGTCACTTGATACGCTCGAGCGCGCGTACTCGGTGTGCGGCTCGTCGCTCCTTCTTCCTCGCTACTGTGCTCGGAGTCAGAGTTTCTTTTCTGCGTTATCGCTTTCTTTCTCGCTCCCGTTATCTCGGTGCTTTGCATCTTCCTTTGCGCGTTCGGTACCTTGGCTTTAGGCCGTCCGTGTAGATTCCAACACTCGTTGCGAGTGTGTCCGCGTTTTTTGCAATAGTTGCAATGCTTGTCGATTGCATTTATACGTTTGTCTGGTTGCGGCAGGGCGTATCTATTACTGCTCCTGTTATTCCGGCAATCCTTACTGTAATGGCCATACTTGCCGCAATTTCGGCAACGGGCATCGGACTTGTCGTAATGCCTCGGCGAGTCGGGTGTCCGTCTCGTGTTACTCACGGCGGGACCCTTGATTCTTTCCTCTGCGCTTGCGGCTGCTATCGCGTCCTGTAGCGTAACGTATCCGCGCGATCGGACTACCGCCTTTGTATCTTCGCGTAGCCCTATTTGATAGTTTTCCAATGCTTGCTGCTGCAGCATTTCTAAAATGATGCGCTTATGTTCGGCCGTGTATTGGTGTCGGCCTTCGATCATCGACTCGTACAGGTCTATCGTGAGCTTATCTGTACGCAGTCCGTAGGCTCGAGCGCTTTCTCCTGGCTTTTGCTTCAGGGTATTGAAATCGAGCTGTAAATGTGTTGTGCTTCGTTTACTCGCGTAGCACGATTCTAATTCCGTTCTTAATTGCACGAAATCGCTTATCCGTCGTGTCTGAAAATCTAACATGGCGCGTCCCTTCAGTTTGGTACACAATATCGCGCCTAGTAGGGACACTTCATCCGACGGATCTATGTTCTCGATCGCGTAAGTCATGGCGCTCAAAAACTCCTGTAATTTACTCGCGTTGCCGTCGAACTCGGGTATCATTCCGCGAGCTTCTTTTAATGATAATATTCCGCGACCTCTCTGTCGGCGCACGTCGTCGTCCGGGTACTCGAACGCGGTTTCACGCCGGCTATATCGCGTTTGTCGAGGCGCGTGCGGACGTAGTGTTCGCGAATTTGTTTCTCGCACTTCGTTGACTTCGTAAGTCAGTCTCCGGACCTCGTGCATCATTGCACGTAAGGCTTCCCGTATTTCCTGCACATCGTCTCTTTGCGTGACATTGCGGGCAAGTCGTGGTGCATTAGCACTTAGTTCGTGGTGCAGATTCTGTAGTTCCTGTTCTGCACCGGCGATGTACTGTTGAGTCTCTGCTTGTTCGTCGTTAGGCATCGCGTCCGTTTGAAAAAAGTCAGTTGGGTCGAAAATGTCGGACTCGTATGACGTAAGTGAGAACTCGCCTCGTGACGAAACGCGACTAGGGGTGCGACTCTCGTACGGTCGTGTTCGTCGTTCTACACGGTGTTGCCGTGTTGCGTTGAATTCGCCTTGAAACAAACTCGCGTCGAGGTTCGCGAATGGGAATTCTCGTTCGCGGATGACGTTTTCCGGTAACTCGCTATTGTACGGATCTAGTTCTCTACGGACTCTATCGCGTGCTTCGATGACGGCTTGTTCGCAGTATTCGATAGCTCGAGTGGCTTGCTCGCTATGCAACCACGAGTCGTTTGCTATAGCAGCGTTGTTGTCTTTCGACATTCACGCCTATTCTACGCTTACGATAATCGTTATGTGATTACCGGGGGATCAGCACGTTTTTTCTATTAGTAGGGCTTATCGCTTTGCCCTTCGTATTTCGCTTTATACAATATTATTTCGACTTACAGTAACGCTGCGCTTCGCTTCATGTTGTCAGCTGTGTATTGCGGTAGGTCGGTACTCCGGTGTCGCTGATTACGCTGCGTCGAGTGTTGAGCCGTGGCTGAGTTCTGCTCGGCGGGCTCGTCCAGTCAGCTGGTCCTCGAGGTCGTTCAGCTGCTCTCGGCTCGTGACGTCGGTCCCTTGGCCTTGTAGGTAGTTCCTCTTTGGAGTTGTTTGCCTTCCTTCCTGGCAGTGATCCCACCGCTGCCACCAATTTTGTTGCGCCTTGTGGTTCAACAAAATATTTTTGCCGTACCTTGCGGTGCGACAAAAGATTTTTTGGGATTTGTTGCTGCCCAAGGAGTTAGAACTCGCGGAAAGTAGCGGTTTTGTAGGCAGGGTCCTCAAATCACTCACTCACTGATTTAATTTAAACTGATATAAGATTTATTTCTAATGTTGTACACTGGTTGCGGTCGGCGAAGGTGCCGCGTCGTGTTACACAGATTAGATACGGCGCGTGGCTCGAAGTTAACGCGTCGTCTCGTTGCTCGCTAGAGACTTGCTAGCGGCTAAGTCCCGACTCTTAATTCACTTGTGCGGGCCGTACGTATCGGCTTGATTACTTTTTACTGATCCCGCTGGCCGCTGTTCGGCAGCGGCTTAAATAGTGTCGCGGATTTAATTATTAGTGGGGGCATCGGGCCCTCCGTATGACCATATATGGTCATTCCCGCGCGCATCCGGCGCGCGGGAAATATTTGCGAGTTTAGCAACAATTGCCAAAATGCAGGTATGCATTTCCGGTGGCATGATTGTTGCTAAGCTGGCTTCGCTACTTCGTTAAGGTGGCTGGTGCGTTGCCCAGTGCGATGACCGGCCGGCAGCGCACGAGGCATGTGTCACCTGACACCTTATGATAGCGAGCCTTCCTCGGCGAGCTATCTTATTATTTTAATATTTTATTTCCTTTATTTTATAATATGTATTTATTGGTTGTGAGTGTTTCGCTCACAACAATTGACAATTTTATTTTCGGCTTCTTTTGTAGTGATTCTGTAACATTATAACTGTCACCTAACTTAGACTGTACTACATCTTTTAATTTATCTATTTCGTCTCCGGTCTCGCAGTCTAGAATTACTGTTCCTTCCCTTCCTTTTCGTAGCTTTGTTATCCCCATTGGCATATTCTTAATATCTATCTTTTCTTTTATTATTTTTTTAGTGGTCTCACTTTCTTGCTGAATCTTTAGTTTGATAATTATGATGTTTTCCTTCTTTTTCTTCGTAGCCTCCCTGTAACTGCCGCGCACATTTTCCGCTGATGCCTGCATTCCTCCTCGTATTACTTTTCATAAGTCTTCAATTTCTTGTTTAATAGCTTTAATTTCCTCTTGCACTGTCTCCTTAATCAGCATTTTTATTTCTCGTTTGCATGTCATTTCATCTTTCATCTCTCTCATAGTTCTTACTAGTCAATCAATTTTCATATCCATGCCCACCTATCACTCTGCTTCCGCCACTTCCTGTCGATCCTGTTGAACTCAGTCTTTCTCTTCCGCTTCCCGTCGGTATTGGTGTTTTTTCACATTCATATCTTTTTCACTGTCAACTGTAAACTTCTCAAATAGGCCAGAACATGACACATATTCTCGATTTCTATCGTACACCTTATGTTTACTTGCACATCCTGGATGAAAAAAAAGTTTAACACATGACTTACATGTCACAACCTAACTTTTTATTATCTTCTTACATGCGGCACATCTATATTCTGCATATTCATCGTCCATATTAGTAGGTATCGGCTGACGCCGATTCTATCGATACGGGCGCCCACTTACGCACGTAACTGTAATTAAAATACACGTCACTATCAATATCCACCTGTCGCAATATGTATGACCCGCATGAGAAATACACTGATTTTCCACATAGATCCACACTCTCTCGTTAGAGAACTTTGGTCCTATTTGATCCTTACGTGTATTCTCACAGCCACGACACCCTTTTATATGATTGTCGAGCTTTAACTAGAAACTAGGCGCTCATTGGCTATCGCAAGTCGCAACTGACTGCTTGCGACTTGCGATAGCCAATGAGCGCCTAGTTTCTAGTTAAAGCTCGACAATCATTGGCTGTCGCAAATCGCAACTGGCTGCTTGCGACTTCTGTAGACGAGACTTTACGCGACGTGCGACATGTGTGACGTGCAACGTTCGACTATGGGCGGCATGGGCGCGGCCATGTCTGTGACGTTGAAATATGGCCGTACCTGGTACCCTGCGCAGAATTATCCCAAATTCGTCTCGAGAACGAGCACACCTTACATTCTTCCACCATGTTACGGAGCACAGTCCACACACGTTGATGTTACGCGACGGCGTTGCAGTTACGATGTTCTGTCACGAGTCTGTACCTTAATATGCCATATTGTTTCGACAAATGCAATCTTAATCTTCACTTTCTTTATGTTTCGATGTTTCAATTTGTTTCTCTTAGAGGTTTTATTTATACATATATATAAATTCACTGTTCCTTCACACTTGATTTACATTCCATAATACAGTCCTGCGAAATTGCATTTTTCTCAGTTTCAAGAATAGGTGGAGGTGGTTCTTGTAGATTTTTTGCGCTAAAAACGAATCTGACTATGAAATAGCTCTAGCACGTCAGGTTTTTTTGAAATTTTAGCTTAAATGATCAAAAAAATGGCTATTTTAACCATTTTTATAAATTTTTTTTAGAGAACCAAATTTTTTTTCAGTTTTCCACAATTGCATTGCATAGTACTACTACTTAGCTATAAAATCCATTTTCCTTAATTATTCTACGATTTTTTAAAATAAAGATATGCAATTTTGAATTCAAGACTTTTAGTCGTAGAAAGTCACCCGTTTTACCGCGCCAAACTTACTTTTTGACAAGTTCTTTATTATTCTGCCTACACAGGAGTTCTTGAGGTCGCTATTAATTAATTACGAATCTAATATCAGAAATTGAACGCATTCGGCGCGGTAAAAGGGGTGACTTTCCATGACTAAAAGTCTTGAATTCAAAATTGTATATCTTCATTTTAAAAAATCGTAGAATAATTAAGAAAAATGGATTTTAAAGCTAAGTAGTAGTACTATGCGATGCAATTGTGGAAAATTAAAAAAAAAATTTGGTTCTCTAATAGAAATTCATAAAAATGGTTAAAATAGCCATTTTTTGACCATTTAAGCTAAAATTTCAAAAAAACCTGACGTGCTGGAGCAATTTCATAGTTCTTGAAACTGTACCTCGCAGGACTGTGTAATTAGTAAAGCTTCCTAACCAAGAAATAAATATTTTTTTAAATAATATTTTAAATTTTTTAGATGTAAAATAATTATTACGTAAATATTTAATAAATGTCACGTAACTATTATTTTAAACAATTTATTAAAATGTTAAGTTAATATTATAAAAACATCAACTAAATAAATAATATATTAATATTTGTCTTAAATCATCATTTTAAATAATTAATTATTGTAACATAAATATTAAATCAATATTAAATAAATATTTTTTTTAATATCATTTCAAACAATTTTTTAATGTAAAATTAATATTACATAAATATTAAATAAATATTACTTAAATAATTTCTTTAAATTATTATCTATCTATATATATAAGTCGCGATGTATGTCCGTAACTCCTCGGACTGCTTCGTCATTTGTGGTCCGATCTTAACGCCACTGGTGTCAAAATTTAGCAAATTTTCCGGAGACTGCTACCATGGGGTCGAATTTTTCAAAAAAAGGTTGTTTCAAAAATGATGGGCAAAAATATACGTTTTTTTGACTAAAGTCTGTATTCCAGTGAACTCCTCTGTCATTTGTGGTCCGATCCTCTTGCAACTGATCTCAAAATTTAGCATTTTTTCCGGGGATGGCTTCTATAGACTCCAATTTTTAAAAACAAAGTGTTTCAAAAATTATAGGCTTCAATATACGTATAAATGACTAAAGTCTGTTTGCCCGCGAACTACACCGTCATTTGAGGGCCGATCCTCTTGCAATTTGTCTAAAAATTTATCATTTGTACAGGGAATGGTTACTATGGGTTCGAACGTTTCAAATACAGAGTGTTTCAAAAATGATAGGCAAAAATATATACGTATGAATGACTCAAATCTGTATTCCCGTAAACTCCTCCGTCATTTGTGGTCCAATCCTCTTGCAACTGGTCTCAAAATTTAGCATTTTTTCCGAGAATAGCTACCATAGACTCAAATTTTTCAAAAACAGGGTGTTTCAAAAATGATAGGCCAAAATATATGTATAAATGACTGAAGTCTGTATGCCGCAAACTATTCCGTCATTTGTGGTCCGATCTTAATGCAAATGGTATCTATATTTAGCATTTTTTTCGAGGATGGCTACTATAGACTCAAATTTATTAAAAACTGGGTGTTTCAAAAATGATAGACCAAAATATACGTTATGAATGATTGAAATTTGTATGCCCGCGAATTAATCCGTCATTTTTCTAGAGAAGACTTCTATGGTCTCGAATTTTTCAAAAACAGGGTGTTTCAAAAATGATAGGTCAAAATATACGTATGAATGATTGACTGTATGCCTGTAAACTACTCCGTTATTTGTGGTCCGATTCTAATGCAAAAGATCTTATTTTATTCCAAATTTTACAAGGATTGCTGCTATGGATTTGGTTTTTCGAAATACAGGGTTTTTCAAAAAATTATATAATGATTAATAACGGATAAACATTTGTCTGTATAACCGCGAACAACATCGTCATTTGTAGCCCGAATCTTTTGCAAATGATCTCATTTTATTCAAAACTTAATGAGTAAGGCTACCATGGGATTGGATTTTCCCTATACAAGATGTTTTATTTAAGGACTTACATTTTTTAAAGTTACGCCAAACATTTATGAAACAACCTGTATATGGAAATAAATAAATAAATAATCAATGTAAAAAGGTGTTATTTACATATACAGGGTTTTACAAAAATTTATGTATATAAGTTCAGTTGTCTGTATTTCTGTATGTCCGCGATAATTTTCATTTAATTATTTAATTAAAATTAAGGGTTTGTTTTTTACATAAACAGAGTTTTTCCAAAATTTTCTTTATAAAAATTAGTAACGGATATGTTTATCTGTATGACCGCGAACTACACCATCATTTGTGGCCCGAACCACAAATAATCTCATTTAATTCCAAATTTTTTGAGGATGATAGCTATGGGTTTGGATTTTCCATATACAGGAAGGTGTTTCATCAATGAATGGCGTAACTTTAAGAAATGTAGGTCCTTAAATGAAACAACCTGTATATGGATAAATTGATTCAAATTTTTATTATAGAGGAAGTTTTATAACACGATCTTCATTATGAAAAGTTTTGTAAAAACATGTATTGGATAAGATCACGCTTGAGTACGGCATGATGTACTGATGTAAATAGCACCACTAATGATTTTGTATTATACGATAAGTACGCATGTTTGTTAGTTTGTATTTCCGCGAACTACTCACACGGGCGTGTATTTTTGATCAAAAATAAAAATTTGAATACCAAAAGCAAATGGATGGACATAGAAATGATTAGGTTTACATTTCAATGTTATATAAGTACCGCGGACAAACAGACGCGGCACTTATATATGTGTGTGCATGAAGTAAGAGCTTTAGAGCCCGCGCGAAGCGCGGGCGAAAAAGCTAGTTTTTAATTAAAAATTAATAATTTATAAATATTAAATAAAACGTTAAATAAACATTTTATAAATATTTTTTTCTAATTTATTATTTAAAATAAGTAATTAATATAAAACAAATGTTTATAAAATATTAAATAAATATTATTTGTACAATAAACGCTGATAACGTAAAATTAATTAAAAATAAATATTTTAAAAACGTTTAAAAAATATTGTGTGCTTATTGGGCTGCTGTTAAAGAAGAGATTTTTTTTAAATGTGCGTATGTTAAAATTTATGTTTGTAAAAAAGTGTGCTGTGTTATGCGCGCGCGCGCGCGCGCGCGCGCGCGCGCGCGCGTGTGTGTGTGTGTGTGTGTGTGTGTGTGTGTGTGTGTGTGTGTGTGTGTGTGTGTGTCATGTAAAAGAGGAAACAAAAGAGAAAAAGGAAGAGAGAGAAAGAGCGAGCAAATTAAAAAAACTTAAGAAAAATTTTTTTAAAGTAAAATGTAGTAAGATATTTACATGTAAAATTGGTATTGTCAAATTGTTTACAAATTTCTTAAATTTATATCTGACAGAGTATGAATATTATAAAATATAATATTTATCTTTTTGCTAGAAAAAACGAAGAATATTATAAAGAAAAATTTGACTAGATACAACAAAAGGAAGAAAAAGAGAGAAAAAAACATTAAAAGAAAATTGATTTAAAAAATCGAATGAGGAAAAAGCCTCCTTCTGATCAAGAAAAATCATGATGCGTGTGTGTTCTCTTTTTTTTCTTTGTGTGTTTTTTCGTAGTATTTTACATTGAAGGTGTAATTCTAATTTATGAAAAAGAGAAAAAAAAAGGAAAGGAAGAAGAGAAAAGGATATAATTAATTAACTAATATTATTATTAATATTTAAAACTAAAGAAGACCTAAAAAATAGTCAATGTAAAAGAAAGAAAAGGAGAGGATAAACAACACTTTGTTTAAAGTTAAAAAATAAATAAAGCAAAAATAAAAGGTTGAGCAAGGAGAAAGAGAGAGAGAAAAGAGGAGAGGGAACCAAAAGAAAAAGAATTGCCCAGTAATTAGTAAGACATTATTAACATAACATTATTACAATAATGTGATTTTTATAATATTTTACATTTCTAAGAATGTATTTCTTAATTTTTTATATAATGTTATTATGAAAAACATTTAAAAAAAGAAATAAAGGAATAAAATCGATAGTTGCATCTATCAAAATGTTGTCGGTATTCTGCAACTCTGATAGTCTTACTGCAATAACTTTGTAAGATACTGTCATCATCAAGTTAACAAAAGTTAATTTGTATAGATCATGGTTATCTATGTAATTATTATTGCAATTTATTTTCAAAAAGTAAAAAGCTAAGTAGCGCGCGCCTATAATGTTCTAGTTTTATATAAATATTTTATGTAAATATTTATTTACATAAAATAAATAAATATTTTATGTAAATATTTATTTACATAAAATAAATAAATATTTTATGTAAATATTTATTTATTATAATTAACACAATTAATTATAATAAATATTATAATTAATAACAATTAATTATATTTATTATAATTAATTGTGTTAATTATAATAAATGTTCGAATTCTTTGTTTTGTAAAAATGGTTCTATTCATCAAACTTTTAATAACTATCAAACTTTTTCAAATATTCCTGAAAATATTTATCGTAATTATTATTATATATATATATATATATATATATATATATATATATAATTAATAAAAATCTTTAACTTTTCAAACAATTTTAAAACATTTCCGAACAAGTTTATATAAACTTTTTATTTACTCGACCTGATTAACACGTGATCTAAGTTTGGTCTTGATTTTCCCAAACAACTTACATAATTCACAGTCACTTATAATAGAAAAAATATAAATTGAAAAGAGATAAATTGAGCTAGTAAAAAAGAATATAATAAACATTTAAAAAATTTAATTTAAAATTATGAATTCTTTACCATAGATTGGGCAATTTTCTATCTCTTCATAAACATAAATATCATGTAAATGTATATAAATATCACATACTAATAAGTTAATTATTCAACCAATGTTTCAAAAGATAATGTTTTATAACATAAAGATAAGATTGCTTATCTGATTCACAACGAATTTTGCTACTAAATATAATTTCTCTGTAAATAGTTCATATAAATTGCGCGTCGACATCTTTGTTAGTCTTAAAATACAGTTACTAGCGAGATATCAATGTTCAAAAGTACTTGTAAGATTCCTCGTTTTTCGAAAAACTATAAATAATTTATTGTAAAAAAAAAATTTTTTGAAAAAATAAATAGCATAGTTAAATAGAGATATTTATACTGTAAAACTTTTGTATGAAACTTTTTTTTTGTTTAGTTTGCGAGATATATCGAGAAAATGCAAAAATGTCTCAACTTTAAAGGATGGTTTCACCCCTTCAAGCCGTTTTTGAACTAAAATAAAAATTTCTAAATTAATGTATTTAGCCCTTCTACATTTATGCCAAGTTTTATTAAAATCAGAAAATTTTCCATTTGGACTTATAAATGGTTTGAAGGAGTGAAACCACCTTTCCAAGGTCGAGATATTTTTACCTTTCCTCGATATTTCTACCATATCTCGTAAACTAAATAGAATATAAAAGAATGTTTTATACAAAAGTTTTACAGCATAAATACCTCTATTTAACTACGCTGTTTTTTTTCAAAAAAAATTTTTTTTTTATTAAAATAAATTTTCAATAAAATTGACTTTTATGTATATAGCATTATAAAGTAATTATACTATCTTATACTATGTTTCATTTATGTTATCTATATGTATATTATACATGTTATATATTATCTATGTTATAATAGTATACATTTATATTATCTGCATCCCTGTATGTATGTTATTAATTTTTATCTAACAGTTGCGCAATATTAGAGTAGTCACGTTGCTTTCACACAGTGTTCATTCTGTCTACGTCACATATTTCACATTCAAGTTTTAGTTTTCGTCATGTCGCGGTATGTATCATATATGAAATGGAAATCACGTATTAATAAAAGTTTGGTATTTTTATTAATGATGTTACGCATCATTTTCACATCAGTATCAAGTCTAACGTGTGCTTGATCAGTACATCAGTATCACATCTAACGTATGCTTGATTTTTCTGTTAGATTGTTTTTTATTAAGCAAAGCATCATGTTACACATAAAACATAAATGTTGCGAATGTTCTTAATATGTTAATTATTTTATTTCAAATTACACATATTCCACCAACGCCTATAAATAAAAGAGAAATACAATTACGTGATGTGATAAAGGATATTATAACAAATGCAATGAATGACTTATCATTTAATGTGCACACTGATATTGCTTTAGAATTTCAAAATTATTGGGAATTGGATTTACCTGACATAGAATATGTAACAGATGAAGTGGAAGAATTTTTAGAAAATGATAATAATGATTATGAACCTGATAATGAAAATAATTGTGAACAAAGACGAAATTTTAAATAGTAGCTATAAAAAAAAGCCGTCAAATATTGGAAAAGTGGGAAAAAGGCCGATACTCTATTTCAGGAGTGCAACGTCGCTTCAGAAAGGTGAAGTCCCTATCACAATTATCATTTTTTTAATTCTTCCTCATCATCTGTTACATATTCTATGTCAGGTAAATCCACTTCTCAATAATTTTGAAATTCTAAAGCAGTATCAGTGTGTACATCAAATGATAAGTCATTCACTATATGTGTTATAATATCCTTTATCACATCACGTAATTGTATTTCTCTTTCATTTATAGGCGTTGGTAGAATATGTATAATTTGAAATAAAATAATTAACATATTAAGAACATTCGCAACATTTATGTGTAACATGATGCTTTGCTTAATTAAAAACAATCAAACAGAAAAATCAAGCACACGTCAGATGTGATACTGATGTTTTGATCAAGCACACGTTAGACTTGACACTGATGTGAAAATGATGCGTAACATCATTAATAAAGTTACCAAACTTTTATTAATACGTTGTTGTAAGCCGATTACAACCGTATGTATCAAAATTGCGAAACGCATCTTTCGAAAGACGTTGCAAGAAGCACCTCTTTCGAAAGACGCACAAGAATCCGCCGCGCTCACAGAAATCCCAAGTAACTTCCGTGAGATTACAACAGCGCGCTCGGAAGCAGTTCGTATCGCCCTAGAAATAGGCCCTACGCTGCAAAGTCAAAACCGCGAAGCTACCGCGTTCCGATGTCGAAACGCTTAGGGCGGGTTTATCAATGCTCAGCTAAGTTAAATTTGACTAATAGTTAAATACTAACTGTAAGCTATGTGTTTATCAAAGCGGAATAACTAACAGTTACGCATAAACTGTTGGTTAAAGTGTTTGTTACAAACACTTTAACCAACAGTTTATGCGTAACTGTTAGTTATTCCGCTTTGATAAACACATAGCTTACAGTTAGTATTTAACTATTAGTCAAATTTAACTTAGCTGAGCATTGATAAACCCGCCCTTAGTCTCGCGGAAGCTACCAACGCCCGGTCACTGGCCCCCGAAATTGCGCCAGAAACTATCATATATAAGCGCGACCGAGCGGAGAGAAACGTAACAACGTCCGAGCCGCGTCGCGTACTATACACCTTATCGCGAGTGATACCTGACACCATCACAGCTGACTGTAAGCGCAAGAGAAAGAAATAAAGACAACGAACAAGCAAGTAAGAAGCGTCTTCTTTTCTCTCATACACCGAGCCGAACCTTCACCCTTTGGGTCCTAACCCTTCAAGCAGAACGAATCCCAACTACTAACGGGAAAGAATTCCCAAAACGAGCAAACGCTCACAACAACGTGATTTCCATTTCATATATAGTACATACTGTGACATGACGAATATAAAACTTAAATGTAAAATATGTGACGTAGACAGAATGAACACTGTGTTAAAGCAATGTGACTACTCTATTGCGCAACTGTTAAATAAAAACTAATAACTGTTTTCAAAAAAAAAATTTTTTTTTTAATTTTTTTGAAAAAATAAATAGCATAGTTAAATAGAGGTATTTATACTGTAAAACTTTTGTATAAAACATTTTTTTTTATTTTGTTTAGTTCGCGAGATATATCGAGAAAACGCAAAAATGTCTCAATTTTGAAGGGTGGTTTCACCCCTTCAAACCATTTATAAGCACTAACTAAAAATTTCTAAATTCATGTATTTACCCCCACTACATTTATGCCAAGTTTCATTCAAATCAGAATTTTCGGGTTCGCGAGGTTCCCTTGTTAGCCTAAATCTTCCAGTCCGTGCGAACATCTTCCCAATTCGACTACTCAGATATATAGGTTGTGACGTGACAGCCGCAGGCTGCTGTTCGTCACAAGGGCCTAAGGGCCCTTACGCGTTAACATCACGCGAGCCCTGCGTCCTCCCGCTTGGGAACGGACGCGAAAGTGTGATAAGTCGTGTTTTCTGTGTGTCGTCTCGTGTATTGTCCCTTCGCTAATTGTTAAGATTCTTACAAGCGCTGCATCGCGAGTGCGGCGGGAATCGGTGGCCACAGCGATCTATTTTGTAATTTTTGGACGTCTCGTCTCGACGGAGAACCTTCACGGAAGTCGCACAGCGGACATCGAGGAAGTAAACATCGAGATCCTTTTCGAGCGGGGGTCCGCAGGTAATACCGCCCTTATCTTGCCTACAATTTGTATCGTACGAGAATTCTGATACTGCTGCCGAATCACGCTTTCAGAATCCAGCAAAGGCACGCGAGGCCGGTGTCTCGACGGGGCGACTTCAAATCCGATCGCGCACAAGTTTCGGCGTAGATCGCGACAGCTTGCAATTAGTAAACGCCCTCGTCGAGGAAAAGATAACGTCTCGGTGGCGGAGGATGCGCCCGGCAAGGAGAAAGGAATCTGCCGCAGAGGAAAGCGCCAAAAATTCCCGTGCACGGGGCCCAACAATATCGACCACCGCGCTTGGATCGATCAGCAAGCGACGGCGTGCACGTTGCGCGTCGCGCGCAAGTCGATTTTGGAAAATCGCGGTCAATAAGGGCCCGGCTTATCAGAGGCAAGATGGAGCGCGTCGCCGAGCGAACCCCACAGGATCCAGAATCCCTCACTCGAGCTGCGGACATTGTAGCGTACCGTGTGTGATCCGAATCCCGAGCTGCGATTTTTGTGTAAGAGGACGCAGGAGCCGGAGATCATCCCAACGATGCAGACGAAACAGAGGCAACTTGGTGAGACAAGCGTCACGATAACGTTGTAAAGCCACCGATTTCGCGGTTGAGCGAGTCGCGGGAAAATCGCGAATTTATTGCCGTATTTTCCGACGTTCAAGTACAGTTACGAGCTTTCGAAATGATTAGAATATCGTTACCTCGCCCAATCGCGCCCGCCCGCGTGAATTCGCTCCGTGCTGTTCGTTCTGTATTACAATTACGTTGCGTATGCGTTCCGATCCGCAGCCGAGTCACCTGTATTTTCGTAGCGTGATCGTATCGTGAGTTACTGTCGTTAATTCTATTGTAGATCGTCGCGCATTTATAATTTCGTAAACTCTAATTTACTTTGTCACACTTGTATCGCGAATCACTTTGTAATTGCGCTCTCGTCAGATTTAATGTAATTGTCTTGTACCGCCTCGTTGGCGAGCTAATAATAATTGCCGCGCACATTGCTCACGGGATCTTATAACGCGTGGAAGAGCAGTCGCGTGCCGCGCGGGCTCCGAGTACTGTTCGTCCCAATCGCCCTTGGCGAAACCGTTATTCTATCGGAAGTTTGGCGTCCGCCAACGACGCAGAATAAAGCATAGACAAGTCGAAGAATTCCCGCGTACGTAAAACAACCCATCCGTTCATTGTCCCGACTTGCGGAATTTAATTTCAAGCGGTCATAAGCTTGTAACGCGCGCGAATCACCAGTGCCGCTCAACAGAGTCGTATAATTCTGTATCGTTCACTGTTAAATATATCTGTTAATTTCATTGTTAAATTTACGTTGTCTTGATAGTCCTCTCGCCTTCCCGATTCCATCCGCCCGCGCCGACCTCTCTCTCTGCCATTTTAGGGCTGAATAGCTGGCTATCGGAGCCGCCGAGGCCCCGGTCATCTAAAGAGCGCCCGTCTTTTCCACGATTATATCGGCGTAACGTTGATTCACCGTTTAGTATAGAAAGAGTGGTACGCTCAACGTACCTGACGCCCAAGTTCGAGTTTAGCGAAAATATCGGAGTTCGGTCGCCCCGACGCCCGGGCGACGCAGAGCCGTGACCAGAGGCGGACGCGAAGTTGGCCGTCACTCGCGAGCGCGGTTACAAGGTAATTCGACTGAATAGGCAATCTTACCTTTATCTTAGGTTTGAACCATTTATTGGTCAAATAATTGATTATTATTGTACATACATGTTGCTAAAAAAAGGCATTCTTTAAAATATACTGATTATTGTAAAAAATAATATTCTAATCTTAAACCACATCGATATCTAGCTAATAACTGTATTTCAAGACTGACAAAAATATCGGCGTACTTATATAAGCTAAAAGTATTAAATTTACAGAAAAATTATATTCAACGCCAAGATCCGCTGCAGCCTGAATAGGCAATCTTATCTTTATCTTATAAATATCAAATTCTATGATCATATACATGTATAATCGATCGATAAATTAATCGTAAAATTCACAAGATACTTACAAATACGAGCATAACAAAGAATGCAGCTAAATATGATGTTCGTGCCATCCACATGCTCACAAATCGATAATGCTCTCCCGTTACCACATTCCTATAAAAGTAATCAAAGTTTATACTATATTTTACTTCAATAATTTCTAACGCTTCTTTTAATTCATTTTTATCATTGTTAATAATCATTCATATCGTTAATTATATCGTTATTATATTAAAAATGTTACATTTATGTTATAATTATATCTAGTTTTAAATAATATAATAAAAAAATTATAAAAAGTTTACAGACTGTTCAATTAACCCTCGCTTGATGGAGTGGAATCCTTAAAACCCCAATAATAAACACCTATAAATTTGACATTTTTTATGCAATTAGAAATTGCATAAAATTTACATACAAAAGTTTTAAGAATCGCTGATTTCAAATCTAATGTCAAAAATGCAAAATTCAAAATAGTGGACCTAAAATATCCATACATAAACGTAGAATCAAAATGTACAAATTTTACACAAAAACATTTTTCTAGGGAATTTTAGGGTTGCTAATTACGAATTTGATGTCAAAAATGCAAAATTCAAAATAACAGACCTAAAGTATCAAGAGACACGGTAGTGGCTCGCGCCAAGTGAAAGCGCAACGCGAAATCGACCGTATTCTTTACACGAGTACGCGACTTGCGAGCATCCGAGATCATCACATTTCAGAAACGGCTAAACTAACCGAGTTCTAAGTAGGCTCAATCAAAAGCTTGGAGTCGGTTTGTATAAGAAAACTGCTTTTATTTTACCTCTACGTACCTTATGAGAGGAGATAACATGACGCAAAGTCCAAATGTCAAAATTTTCATGTAAGAGACATCGTCGTCGTCGTTAACCTTGTAGGTATATAAGAGGCGAGAGAGGCAAGACGAGAAAATGTACCATTCGTTGTAACATGTACATCTCGAGAACGATTGGAGATACGAACTTGGGATAAGCATTAGTATTATCACATGTCTTCTAATTAATTAAAATTTTATTAGTTAAATTTAAATTTTAAAACAAGCAAATCTCGAGAATGATTGGAGATGAGAACTTGGGACAAGCACTAACATCATCGGAACACTTTAGAGAGTCAATGCTTATGTAAAATTAATTAATTAATTAAATTTTGTAACATGTACAGGGTGCGGCGCCAAAATCCGGACAAATTAAAGATTTTTTTCAAACATAATTTTTATTGCAAAAACGGAAAAGTTTACAATTTTTTTTTTTACTATATTGTTTGTAAGGTCATAAAGACAGAGAATACATTTACTCGATATATCCTTCCGCTGCTTGAATGACCGCCTCCATTCTCGGTCTGAAGCGTTCGCAGGCCGGTTTTAATGTGTCACGTTCCATATTGGCGAATGCCGCTTCAATAGCGGCTCTCAATAATGCGACGTTTGAATGTCTGATCTTGTTGGTGACCCTTCAACCACGCTCCATACATAGAAGTCCAAAGGATTTAAATCTGGGCTGTTGGGAGACCAGAATGCTTTGGACCAAAACATGTCGACGTTGTCCGACAACCAATTTTGAAACAAATGACTTGTGTGGGCAGGCGCACTGTCCTGCTGGAAAACATCCGGCTTTCCAAACAACACAGTTTCCATCCCCGGCTTCACTACATTTGTAGAACACGCAAATAAACTTTTTTTGTGACATTTTCTCCTTTGTTAATGAAATGCATGACATCACCCTCACTAGACACAATACTTAGCACGTGAACATTCGCCGAAAATTTTGTTCTATAAACAATGGAAATATCTTCAGGGTCATGAGCGAGCCACCGATCATTCCTTCGATTGATTTTCGCATCAACAGTAAAAATTTTTTCGTCGGAAAAAAACCTGAGGCGTCCGGCAGCATTGTTTCTTAAGGAACACAAAAGCAGGTTGCAACGGCGTTCAACTTGCTTTATCCTGGTAGCTTCGGAAAGCATCTGTCTCACTTTAATTGTAGCGAAGATCCTCCTCGACAATTCGACGCATAGTTTTTTCACTCGCACCGACAACCGATGACAATTTTCAGATCGACTGCCCTGAATCCTCAAAAATCAGTTCCTGAGCTTGTTGATGTCGGGCGTTCTGACAAAGCGCTCCTTCGAGTGAGTTTTCCTCGTCGGTGTTGCAAAACCTTC
This sequence comes from Monomorium pharaonis, assembly GCF_013373865.1. NCBI lineage: Eukaryota > Metazoa > Arthropoda > Insecta > Hymenoptera > Formicidae > Monomorium > Monomorium pharaonis. The sequence continues at coordinate 18,327,939 of NC_050472.1, read as the reverse complement.
GTTGGACTTCTTCGACTCATTATACTTCGCGATGACATCATACACAGTCTCGGGTAGCCGAAGAACCGAATGATTTCTGTCGCTGAGCGCCCAGCGCGAACACTTTCGATAATCGCGGCTTTTTGGTTATACTCCACACTTGGTTTCAACATTGCGACTGTTTCGAGATTATGACTGTTTAATACATGCGTCAAGTTATTTGAATGTCAATCGTGACCACTACTAGTACAGAACGGCGGAAAATTTAAATTGAATTTTGTCCAAATTTTGGTCCCGCACCCTGTATATCTCGAGAACTGTTGGAGATACAAACTTAGGATAAGCACTAGTATTATCAGATGTCTTCGGATTAATTAATTAAAATTTAATTAATTAATTAAATTTTAAAACATGCAAATCTCAAAAACGGTTGGAGATGCGTACTTGAGATAAACACTATACCTTTGAAAGACTTCAAAGAGTCAATACGTATCTAAAATTAATTATCTAATTAATTAACTAATTAATCTTATAATATACAAATTTCGAGAACGGTTGGAAATGCAAACAATAAAAATGTATATTTTTTAATCCGAATACTACATTGTTTGTATAGGTTTTCAACGCTGTACATTGCTATAAATAAAACTTAATTTAGAAGAACATGCAAAGAAAAATGTGTATTAAATATTGTAATGTTTAAACATGTTGTAGTAAGTTAATCACAGTTTTGTGAATTTAAGATGCCTAATACCACAAAATATGTGATATTCGCACAGAATTACCTTTCTTTAAAAAAAGGTAAGAAAAGAGCGCCAAGTGTAGTGCGTGTGTGTGTGCATGTGTGCTTTTAAGAAAAATGCTATTATTTCACATAATAACATTATACAACATAATTTTAATTTGGCACTACATTTGTATAAAATTTAAATAAAATTGTTTTCCCCAAAAAGAACAAAAAATATATTTTTTCTACAAAAATAATGATATAATGAAAATGCGCCAACTATGAAATTGGATGTTCATACGAACTAGAACGTCTATTTTTATAAATACTTATATGTACAAATATTACAAATAAATATTTTACTACAAAAACTTGGCGCCGCTAAACCGAATAATTAGCTTTAATACAAAATGGCTTTCTTACAATTTAACTTACATATTAAAATAATAATAAGTTAAAATTACAATTTTTTGCAATCAAAATCGTAATGGCGTTATATACGTATAACATTATACACATACATAAAAGAAACAGAGAGAAAGAGAGAGAGAGAAAGAGAGAACGTTTGCTCGCATAAAAGATTGAGATATTAAAAATCACTTTCTTATAAACAAAGTTATATACTAAACGCACGCACGCACGCACGCACGCACACTCGTACGGCACCCAATTTTCTTCTGAATCATTCCCATGATTTTCAGGCGTTTTGAAATGGCTTGATGAGTCACTCCCAATGATCCTGCCAATTCTTCTTGCGGTTGACACGAGTCTTGATCAAGTAATGCCCCCAATTCTGCATCTTCGAAAACCTTCTCTCTTCCACCACCATGCCGTCTTCGACGTCACAATCACCGTTCTTGAAGCGTTGAAACCACTCTCGGCGCATTCTTTCACTAATAGCAGCCTCACCATATTTAAAAACATTCGATGAGCCCTCAGATTTCTTCATATTGAAGCAAAAAATTCAAACCTCCCGCAAATGACAAGAATTTGGCTCGTAAGCTGACATTTTCAATCGAGAATAACTTTATGATACAGACACAAATCGACTAATATTTCGATGACATTATGTTTACAAATGCCTAAGCTTATTGTATGATGTCTACGATCTATTTATTTCGACCACCACTTACCGCTACAGCTATCTATTGGAAAACGGCGGAAGCAAAGTTGTACACTTAATAGTAAATTATTCGGTTCAGCGGCGCCAAGTTCTTGTAGTAAAATATTTATTTGTAATATTTGTACAAATAAGTATTTGTAAAAGTAGACGTTTTAGTTCGTATAAACATCCAATTTCATAGTTGGCGCATTTTCTTCATACCATTACTTTTGTAGAGAAAATATAAAACATAATATATTTTTCGTTCCTTTTTGGGAAAACATAATTTTATTTTAATTTCATACATTTGTAGTGCCAAATTAAATTATTTTGTATAATGTTATTACGTGAAATAATAGCATTTTCCTCAAAAGCACACATGCACGCATTCATATAAACATAGAATTACAAAATGTAAAACTTTTACACAAAAACATTTTTCTAAGTTTATATATGAATATTTTAAGTCCGCCATTTTGAATCCGCCATTTTAAATTTTGCGTTTTTTAACATCAAATTTGAAATCAGCAATCCTTAATACCCTTGTATGCAATTAATTGCATAAAAACTATCCAATTTATAGGTATTTATTGTTGGGGTCCAAAGATATATATATATATATATATCTTTGCTTAAATTAAAAATTGAATTAAAGTTATTTTAATAAGAACTAAAAATGTGTTTTAATAAAAATGTATTAAAAAATAACAAAAATTTTAATTCTTTAAATGAATACTTTACTAAATATTCAAGAAAATTTATCGCAATACAAAAACTAGTTGTTTTATATATAAACAAAACTTATTTTTTAAAAATTAAGCTAAAATAATAAAATTTTTCAAAAATTATTCTTAAATACTTAAAGTATTTATACAAAAATTAATATTTTTATATTTTTTATGTAAATACATATATTATAATAAAAATAATATAATAAACTATAAAAATGTGTTTATTAAAATCCCTTTCTAAAAAAGCCGTGTCACCTGTGTGAATTTCGTTCATATCGATGCCTTGAGGCCTCTTTTTCGTGTCTCTGATTGGTTCTCTCGCTTGCCTCGCTTCGCGTTGCGAGAGTAGCTGTCAGTACGATTGAATTTTGACAGCTTTGTAGTGTTAATTTTGACAGTCGCGTGACAGTTTATTATAAAAGAGAAGAAGATTCTTTTTGGATTTGCATTTATTTAATATTAATTTAATTTAATTAATGTTTCCTTAACATTACTATTAATAAAAATAATTAATAAAAATAATTTTTTAATTTAATTACGACAAATATATATATGGGCTACAATTTAAACTTACCGACAACTTCTAAAATTATAAGTTAAGAATTGTTATTAAATTGTGTTGGATAATTTAAAAGTAGAAGCGCTGAATTTTTTAAAGTAATTTTAAGATTAATTTAACGATATTAGAGGTAATCACACTATTAAACTTTAAAGGATTAAATTTGTGGAAATTTTAAATGTAGAGTCGCTGAATTGTTTTAAGTAATATTGAGATTAAGTTAAGGTTGTTTTTTAAGATGTAAACACACAGATGTACATACATTAAATTACATACATGTACGAAACATACATGTATGTACATACATTAATTTATTACCTAATTTTCTTCAAATTTTCTACTTTATTTGTTTTTTTTTTATACGTGATTTTCCTTTTTACGTTTCTCCAATCAAAACAAGATCTTCCTCGAATATCATTTCTCCTTTACCAAAAAGAATCTTCCTCACATCTAAAAAGACTGGAGTTGTGGCCAATCATTATTACATGCATAAATATGCAAATATGTATATACGCATTTATCTACGTATGTACGCGTCTGTATGCACGCGTAGGTTTCTCAACATCTTTTGCTACTGATGTAATCAATATTGCCCGATTCTCACTGCGAGAAGGTAAAATCTTATCGAGAATCTTTTTTTTTTTTAATATTTTTTTGTCATTTTTGAAATTTTTAATTATTTTTAAATTTAATTATTATTAAATTTTGTAATTTATATTTTTTATACATATTAATGAGTTGTAAATCGCCTAACGGTCTACATCGGATCTTAGTAATGGATATAATTCTTTTATATTAAATTTAATTTTCTTAGCTTTATTTTGCGCCGACAGGATTTATCAGACTTAAGACACAGTAACTAAGCTAAATTTCGATGCTCAATCGCATCTTACAATCCCCTCTTTTCTACCTTCTCCCAAAAAATGTAAATTAATTTATTGCGAAAAATAATATCTCGGCCGAGGTTTGAACCGGTTTATGCAATTGAGCATCGAAATTTAGCTTAGTTACTGTGTTTTAAGTCTAACGATTCCTGTCGGGGCGCAGTTTAAAATAAAGCTAAGAAAATTAAATTTAATATAAAAGAATTATATCTATCACTAAGATTCGATGTAGACCGTTAGGCGATTTACAACTCATTGATATGTTTAATATATCACGGTCAGAAATAATGTATTAATATTGTTATATTTTTTATTTTATTTTTATTATATCTTTTATATAATATATAATTTATTTTTTTCCATTGTTGCGCCTTGCGGTGCAACAAAGGATTTTTGCCGTACCTTGCGGTGCGACAAAAGATCTTTCGGGATTCGTTACTGCCCAAGGAGTAGGAACTCGCAAAAAGAGGTGGCTGTTGTTGGCAGGGTCCTCAAATCACTCACTCACTGATTCTAAGTTGATTTGATATAACAGATTTATTTCACTGTGGTTGTACATTGGTTGCAGTCGGCGAAGGTGCCGCGTCGTATTACACTTGATTAGATACGGCGCGTGACTCGGAGTTAACGCGTCGTATCTTTGCTCGCTTGAGATTTGCTTGCGGCTAAGTCCCGAACTCGTACTTCACTCGTGCGGGCCGTACGTATCGGCTTGATTTCTAATCACTAATCCCGCTGGCCGTTGTTCGGCAGCGGCTTAAATAGTGTCGCGGATTTAATTATTAGTGGGGGCATCGAGCTCTCCGCATGACCATATATGGTCATTCCCGCGCGCATCCAGCGCGCGGGAAATATTGCGAGTTTAGCAACAATTGCCAAAATGCAGGTATGCATTTCCGGTGGCATGATTGTTGCTAAGCTGGCTTCGCTAATTCTTTAAGGTGGCTGGTGCGTTGCCCAGTGCGATGACCGGCCGGCAGCGCACGAGGCATATGTCACCTGACACCTTATAATAGCGAGCCTTCCTCGGTGAGCTAAATGATAATTTAAATACTTTATTTGTAATATAATTTTATTGGTTGTGTTCCGCTCACAACATCCCTCCCCCGTAAAAAAAAACAAAAACGGAGGTACGAAGTTTTTGTATACTTAATAAAAAAGGCGTGCTATTGCTACGCTTTAAAATAGATCTGGGAATTGTATATTCCGCATCTATCTATTCCGCGTCTAGTGTGACTCGCTTCTCATGGCTGTTTCTCTTTTTCTTTTTTATTACAACAACAGTTATTATTATTGCTAGTATTATTACAATTACTGTTCCGCCGGTAGCCGTTGGATAGATAAAATGTAACTGAAAAATTGTATTTGGTTGTTCATTCAATTTTTTGTCCATTTCTATAATTTGTTTGTTTAAGTCCTCTAACTTTGAGGAATGTAGGACAATGTTTTGTAATTTTACCGGTTGCACTGCATTTATGCTTAGCTTTGTTTCGTTCTTTAGTATAGAAATATTATACTGTGATAAAAATGTTTCTATTTCTGTACTGTGTGATAACTTAGGAGACTTTATTATCGTGTCTTCCGTCATTAATTTGCAGTTATTCTTCAATGTTATTTTACCCGTTTTTCAATCACTTCCTTTATCTGTCCGTGGTCTTTACAGTAAAATGTTACAGTTTGTTTTTCCTGTACGGAATATAGCCATGAGTGCGAGTCGCCTAAGGCTATCCAAAAACTATGGTTAGACGCTATGTTTTTAATGTTACAATTTTCGTGATACCTATCGGTTTCTAAAAACATTTTGACTTCACACACGGAGTGTGAATTAATCCTGTTCGCAGGATAATTTCGCTCGCATAGGTAATCTTTATTTATCTTCATACAATTTTGTAAATCGATGCGCGGCAAGGTTATATACGTGTGCTGATCCCCGTCTATAGCTATGGTCGGATACCTGATGTCTATTACAGAAAATGTGTTATTATGTTCTCGCACAGGTAGTGCTATCACATTTAATATTTCGTATTTTGACGTCAATATTAATGGAAAACGCAAAATCGTGTATATATTTACGCTGTCGCTTACAAGTGCGAATTGTTCAATAGTTGACCATTCTTCCTGGTTCGCTCTAAATGGAAAATAGAGTCCTTCCGGGAGTTGAGAGTTCGCGTCTTTAAGCAGTTGTATAATATGGTCTATAGGCGTTAATCTGGGGTGCATCATACCCCTTTTTAATAGGGTGACGTAATCTAAGACGTCTTCCGCATCGCGAGTTAACTCTGACAGTACGATGCTGATAATTATAAAATTTGATTGTATGTTGTTTGCGCGTTCGCTTTCTAGTAGTTCTAGCTTGAGATTTTTGGTCGGGTTCGCGAGGAGGTACTCGTTATGTTGTACTGTCTTTTCTGTCTCGTCGATGTGTGCTATAGTTGCCTGTATTATTTTTAGTTGGTTTTTTACTGCGTGCTGTGTTGACTGTTGTGCGTCATGTAGTATTGCGAGTTGTTCGTCAATTATCTTTTTGTCGTCGGCGTCCATGGTACCGAATAGCGATTTGGCTATTGAGCCTATTCCGTCGATCAGTCTTCGTTTTTGTACTGTCGGCGTCTTATATGTGTCAGTTATTCGCAGGATCAGTCGATTTGTCCTCTGGTATTCTTTTGTGATCACAGCGTTAAAACTGTCGCATATAGCCTTATTCATTACCGCGACGATTCTACATAAGTTGTCAGTTTTTTGTACATATTTTTCAATTTGCGTCAGTCTTTTTGATAAAGACGCGGTGTTTATCTTAATTATTAGTTTCCATTGCGATTCTATTGGTCGGAGTCTACCTATTTTCTCATAGTAGATCCCCGGATGATGAGTGAATTTTTCCACTTGATACAGCGTGTCGCTTCCTTGAGCTGCTGTTGCCAGGTAGATACATATGAGAAGTCCCCTGCAAGGTGGTTTATTATTACTACCTTGCATCTTATTAATCAGCATTATTTTATCTCGTCGACGTGCTCTTCTTTAATTGTGCGTGAGAAAGGTATAATGTTTATCTATCTCAGCTAATGTTGCCTTTGGGTCGACTGTCTTAGACTGTTCTGAGATTAGTCTTGTCCGAGCTGTCGTGCAAGATATTTTTTTTTCTACGGTCCGCGAAGGGAAAAAAAAATTATTATGCAGTTTTTAGTGCCGCCGTCGCCACCCCCGTCGCCTAATCCGGGGGTTATTGCCTTGAGTGACGAGTCTCCGGACGAGGGCGAAATTGTCGGGGTTTTCGAAGACCAGGTCGAAAACGCGGCGGAGTTTGAGAGCTCCGAGGAGGAGCAGGATGATGCGTCCTCCGGCGAAGATGTATCCTCTGACCGCGAGGATGTTGATGAATCCGACGAGGACGAGGCTAGCTCCGAGAATGGTCCATACTTGTTTCCGCCCTCTCCCGGTCTAATAGACCGGTTCCTGGAGGAGATTGGGGTGTCCGACTCCGGGGAGGAGTGGGAGCATGACGTAGGTTCCCTAGAGGAACCTTTTTCCTCGGATGAGGACTCCTCGGAGGAGGGGAGGGGGGACAGAGGGTTAGAGGAGTAAACATTGGACCTTCCTTCCCCTCTTTAGTTTTTAGTGTTTAGTTCATACGTTATAGTTTAAGTATAGTGTTAGTTCCTTCCCCTCTTTATTTCCCCCTTTTCTACTGTGTGCCATTCGGATTATAGTTCAGGATGGATTACTCAGGCGGTTTTCAACCTGGTGAGTCTAATTTTATTTATTATTATTATTATATATACTTTTTGCGTTAGCATGTGTGTATGAATGTGTGTATATATTATTTCTACTCTCTCTCTTTTGTTTTTATTTTCGCGTTATTTCTCAATAAACGGTTTAATGCGATTTACGTGTACGCGAACTGTCCGTCTTCCCCTTTTTACCGTATAATTAACGTGCGAGTGTTTTTCGGTAATGGTATAGGGTCCGGTCCATTGCGCGTCTAATTTCTTAGAACGTCCTCGGCGAAGCGTTTCGTCGAAAAGTAGAATTTTATCGCCAAGTTTATAATTAGTTTCATTTACGGATCGGTCGTAATAATCCTTCGACTTTTGCTTTTCATCCCTTATGTTATCTTTGGCGATACTATTAGTGGCACGTAATCTCTCCCGTAACTGGAGCGCATAGTCATCGTAGCTGTACGTCCTTTTAGGCGGCTTGGCTAGCGCTGTTGGTAATTCGGGGGGATGCCCGTAAATTAATTCAAAGGGAGTATACCCTGTTGCGGTGTGGGGGGTGGTATTATAGGTGTAGTTAGCATACGGAATCCACTCGTCCCAGTCCGTCTGATCCTTATTAATGAAATGCCTTAGATACTCGGCTAAGGTTCGATGCGATCGTTCTAATACGCCGTTGCTTTCAGGGTGATAAGCCGTCGTCTGTATCTTCTTAATTTTGAGCAGTTTGCAAGTATTCTTAAATACTTCGCTCATAAAATTAGTTCCCTGATCTGTTAATATGCATTCCGGAATTCCATATTCTAGAACGATTTTCGTCACGAATGCCTTACTTACGGTATTCGCTTCTTGGTTAGGAAGGGGCACAGCCTTACTAAATTTTGTTAGGTGATCCTGAAATGTCAGCAGGTACCGATTTTTGTTGTTTGTTAAAGTTAACGGTCCGACGATATCCAGCGCGCATTTTTCAAATGGTCGGCTTGGTGTATCGGTGATAACTAGCGGTGCTTTAATTCTGCGAGAGAGTTTGTTCTTCTGGCAGAGCTCGCATTTCTTTATGTATCTCTCTACGTCGGCTGTTAATCCATGCCAGTTGTGTTTTAGGCGTATTCTTCTTATCGTTCGCTCGATTCCCTGATGTCCTCCTGTCGGGGCATCGTGGTATTCGGGAGTATCCCGTTTGGACACGTAACGATTGGACATCGCTCGATTGGACACGCACGATTGGACACGCACGATTGGACACCGCACGATTGGACACCGCATTATTGGACACCGCACGATTGGACACCGCATTATTGGACACTGCACGATTGGACACCGCACGATTGGACACCGCATTATTGGACACCGCATTATTGGACACCGCACGATTGGACACCGCATTATTGGACACCGCATTATTGGACACCGCATTATTGGACACCGCATTATTGGACACCGCATTATTGGACACCGCATTATTGGACACCGTACAATTGGACACACACACACATTTACGTGTGTGTATGCAGATTTCTAATACAGTTTGCATGGGTTAGCGACTTGGACGGGGTGGGTGCGGGAGGGGGGCCGAAGGCCCCCCTTGCACCCCCCCGTGTGTGTGTGTGTGTGTGTGTGTGCGTGCGAGCATTTTCTGCACCACATAGGTTTGAAACTTTCCACGCAAAACGAGATGCTCCTAAAAATACGTATATAGATATTTAAAATTCAATTTTCTTTCTGGCAAATCGAAGCTTTTTTCTGCCAGATATTTCTAAGCTTAGATAATCTGTCATATGATATATAAATGTTATTCACTAGAAGACTGCGGTGTCCAATAATGCGGTGTCCAATCGTGCGGTGTCCAATCGTGCGGTGTCCAATAATGCGGTGTCCAATAATGCGGTGTCCAATCGTGCGGTGTCCAATAATGCGGTGTCCAATCGTGCGGTGTCCAATAATGCGGAGTCCAATCGTGCGGTGTCCAATCGTGCGGTGTCCAATCGTGTGGTGTCCAATCGTGCGGTGTCCAATCGAGCCGTGTCCAATCGTGCGTGTCCAATCGTGCGTGTCCAATCGAGCGGTGTCCAATCGTTACGTGTCCAAAAGGAGGTCACCCGTGGTATTCATACAGAATTTGTTTCTTTTCTTCTTCAGTATACTCCTGTATACTTTCATTATTTTTTATCGGCGTGCTTAATTGTGTGTGTACACTGTTCTCTTCGAGCGCAAGAATCTTATCAGAGTCTTCCGTAACGCTGAGTCGAAACGTGAGCCTCTCGCTTCACGTTTCGACTCAGCGCGTCGGCGTTCGCGTTCGCTCGACCGGCTTTGTGTATGATCTCATAGTCATACTCTTCTAATTTTAGTCGCCACCGAATCAGACGCGATCCGGGGTCATTTACACTAAATAACCATGTAAGTGGCTTATGGTCTGTCACTATTTTAAATTTTACGCCGTACACATATGGGCGGAAATGCTTGACAGCCCACGATTGCTAGCAGCTCCTTTTCGGTAGTGCTATAATTTTGCTCCGCGCGATTTAACACTCGGCTTGCGTAAACAATTGGACGGTCGCTACCTAACGGTCCTTGTGACAGAACTGTTCCGATTGCATAGTCGGAAGCATCCGTGGTCACGTTGAATTCCTTGGTGAAGTCCGGATATTGTAGCACGGGTGCCGTCATCAATTTTTTCTTCAATGTATCGAACGCTATCTACTGTTCGGTAGTCCAGACAAACTTTTCAGTTTTCTTAGTTAGCTTCGTCATTGGCTTAGCAATTTCAGAAAAGTCGCTGATAAATTTTCGATAGTAACCTGCAAGTCCGATGAAGGATTAAATGTCCTTGACCTTGCGTGGTTCTGGAAAATCTTTGATTGCCTGTAATTTTCCAGGATCGGGTGCTATCCCGTCCTCAGAAATAATATGGCCGAGGTAATTCACCTCTTTTCGAAGGAACTTATCGGGTTGTAGCTTTAGATTAGCTCCCGTAGGCGTAGTAGCACTTCTAAGCGCTTGTTATGTTCCTTTAGACTTGAGCCGTATATGACAATGTCATCTAAATACACGAGGCATCTAAGTCCTTGCATTCCAGAATTCATTAGCCTCTGGAATGTGGCTGGCGCATTTTTAAGTCCGAACGGCATCCGATTGTACTCGTAGTGTCCATACGGTGTCGAGAATACGGTTTTCGGCTTATCATGCTCAGCCATGGGTATCTGGTGGTACCCCGACGCTAGATTTAGCGTCGTAAAATATTTAGCATTTCCTAACTGGTCCAATATTTCATCAATATTTGGCAGTGGAAATGAGTCGCCAATAGTCAAAATCATTCAACTTTCGAAAGTCAATTATTATTCAAAGTCGTGATTTTCCAGTCGAGTCAGCTTTCTTCGGCACAACTAACAGGGGTGCGTTCCACTGGCTCGTACTAGTGCGGATAATGCTATTTTTCAACATTTCCTTTATTTGTGTCCTCACTTCCTCCTTATGTTTGGCGGGAAGGCGATACGGTCGCACGTTCACAGGCGCGGCGTCGGCTCGCGTGCTGATCTCGTGTTTTACCGTCGAGGTACACGTCAGAGGTTCTCCGTTCAAATGAAATATATCCTGATATTCATTGCATATCCGATTGAGTGCCTTTCGTTCCTCAGGATTGAGATGCTGTGTGCGTAATAGTTGTCATATGCGTTCTCCGCGGGGAAGCTTTGTCTCGCAGTCCGTTTCGGAGGTCACGACATAGACTTGTTGCATGACATCTTCTTCGATATCTTCCACGGTAACGATCGGTGTGGTGATTTCCACTGGTTTATCCGTGGTGTTAATTATGCTTATAGGACACATAAAATTTTTCGGCTCCACCATGCATCTGCCAATATAGATGCCGGGCGAAGTTTCCTTGGCTCGGATTACTTCGGTTTTGTTTCGGTTCGTTACTGCACGAACGATGGTTTCGCTGCGCGGTTTTAAAATAATTTTATTATACGGTTTAAGTCGCAGGGTGACATCTTCTATAGTCACTGTCTTATTTTTATAGTCGCATGATACATGCTGTTTGCGCAGGAAATCGAGGCCGATTATCCCCTCGTATTCCATAGGGAAATCGTCTCTCACCACGTATATGGCGTGTTTAATCTCTCGCTCGCCTATCTTGATAGTGGCTTGCATCTTTCCTATAGTATGCACTCGGTGGCCAGTTATTCCTACCAATGATACTTCTTCGGGATAAATTCTTGTCTTTCCCTTTATTAACGATATTGTCGCGCCTGAATCGAACAACATGTCGATTTTACCAGCGCGTGTTTCTTTGATTGGGAGCGTAATTAGGTCAAGACCGTCGCATCGTGTGCCGTCTCGTCTTACGTGTGTCACTTGATACGCTCGAGCGCGCGTGCTCTGCGTGCGGCTCGTCGCTCCTTCTTCCTCGCTACTGTGCTCGGAGTCAGAGTTCCTTTTCTGCGTTATCGCTTTCTTTCTTGCTCCCGTTATCTCGCCGCTTTGCATCTTTCCTTGCGCGTTCGGTACCTTTGCCTTAGGCCGTCCGTGGAGATTCCAGCACTCGTTGCAAGTGTGTCCGCGCTTTTTGCAATGATTGCAATGCTTGTCGATTGCATTTACGCGTTTGTCGGGTTGCGGCAGGGCGTATCGATTACTGCTCCTGTTATTCCGGCAATCCTTACTGTAGTGGCCATACTTGCCGCAATTTCGGCAACGGGCATCGGACTTGTCGTAGTGCCTCGGCGAGTCGGGTGTCCGTCTCGTGTTACTCACGGCGGGACCCTTGATTCTTTCCTCTGCGCTTGCGGCTGCTATCACGTCCTGTAACGTAACGTATCCGCGCGATCGGACAACCGCCTTTGTATCTTCGCGTAGCCCTATTTGGTAATTTTCCAATGCTTGCTGCTGCAGCATTTCTAAAATGATGCGCTTATGCTCGGCCGTGTATTGGTGTCGGCCTTCGATCATCGACTCGTACAGGTCTATCGTGAGCTTATCTGTACGCAGTCCGTAAGCTCGAGCGCTTTCTCCTGGCCTTTGCTTCAAGGTATTAAAATCAAGCTGTAAATGTGTTGTGCTTCGTTTACTCGCATAACACGATTCTAATTCCGTTCTTAATTGCACGAAATCGCTTATCTTTCGTGTCTGAAAGTCTAACATGGCGCGTCCTTTCAGTTTGGTACACAATATCGCTCCTAGTAAGGTTACTTCATCCGACGGATCTATATTCTCGATCGCGTAAGTCATAGCACTCAAAAATTCCTGCAATTTACTCGCGTTGCCGTCGAACTCAGGTATCATTCCGCGAGCTTCTTTTAGTGACAATATTCCGCGACCTCTTTGTCGGCGCACGTCGTCGTCCGGGTATTCGAACGCGGTTTCACGCCGGCTATATCGCGTTTGTCAAGGCGCGTGTGTACGTAGTGTTCGCGAATTTGTTTCTCGCACCTCGTTGACTTCGGTGATCAGTCTCCGGACCTCATGCATCATTGCGCGTAAGGCTTCCCGTATTTCCTGCACATCGTCTCTTTGAGTAGCAGTGCGTGCGAGTCTTGGCGCATTAGCACTTAGTTCTTGGTGCAGGTTCTGTAGTTCCTGTTCTGCACCGGCGATGAACTGTTGAGTTTTTGCTTGCTCGTCGTTAGGCATCGCGTTCGTTTGAAAAAATTCAGCCGGGTCGAAAATGTCGGACTCGTAGGACGTGAGTGAGAACTCGCCTCGTGACGAAACGCGACTAGGGGTGCGACTCTCGTACGGTCTCGTTCGTCGTTCTACACGGTGTTGCCGTGTCGCGTTGAATTCGTTTTGAAATAAACTCGCGTAAAGGTTCGCGAATGGGAATTCTCGTTCGCGGACGACGTTTTCGGGTAACTCGCTATCGTACGGATCTAGTTCTCTACGGACTCTATCGCGTGCTTCTATGACGTCTTGTTCGCAGTATTCAATAGCTCGAGTGGCTTGCTCGCTATGCAACCACGAGTCGTTTGCTATAGCAGCGTCGTTGTTTTTCGACATTCACGCCTATTCTATGCTCACGATAACCGCTATTTGATTACCGGGGGAGCAGCACGTTTTTACTATTAGTAGGGCTTATCGCTTTGCCCTTCGTATTTCGCTTTGTACAATATTATTTCGACTTACAGTAACGCTGCGCTTCCCTCCATGTTGTCAGCTGTGTATTGCGGTAGGTCAGTACTCCGGTGTCACTGATTAGCGCGGCTCGTGACGTAGGTCCCTTGGCCTTATAGGTAGTTCCTCGTTGGAGTTGTTTGCCTTCCTTCCTGGCAGTCAATCCCACCGCTGCCACCAATTTTGTTGCGCCTTGCGATGCAACAAAGGATTTTTGCCGTACCTTGCGGTGCGACAAAAGATCTTTCGGGATTCGTTACTGCCCAAGGAGTAGAAACTCGCGGAAAGAGACGGCTGTTGTTAGCAGGGTCCTCAAATCACTCACTCACTGATTCTAAGTTGATTTGATATAACAGATTTATTTCACTGTGGTTGTACATTGGTTGCAGTCGGCGAAGGTGCCGCGTCGTATTACACTTGATTAGATACGGCGCGTGACTCGGAGTTAACGCGTCGTATCTTTGCTCGCTTGAGATTTGCTTGCGGCTAAGTCCCAAACTCGTACTTCACTCGTGCGGGCCGTACGTATCGGCTTGATTTCTAATCACTGATCCCGCTGGCCGTTGTTCGGCAGCGGCTTAAATAGTGTCGCGGATTTAATTATTAGTGGGGGCATCGAGCTCTCCGCATGACCATATATGGTCATTCCCGCGCGCATCCAGCGCGCGGGAAATATTGCGAGTTTAGCAACAATTGCCAAAATGCAGGTATGCATTTCCGGTGGCATGATTGTTGCTAAGCTGGCTTCGCTAATTCTTTAAGGTGGCGTTGCCCAGTGCGATGACCGGCCGGCAGCGCACGAGGCATATGTCACCTGACACCTTATGATAGCGAGCCTTCCTCGGCGAGCTAAATGATAATTTGAATACTTTATTTGTAATATAATTTTATTGATTGTGTTCCGCTCACAACACCATGTTTATTATTCACATATGTGATTTTAAGAAGCATATCTTACATAAGTATAAATTACAATTGTCACAATATTTATTAGATCTTACTTTACATTTGGTATCAGAGCAACATTTTGTCTTTGTCTGCCACTTGTGGTCATAGAAACATTTTTCTTTTGATTTAGAAAGATATGTTTCACTTATACTTAAAACAAACTCTTTTTGTAAATCATAAATATAGAAGAAAATAAACTATATCTATATAAATAAAAATGTAAAATGTTTGTTACTCATCTAAGATCTCCGTAAGTTACTCACCGATTGCTTTGAAATTTTGACACAACGTTGCATTCGTAACCGGGAGTGTTTTTATGGGGTCTGATTATGGAAATACCGTGTGTTTCAAAAATGATGGCCATAATTTAATTTTAACAATATTTTTAACCCAAAAAAGCAGAATTTCAAAACCGTTTTCTATTTATACACGCACGTAGTGCAGAAAGAGAACCAATCAATATCAGAAAAGAACAGACAACATTTCGTCACATTACAGTGTCAATATCAAACGGCTTTAAAGAATAGATTTATGTATGTTGTGTATTTTGTATTTCTTTATAACTTTTTTAAATGTGTATAATGTTTTTAAAAAAGAAAGAAAATTAAGTAATAAACTAATGTATGTTAGAATGCTTACACTCTATCTTTTTTTTATCCTTTAAATCTGTATATAATTATTGCAAATATTATTATTTACAAAAAGTAAAAGCTAAATAGCGCGCGCGTAGCAATTATTTATTTATATAATTATTGCAATTATTATTTACAAAAAGTAAAAAGCTAAATAGCGCGCGCGTAGCGCGCGCCTGTGTTGTTCTAGTATAATAAAATTTGAATGTTATAAATACAATTTTTGATAAATATAATTTCTATTTAACAACAAATATTAATACATTTGTAAAAACAAAAACAATTTATCAAATTTGAATGTTATAAATACAATTTTTGATAAATATAATTTCTATTTAACAACAAATATTAATACATTTGTAAAAACAAAAACAATTTATCTTTAAATACAAGTAATATTTACCGTAAAAAACCTTTGTTGTCTTCGTGTTCTGCTAGCGTCTTGATACTCGCCATTAACAAATCGTCATATCCCAAAAATTCATCTAATATTAACCGCGAAAATGCATCACCAAAACATTTATCGTTCAATGGATCCAAAGTAACAATTTTTACTGGAATATTTAATCTTTGCCGGGCTGCTGGTGATAATCGCAAAAAACCATATTCCAATGAATATTCGACTATATATCCATCTTCTGGAAATAAAATAAAAAATTTGAGTTAAATAAATTAATCTATGATGTGTGCGCGCGCGCACGCGCATACATGTATACATGCATACATGCATACATACATGCATACATACATACGTATGCTCAATCCCTCAAAAAGCGGTACACTTAAAATATGGGAAAAATTTACCAAATTTTAAAATAATCATAACTTGGCAAATAATGAAGATAAAAATATGTGTAAAAATGTAAAATAAATCTTCTAATGTCCAATTTAAGCATATTTAAATAAAAATTATGCTCAACTTTTTTTTCAAAATCGTAGATGACAAAGTTAGAGGATGTAAAACTAATTATTAAACGCTTGAGCTTGGAACGGTGCATGGCACAAATCAGGTATCTGACAAGTAACACTACCCAAGTGCAACACGCCGGGCTTCTTAAAACTTTATGCACATAGTACATTAAAAAATATTAGAAATTTTTTTTATTTTGACTAACAAGGCGTTTTAAGATTAAAAACGCATTCAAAAATTTAACACCCCATAGCATAAGATCCTCGATGCGCACAGTGTAAAACAAATACCAATAAAATCATATAAATTTATTCTAACTTTAACTAAAGCAGTAATTTGATTGGTGTCCGTTTTACTCTGTCCGCGTCTGAGACGCTTTGTGGCACAATAATAACTAATGCTACTCCTGAGCGCGTTCTCTTGCAATTTTTACAACATTACTTTATTTAATTGCATTGTCTAAATGTACATAAAATATAATTTTTTTAAATATAATATTTCTTAAATTTCAATACCAAAAGTATGTACTATAAACTACTTTCTATAAACATTAAAGTTAATCTATGAATTTTTTCAGAATTTTAGCATAAATATGTTTTAAAATGCAGCTGTTAAAAAATTGTCATGGGTGGCAACTACCCAGTGTGTATGCAAAGATTGAAAAAATAAGTGTGTATGCAAAGGGTTAAAAAGAAAAATTAAATAAAAAATTTGTTTGTAATATTTTTTTACTTAAAATGTTAATAAAAAATTAAATTAAAAAATAAAATATAAAAATAAGCACAAAATACCAAAAAAAAAACAAAAAATAGAACCAATATTTCATCGCATCTTCATTAGTCCAGTCAATAGGTAGTTTTATCTTGCAAAAGGTCAAGGAAATTTTATACTTGGCATAATTCTTAGGTTTAACGTACTAATTAATACTCTGAGTGTTTGACCTTGAAACATTGCCATTCGCGCCGTCATGTTGGAAAAATGCAGCAAAAAATCATTTTTTTACAAATATCCTATTTCCGGTGAGATACGTGAAAAAGTTATTATAAAAAATGTAGAGCATAAAATCTTCTACATATTATGCACAGTTTATTAAACATTTTTTTCTCAGATCAATAGTTTTCGAGATACAATGTAATAAAGTAGAGTATTTTTTCCAATTTATTAGAATATTTCATTTTCCTCTAAAAATTTAAGTTAGTTACAAATTTTTTTTTACTTTTTTCCTCACCACCGTGGAGGTAAAGTAAAAGGCCCGTTTTTTATGCGGTTTCCCTAATAGGCCACAATAATCCACATTGCACTGTCTCAAGGAATAAAAGATCAGTGTTTTAATCTTTTCGATCTTCTAAATAGACCCGGTTGATCGGGATCAATTGATTCATTCTGAGAATTCTCTTCTTCTTCTTCGATCTCATCTTCATCGTCTCTCGTTTTGTTGGTAAAAAATGGATTAATTTCAAGAATTTCCTCATCATCGTCGTCTTCATTATCAAAGTCTGAGAGTACTTCTGGAACGGTTTTACATGATACTCCATTACAAAAAGCACATATAATGAAACACTTTAAACCCATCTTCCTACATCCACATACTCGTCCACATCTTTTTTGATACCTACAAGATTGATGACGACAACGTATCTTAGGTGAAATTTTGACATTTCGGACTTTGCGTCACGATATGTCCAGGCATGTAGAGAAAAAATAAAAAGTTTTCTCATATACACTGGAACCCCGCGTTAGCGTACTCCGCGTTAGCAGAAACTATCCCCTCCATATGCACTTGGCCCACATGAGTAGCGTGTGTGGGGATAGCAATGCAGTCACGTAGTATGTAAGCAGTTACGACATATTCTTAAAGATTTGTGCAAGATTTTAATCTGTAATTAATTCATTTAAGACTAAGAAATGGCTAATATTTTTTTAAATTTAAGAATTTATTATTTTGTCTACATGGTCATTAAAAATTGTCTCAAAAAATTGTTTCTAAATATTATTCGTGTAATATAAATAAAAATATATTTTTATATAAATTTTTATTTAAAAAATTCACGCACATGTAAATAAAATAGCCAACACTAATTAAAAATAAATTGTTTAAATGTAATCACATAAAAAAAGAAACACCGATTGCAATCAAAGCTGGATTTCTAATTTGATAATATTTTATTTATAAATTATATGTTGGAAAATAATAATAAATTAAAAGTGTAGGGAATATAAGATATTCGGGAATGTAATTTATTACAGAGGTACGAGATGTGAGTTTTTCGGACGGCTATAGATACGATTGACTTGATCTGAGACGCTCTGCTTGCAATTTTATGATCGAATACATTTAGTCTTAAGCGTAAACATTAACTGGTTAGATGGCAATACCGTTACGTCCCTGAATTTCACGGAGTGGGAGTGAAACCAAGCAATAGGAGATAACCCCGCGTTAGCGGACCAGAGCCCCGAACAGTCCGCTAAATCATGAAAATGTACGTAGGCACATACGTATATATATGCTACTTTTGTTATATATATGCATTTATGCTTTATATCGTGTAATACGTTGCGTATTACATAATTAAGATTAATCCATTTTTATGTTTTAATATAAAAATATACGCAGAAGAGGCAGTTATTGAGTGTGACGCGACTAAATAACGCAACACTACTTCTAGCGCGGCACCTACAGCGCGAGATTACTATCTCGTTTTGCTAATAATTGATAATGATGGAACCCATATGTTATTATATATGGGTGGATTCGGCTTTTAATGCTCTTTAATTTTTGTCCTTACAAAATTTTTAAAATGTTGAAAAAAAGGGGTGGGGGTAGGATAAATTAAAAAATTTGAAATTTTTTAAAAATATAAATATACTATTGTAAAGAGTATAAAATACCATAAAACTTTTGTATAGAACATTTTTTCATAAACCTTATATTTTCAAAGATATTCGCAAAAAACGAAAAAATGCGTTATTTTCGAGGGGTGGTTTCAACCCCTAAACGTCGAGATACGCAGATAAAAAAAAATATGGGTCTAATAATTTCTTATGTTCTACAACATATCCAAAGCTCATTAAAATCGGTGAGGGACAGTTCTGTCCGTTCCCTTGTTAGTAGTAGTAGTAATAGTAGTATATATAAGTATATATAAATATATATAAGTATATATAAGTATATACCACTTAGTAGTAGTGGGTTGAATTTGATTAAAAGTTTTATCTTGAATTTATTTTTTTCTTATATTAATGAACTTTATTGAATCCCCTTGGGGTTTACAATCTCAACGTACATATTCTACCTTAAACTAACTTATTTCTATCTTAAATCTAATTCCTGGTTGCTTTGGCAGCCGCAGCTGCCTCTACAACCTATCCTCCTACGCACACACACACACATCGCCTATCTGTGGACTTCCGTTTCCTCTGCCCTTCCTTCAATTAAATAACCATTTATCCACTCTTCATGCTATCGTCGCCTCTCTCTATCCCCTCCCTCTCTCTCATCAATTCCCTAATCCAACTCTCTCCCTCCCCATCAGCCCCTAAAATTCTTCCTACCACCTCCTTCCAACTGTCTCTGTCTAAACCCCAATCTCTACACTCCTCCCATACATGCTCCCACGTCTCTACGCCACCTCCACATAATCTGCATCTTTTCTTTTCCTCCTCCTCCCAATATTTATTGCCTCTCATCTCGTTACCCAATCTACATCTTATAATTCTCCTCCATCTGCTCTCTCCCCACCCTTTTTTCAAGTATCCTGGTATGCCCTCCTCCTTCACCATTTTATACCACCTATTATATTCTGAACCTACAATTCTCTCCCATCTTTCCTCCCTCTGCATTTTTCTCTCCTTAATAAATATCGCTTCTATTCTATCCTCCTCTCTTTCCTCGCCTAACTCTACCAAACTCCCTCCCCTGTCCTCCCAAAAACTCCTTCTTTCCCCTTCCCAGCCACTTCCTACTTTTTTTGTCCTACACCTCGCCTTTATTTCTTCTAAACACATTCTTGCCAACTCGCTACCTCCGCCCTCTTCTAACCTCCTCTCATATTTCCACGCCCTTCTTCCCGCTTTCCCTCTCAATTTATTCCTTAGTATCTCCTCTCTTACCATATAACCCGGCGTGTGCCAATCCAAGCCTAGCATCCATCTCAGATACCTCTCCTCTAGCTTCTCCATACCGTCTCTCTCCTTCCAACCCCAAATTTCCACCCCGTATCCCATAACCGTCCATACCAACCTGTCAAATAGCCACACCCTCCTTCCCCAATCACCCCCGTACCTTCTCTTCCCGATTCCCCAAACCTGACCCATCACAGCCGCCGCCCTTCTCACCCTATCTTTTATCTGCGCTTCTTGCCCCCCGTTTTTTTGGAACACATACCCTAGATAGCAAAATTCTTTCACCTCCTCTATCCTATTTCCTTTCCACCACCAACTTCTTCTACTCTCCCTACCTCCTCCCTTTCTAGACCTCACTATTTTCGACTTCTCTGCATTTAAAACTAAGTTCTTTTCATCCAAGTATCTTTCTAGCCTTTCCAACATACTTCTCATCTGGTCCTCGTCTTCCGCTATTAACACCAAGTCATCCGCATATGCTAACGTACACACCTTCACACCTCCCACCTTCACCCCTCCCCACTTGACCCTCCCCATTACTTCTTCTAAGTCTGAGATCAATAGATTAAACAACAACGGACTCAATGGGCAACCCTGTCTTACCCCCCTGCCCGTCCAAAACTCTTCCCCTGTCTCCTCCCCAACCCTAACTCTACTCTTCGTTTCTCTTAATAAGCCTTCTACTCTCTCTATTAAACCTTCTCTAATCCCCCTCTCCCTCATCGTCTTTATCAAAATCCCTCTATCCACCGAATCAAATGCTGCCTTCAAATCTACGAATAACGCTACTAATTTTCCTTCTTTTTTGTCCACACTTCTATTTACTACGTAGTTCAATACAAAAATATTATCTATTGTCCCTCTCTTATTCCTAAAACCTGCCTGATTTTCTGGGATTATTCCCTTCTCCTCAATCTCCTCATTTAACCTTTCTGCTAAAATTTTTGCATATACCTTATAAAGCGTGGGCATTAACGTTATTCCCCTATACTCCTTCACCTGCTTTCCCTCTCCCTTTTTAACAATCGGTACTACTACTCCTTCTTTCCAATTTTCCGGCCATTCCTCTCCCCTCCATACCCTATTCAAAAAACCCCCTATCCACTCCTCTAACCTTTCTCCCCCCCACCTCCATACCTCATTCGGAATACCATCTACTCCTCCCGCTTTTCCTACTTTTAGTTTACTCACCACCTTTCTTACCTCCTCCTTGCTTATACCCTGTTCCACCTCTCTCCTACCACTCTCTCTCTCCTTTCTCTCGTCTCCTCTAACCACTCTTGTCTCTACTCCACCTAACAAACACATAAAGTACTCTTTCCACTCTTCCATTCTTATTCCTTCGTTGACCCTCCTTTTCTTTCTCCTATCCTTATTTACTATCTCCCACACTTCACTCTCATTCCTGGCCTCTTCTGCTTTTTTCTCCCACTTCCTATTCTCCTCCTCTTTCTTCCTCTCACAAAGAACTTTGTATTCTCTTTTCAGCCCTATATATTTACTCCTATCCTCTAGTCCTTTTCTCCACCTCCTTAATTCCCTCCTCACCTGCCGCTTCACGCCCTCACATTCTTCGTCCCACCAGCCTCTTCCTACCTTCTTGCCTTTCCTTCTCTCTCTCTCCGTCTTCCCCATTGCATCCTTAATTTTACTCCGCATCCTATCCCACTCCTCATTTACCTCCTGTTCATATTTTTCCTTTATCTCCCCCTCCAAAACTCTCCTGAACAATTCCCTTCCCTTCTCATCCCAGACTCCCCTTATCTCCCTGCCTCTCCTCCTTACAATTACCTCTCTCCCCTCACTCCTCACCTCTGCCACTACTGGAAAATGATCCGACTCTACCTTATCTATTACCCTCATCTTTTTTATTCTATCTTTCGCCTCTCTATCTACTAATATATAGTCTATCACAGTGCTTCCCCTAGCTCCTACATACGTATACTCTCCTTCCTCATCTCCTACCATCCTTCCATTTAACATTTCCCATCCACATTCACCTATCAGTTCTATTAGCTTTCTTCCTTCTTTATCTACCTTACTATCTTTGGACATTCTCCTAGTCTGCTCTTCCCCCTCTTCACCCTCCGAATCCTCCCCCCAACCTCCTCCTTCTCTACCGGTTCTCGCGTTGAAATCGCCCCCAATAATCACCTTCGCTTCTCCATCCTTTGATTCCATCATCTGTCTCAGTAACTGCATAGCTCCTTCACTACCTTCCTCCTTTATATACACCCCTACAACCCTCCAACTTTCCTTTCCAATCGTAATTTCCACCGACACTAACCCTTCTCCTATTTCAACTATTTTACTTTCTCTATCACTTAACTCTTTTCTTATTCCTACCACCATTCCCCCCATTGCTCTACCTTTTCTATTTTTTCTACTAGCCTTCTGTACTCCCCACTCATAACCCTTTGGTACCCTGTCTCTTATCTTTTCCCAACCCCTTGTGTCCGCCCATGTCTCTGATAAAAACATTACATCCCATTCCTTTAAATTATCCCAAAAATCCTTATCTTTATTCCCCAGCCCTGCCACATTCCAAAAAGCTATTTTCAAGACCCTCGCTTCCCTCGACTCCTCCTCTCTTGACTTACCCTTCACAATCTTCCTACATTCCCTTCCCCCCCCTTCCTCTATCCTCAACTCTCCTTTCTCATTCCTCAAGACTTCCTCTTCTTCATCCCATTTCCACCAATAATCTCCTATCCTGATCCTTCCATATCCTAACCATACCCTATTTCCCTTTTCCTCTTCTACTCTTGCTATTTTTTCTAACCTCCATCTCATCCTCCTCTCCTTCCAAGTCCAATCTTCCAAAATTCTTTCTTCCCTACCTTTTAGCGTCTTCTTCCTACTCCACACTTCTTTCCTCTGTTCTTCACTCTCTAACTTCACCCATATCATCTTTGTCCCTTTTTTGTTCCCCTCTCCTATTCTCCTAACTCCCTTCACAGTCACCTCTGCTCCTATCTCCCTGAACACCTTCTCCACCTCCTCTTTCCTACTCCCTTCCTTGACCTCTACACCTTTAATTAATAGATTCTTCCTTCTGTCCTCCCTTTCCTTCATCTCTAACCTCCTCTCTATCTCTTTTACCTTTTTTCCCACTGCGTTATCTCCTCCTACTTCTATTTTCTCTATCTTTCTCTTTAACTCTTCCTGGTCCACCACTAACTCTTTTCTTTCTCTTTCCCATCTATATTCTCTTTCCTTGAAATCATTAATTTCTTTTTTCAACGCATTTATCTCCTCTCTCAACTTTCTACCCTGCTCCTCCATAATCTCCTTCAGTTCTTCCTTCATCTCTAATTTAACCATCTTTAAGCTACTAACAATCTCCTCTTTCCAATCTCTTAATTTCCTATCCCATTCCTCTCCGTCCTCTCCCGCCGGCGATCTAGCTGCTCTCTTGCTACCTCTCATGCTATCAACCGAAGTGCAACTGTCGCTTCTGCCTCTATCCGCCATTTTTGTCGCATCCACTGAACCCGCCTTAACTCTATATTACCTCCCTACTCTGTCACTATGCGGCGCTCCCGCTCCCCCACTCTCACGTACGCACGTCTTCTCTCTACCTGCTCCCTGCCTTAACCCTGTTATTCCCCGAGACACCTAATTAATACGTTAACTCACTCTTATCCTCTCTTTCTCCACTCACCTATCCACCCACACTCTCTCTATCGCTCTCTTACGCTCCCACCTGACTATCCTACCCTCTCCTACGCTTTCCAACACCTCTTATTACACTCAATTCACTGCTTGCAACTACACACGTCTAACTTACTCTGGCCCGGAAACGGAAGTCCTATTTTTTTTAATTCTGACCTTAAATTTGAATTCAGCGGGCCAAAATACATAAAAATAAACTATTCTGGTCCGCCGGACCAACATAAAAATTTTTTTTTTTGGTTAAAAAAAAGCCAATTCGGAAATTCTGATCTTGGATTCGGATTCAGCTGGTCAAAATACATAAGGATTGACTAGTCTGGTTCGCCGGACCAACATTTAAAAAAAAATTTTTTTTGAGGTTAGAAAATGCGAGCTAACTTTGCAATTCTGACCTTGGATTCGGATTCAGTGGGTCGAAATACATAAGGATTGACTAGTCTAGTCCGCCGGACCAACCACTTTTTTTGTGTGCTTGTGTTATTAATGGTGTCAATGATTAATTAGTTGACAATTACAGCAATAAACCAATACATAATTTTACATCACATACCATCTCATCTATTTTATCAACACAAGTGTAAAATCTTAATGTATTATGTTACTCTCTGATTAATTATTTCTTAATGTGTTACTCTCTGATTAATTATTAATTTTACATTGGTGTCGATGATTAAATAGATGAGATGTTTAAAAAATCAACATAACCTCACACTATACATGTCACTTCGCGTGAGCTGGTAATACATGGCGCGAGATCCGATAATCCCGAGTGCTCGCAAGTCGCGTACTCGCGTAGAGAGCACGGTCGGCCTCGCGCTGCGCTTCCACTTGGCGTGAGCCACTATCGTGTCTCTTAATGTAATCTTCTGTTGACTTCAGTGAAATTGGTGCGTCAGCTATCCGTTATATTCAGATCGGTAAGTACAAATTTCCACCGATGAATTTTAGAGCCACATGATGTGCAAAATTCGACCGTCATTCTCCACGTGGTGCCCATCGTGTCACTTTGATGACGGCGGTATTGATTTAAACACGAATAAAATCAATGTGCAATATCATATTGATACTCAAAATTCATGATATTAAAAAAATACCATATTTATTCGCTAAAATACCCTAAAATGCAGTGCAAATTTCAAACTCATGTGCAATACAAGTACACAAAAAACATCGTATCGACATGTATTTTTTTTAATTGCTTAGAAAAGAATGAACTTTAAGAATCTGGATTAATATTAGCCAGATTTTAATGAAAAACTTGTGAAAAACAAACTTACTTTTGTTAATTAAAAAAAAAACATGTTTGGTTTTCATGCGATACAAAAGATTCACACTTAACAAATCAAACTTTAGCCTAGAGACTCTCAAAGTCGAGTTTTTGCCCTTTAATTTAAAAAAAAGTACATGTAATTTAGATGATTTTTCGCAAAGGTCAAAACTTTTGTCTCGTTTTTGTTTTGCGCCAGTGTGTTACACTTTTATAAGAAAAGAACCAAAATCGTTAACATTCTTTTCTTTTTTTTACATCTTCTTTAAAAAATACAATAAAATTTGTTTTTGTACACCCAATTTATGTTTAATGCAATAATTTTAAACTTACAAGTGCTCTTAAAATGTATAAAGTTACAAGAATTATCCAGATCAGAATTATCTAAATTACAAAATACGATTTATTATTAATTTTAGCAATCTTTTATTAATTTTCAATAAAATTTGGCATTCTATTATAGTATTTTTTATAGATTTAAACCTCCTAAACACAAGAAAATTATAATTACTAAAAAATTTGTGGATAAATTACACATCATATAAATTACTGAAAGTAACAATACGGAATTACCAATATTAAATAATCTTTCAATAAATCTACTGCTTGGTAAAGCGATATTAAATTTGGTAATAAGAACTCTTGAATAGTGACTAATCTGGCAATGTTAGCCCACAAATATAACTTCGCATTTTAATCTATAACACAAGATTGTAATTTTATGAATAGCGTTCGTCCACAGCGAATACAACAATACAATGTATCTATGTATGCGTGTACGTATATAAAAAAGAAAAGATTTCTTTTTAGGACTACAAATTATATAACATTATATTGCGCGAAAAAATTTCTACGCGAAAACATTATATTGAACACTTCGCGAAAAACTTATGCGTAAACCTTTGCGAAAACTCAGCCTCCTCGTTTTCTTCTTAATAAGGGGGAGGGATGTTGTGAGTGTGATGCACTCACACAAGAAATGTCGCAAGCGATATGAGGTGTCAAATGACACCTCGCGCGCGGACATCGCCCGGCCTACATACCGGGCGTCGCACCGGGCAATGCACCCGATTGCTTAATAAACAACACCCAAAATCTTCTGATTTTGGGGTGGAATCTGCATAGCTAGCAATTGCTGGCTAAGCAAGAACATTGACCAAAGGCCAGTGACCAGGAAGTACCCTCCCCGGTTATACACCAAAAATCGGTGTATATAAACACCGAGGTACAGCAACAAGCGGGCTTTGCTACACATTATACAGCGACGAACGTATGTCGCTCATCCTTTTATATTTGTCACGGGTATTAACGAATTACGTCAGTGTAACTCAGTGTAATCAAGATAGAAAATATATACACATTGTTATACGACAATCGGCTACAATCTCTCAAGAAACCTGACCCGAGAAGTATCGACGGACAATCCCAAATACCTGTGACCCTTTATCCACCAAAGGGCCACAACAGTTTTATTAAAACGTAAGAAAACACATTTCCTTACATATTAATAAAGCATTGCCAGATTAGGTACTATTAAAGAGTTCTTATTATCATTCTTCAATTGCTGCATTATCAATAATTTCCACTTGTACATTAAATTTAATAAATAGCTTTTTTATGTTCGCAAAATCTTATAATAATTCTACATCAGGTAATTGATCAATAACTGAACACTGAATATAAATTACCTATGCCATAAATATGAAATTTAATTCAAACTACAAAAATATAAAGATAAAAGCAATTATTAAATTCATTACTCGAAAAATATAACTACATTACCTTTACAGTTACAGAAAAAAAAGCCGTTACCAAAAAAAGTAACTGTAACAGTAACGACGTTACAAGTAACGCGTTACTTCCCAACTCTGTAAAACTATGAAACTGATGAACCATGGGGTCCTTATCCTTGTGGTATACAAACACAATTACATACACGTACACATCCCTCTCACGCACGCACGCACATCACAAGGAGGGTTTCGGGTCTTGAAATACTGTGACGAATCACGGGGTTCTTATTCTTGTCGCGCGCGTGTGTGCGTGCGTGCGTGCGTGCGTGCGTGCGTGCGTGCGTGCGTGCGTGCGTGCGTGTGTGTGTGTGTGTGTGTAAATACACACATACACGTAAATTAAATTGAAATTATGGGCGAACATCTTTTCATAATAACGGATGACAAAGGGAGAACATGCAAAACTGATAAAGGTCCCAGTTTTGTTACAGTGCATGGCGAAAATGAAATATCACAACCTAATTAGACCAAATGCACATAAAAGTGTAGAGTGTTATCTGTATGTAAGAGTGCTACCTTAATATTTCTTTACCAAGCTCAATGCGATAATTATTTGCTGAAATGTAAATTAAAGAAAATAGCATCTTTAATTTGGAATAACTCAGTGAATAACTATCATATCGAGCTCGGTCAAAAAGCATTTTAAAGGTAACACTCTACACTTTTACATGCATTCGACTGAGATACCTGATTCATACCATGCATCATCCCAAGCTCGGGCCTTTAATAATCAATTTTACTTCATTTCACTTCATTATCCGCCAATTTAAAAAATGGTTCAGTATAATTCCCATTCAAATATTCTTAAAGTGAACATTAAAAGCTTTATTTTACATTTTTACACATATTTAATTCTATCTTCATTATTTGCCAAGTTATAATCATTTAAAGTTTGGTAAATTTTTAGCAAATTTTAAATTTAAGTGTACCGCTTTTTGAGGAACTGAGAGTACATACATACACACGTACATACATACGTTCAGACGTATATATGTACGTACAAACAAACATACATAAACAGGGTGCCCTAGATGGAATCATTTTTGATGTTGTTACAATGAGTTGTAAATCGCCTAACGGTCTGCATCGGATCTTAGTGATGAATATAATTCTTTTTTTTTTTTTAATTTAATTTTCTTAGCTTTACTTTAAACTGCGCGCCGACAGGATTCGTCAGACTTAAGACATAGGCTGCGGTCCACTTGACGCTACAAATGCTTCGAAGCGTTTAATTGACCAATCGAAACAAAGATTTTTACAAATTGACCAATCAAAGAATGCTTCGAAACGTTTGTAGCGTCAAGTGCACCGTAGCCATAATAACCAAGCTAAATTTCGATGTTCAAGTACATCTTATAATCCCCTCTTCCTACCTTCCCCGAAAAACTGTAAATTAATTTATTGCAAAACATAATATCTCAGCCGGGGTTCGAACCCGGATCTCTCGTCATTCTGTGCGAGCGTCCTAGCCAATTCGACCACCAAGACATATGGTATTATTCCTCACAATAACCAGTATATCTCAAAGCACGTCTTTTCTAGGGCGACGTATAATAACAATATTAGTACATTATTTCTATCCGACCGTAATATATTAAACATATGAGTTGTAAATCGCCTAACAGCCTGCATCGGATCTTAGTAATAGATATAATTCTTTTTTTTTGTTGTACGTGCTTGAGCATCGAAATTTAGCTTAGTTACTGTGTCTAAAGTCTGACGAATCCTGTCGGCGCGCAGTTTACAATAAAGCTAAGAAAATTAAATTTAATATAAAAAAGAATTATATCCATCACTAAGATCCGATGCAGACCGTTAGGTGATTTACAACTCATTGATATGTTTAATATATTACGTTGGTTAAAAATAATGTACTAATATTGGAATCATTTTTATTTTACAGAGTAAAAGAGTGAAATATTAAACTAAAAATTTCTTTACCAATTTTCGCTTAAATTATTATTTACTAAATTATTAATAAATAAAATTGGTCGATCAGACGGCATGCGGCTAGAGTATGCAGAAGCGTAGCGTGCTATGGGGCTCCACGGGCTTATCACACATTCCTTTACTTAAAATTTTATTTTAATTTTATATTAAAAATGATTAGGACTTGGTTAGGAGGAGCGCTGGTGTATGGACGTATGGTGTAGCGTGAGCAGATAATAAGGTGTTTTAGAGCGGTGGTAAGCTAGTTAAAGAGGTATTATTGAGGAGAATAGGTAGAGTGGGATTAATTTTCGGCGAGTAATTGGAGGGAAGGTAAGAGAAGCAGGATTTAGATATAATAGCAAGGAAAAGAGACTCTCAAGGTAGGTAGGAGGTTAGTTCAAAAGGTTAGAAGCTTCGAGAACAAGCGCGGGAGGATGTTGAGAAATGAAAGGGAGAGAAGTGTAAGAGGAAGTAGGAATGGGATAGAAGAGGGACAAAATAAGTTAACGTTAGAAGGAGGCAAACAAGGAAAGAAGGTAGGTTTTAAAGAGAAAGTGGAGATAAGAGAAATAGGGGGAATAGAAGAATTGGAAAAAGAGGTTAAAGCGTTAGTAACAGAATTTAAAAATTTTAAAGAAGACGTCAGAAAAGAGTTAGCAGAAATGAAGGCGGAGAGGGAAAAATATGAAAATAAGGCGAATGAGTTAGAGAGGAAATTATTAGAGGTAGAAGGATCGGTGCTAGAAAAATTTACAGTGAGTAGAGAAGAGAGAGAGAGATAGAGAGAACGGAAGGGAGCGGTAGTGAATGGAGCGTAAGGACGATTAATGTCAGTAAAGGAAGCAGAGGTAGATCGAGCAGAGCGAGCTCCAGAACTAGATCAGAAATAGATAGCGCAGCATTTAGTGATAGAGAAGTAGGAAAATTAAAGAGGTTAGTAGCTGACAAGGATAAAGAAGAAAGAAAGAATAATATAATAATTAGAGGCATAAGAGGAGAGGAGTTAGAAAAAGTAACAAAGGCATGGATAGAGGAGATGATTAAAGAGAAATTAGATTTAGAAGTTAGAGTCACTAGGTATTGGTTAAGCGGGAAAGTCGTAATAAGATGTTTAGAAAACGAGGTAATGAAAAAAGAAGTAATGTATAATAAAAGAAAATTAAAGAGAGAACGTTTCTTTATAGAGCACGATTTAACATGGTTAGAGAGGAATACACAAAAAGAAATAGCCAGATGGGTGAGGTTAGAAAGAGAAAAAGGTAGGGCGGTTAAGATAGGGATGGGAAGGGTTAAAGTCGGAGGAATATGGAAAAGATGGGAGGAAATAGAAAAAGAGGAGGGAAGAGGTAGCGATAGTGAGGACGGACAGGATAGGAGAGAGGGAGAGGAAGTACTCAGGGAAGTAAGAGTAGGAGAGAAGGATAAAGAAAATTTTGCCTAAGCCAAAAAGAGGAGGTTAGGACTAAAGAGAGGGGGGAGGAGAAGGGATTAGATTATGATTTAATTTTTTGGAATATAGCAGGACTAGGTAGACAGGATAGAGATTTCTGGAAATATGTTTGATTTTATTAGCTTAAATGAAACATGGATAGAGGAGAGAAATTGGAACAAATTGAAAGGTACCTTGTCAAAATCTCACACCTGGGAGTGTAGTTTTGCAATAAGGAATAATAAGAAAGGAAGGGCTAAGGGTGGCTTCATAGTAGGAATAAAGAAGGGAGAAGGAATTAAAGGTTGGGAGTTAATTGAAAAGAATGGAGAGGGGTGGATTTTGACAAGACTAAGAGGAGTAATGAACGGAAAGAATTTACTAGTGATATCGGTTTACAATCAGGGCAGGTGGAGAAATATTAAAGAATCAATCAGGGAAATAGTAAAGGAAAACAGAAAGGAACACATAGTTATAGAAGGGGATTTATATAAGGATAGGAGAGAAAGGAATAGTGGAGGGAGAGATAGGTTTAAAAAGAAAGAGCAAAGATAAAACAATAGGTAACAACGGTCGAGATTTAGTAGATTTCGTCAAGAAAATAGGCAGTAGAATTTTAAATGGAACGTCAAGCGGTGATAGAGAGGGAGAATATACGTACATAGAAACAAGAGGTAACACTGTTATTGATTATGTAATTGCGAACGATTTTTGTATAGATAAGGTTAAGGAATTTAAAGTAGAGGAAAGAACGGACTCGGATCACATGCCCTTGTCAGTGAAAGTGAAGACCGGAAGGAGGGAAGACACTGAAGAGGAGGAAGAGAGGGAAGAAGAAAGAAGAATTAAAATAAGGTGGGACGAAGAAGCGAAAGATATATACAAGGAACAAACGAAATGGGCGGATTGGATCGAAAACGTAGGAAGCCTGTCGATAGAGAAAATCTCGAAGAACTTGAAAGAAATGATCCAAGAAGCGATGGTAAAAAGGGAAGTCAAATGGTAAAGGAAGAAAATAGGTCACAAGGAATGGTGGGACAGAGGATGCACTAAGAAGAAAAGGAGACTGCACAGGATGCTAAGGATATGGAAGAAAGGGAGAATCACAAGAGAACAGTATATGAAGGAAAAAGGAAGTTTTAAGACATATTTAGAACAAAAACAAGAAAAATGAAAGGAAGAGAAAGAGAAAGAGCTTAGAAATCTGAAAAACAAATCAGAGGTGTGGAAATACATAAATAGGAAAAGAGGCGGTAAGAGACAGATAAGGAACAGTATCTCAAAGGATAGATGGAAGACTCACTTCATACAATTATTGGAAGGAGTAGAGAAGAGTGTAGATAGGGCAACAGCGAATAGGACGGAAAGCAAGGAAGAAGAGAGAACAGAAGGGAGAGAAGAGATAGATTTTGAGGAGGAGATTGGATGTGCATTGGAGAGACTAAAAAACAAGAAAGCCCCAGGGATTGATGGAACACCAATGGAAGCTTGAAGGTATGGAGGTGCGGCGGTAAGAAAAGGGCTAATAGAAATCATAAAGCGACTCTGGAAGGAAGGCAACACTCCGGAGAACTGGAAAGTAAGCATTATAGTTCCACTACATAAAAAAGGAGATCAGGATATAACGGAAAACTACAGGGGAATCTCACTACTTGGTTCGGCATATAAGATCTACGCGGAAATACTAAGAAACAAATTAGAAAAAGAAACGGAAAGATTAGAGGTGCTTCCAGAGAGCCAAGGAGGTTTTAGAAGGGGTAGAAGTACAATGGAGAATATTTTTATTCTGAATCACATCGTGCAGAGGGAAAAGAGGAAAGGAGAGAGCAAGGTCTTCGCCTTATTCGTGGATCTGAAAGCAGCTTTCGATAACATTAGAAGAAAAAAATTATGGGAAATGATGGAAGAAGAAGGAATAGAGACCCAGTTAATTAGAAAAGTGAAGAAATTATATGAAGACACAAGAGTGGCAGTCAGGACAGAAGAAGGATTGACGGAGGTTTTCAACACGACAAAAGGCGTAAGACAGGGATGTGTGATGAGTCCTTTACTTTTCAATTTGTATATAGCGGACATAGATAAGTTTATGCGTAAAAGAAATATAGAAGGGATTAAATTAGATAAGAATAGAATATGGTCTTTAGCTTACGCGGACGATATGGTATTGTTGGCAAAAAACAAAGTAGGACTACTGGATATGATGGACACGTTTAAAAAGGTACTAAAAAATAAAAATTTGGAACTGAATACTGAAAAAACAAAGGTCTTAGTCTTTAATAAGAACAGGAAAGAAAGGATAGATAAATGGAAATGGGAAAACAGAGAATTAAAGGAAGTGAAAACGTTTAAATATCTCGGTTTTATTTTTAATAGGAAAAGTGATTATAAAGATCATATCATAGAGTTAGCAGGGAAAGGGAAAATGGGAGCAAATGGAGTCTGGGGGTTAGGAGAAAGAATCTGCAGAAATGATTTTAGGAGAAGATGGATGTTATTTAGGTATCTAGTAAAAAGCGTAATGGAATATGGAGTGGAAATTTGGGGGTGGGAAGAAAAAAGAGAGTTAGAGAAGATAATGATGGACTACGCTAGGTGGATTTTTAGCCTGGATTTTTGTACACCAAGGTATTTAATAGCTAGATAATTAGAATTAGACAAATTACGAATAAAATGAGGAATTAGAGCTAGGAGATTTGAGGAAAAAATAAAGGAAATGGAGGAGGATAGATGGATTAAGAAATGTTGGAAAGAAAAAGAAAAGGATGAATGGCAGGATCAGTATGGATTAGAAAGAGAGAATTACTATAATAGAAATGGATGGAGTGCAAAGACTATAGATGTTAGGACAGGAAAGGGAAAGAAACTTAGCCAAAGAATTAGAGATTAGGGACAGAGATATACAGAAGCAAGAGGAAGATAGCAAATTCAGATACGCAAAATATAATACAAATTATAGGGAAAAAGACAGATATGATAGATATTAAACCCAAGTATTTGCGTAGGAAAAATCTTGAGAATAAAAATAAAAGATGTACTATAGGTGTAAGGGCACTGGTTAGATTGAGATGCGGTAATATGGAGGAATACAATAAGTACTGGCTTGAAGAAAAGAGGAGAGTTTGTATATTCTGTAAAAAAGGTAGGGATCAGTTATCACATTTTATAGAAGATTGCGAAGTGGCGAGCGGATGGTTTAAAGATCTAGGTAAGAATAAGGAAGAAAGAACGGAAAGGATTAGGAACGACGAATTAGATAGAGAAAACGAAGAGATATTGAGTAAGTTTTGGAGAGAGAAGAAAAGACTAGAGATAATTAGGAAAGCGGAATACTCAAGGAACGAAGGAGAATGGCCCAAGGAGTAAAAGCTAAAGAAATGTTAAAGTAAAGTAGTAGTAGCAATAAGTAGTAGTATGTAGTAGTATTTAGTATTAAGTGTATATGAGATAGGGTAGGATATAAGAGACGGTTAGTACAAATAGGATAGGATAGAAGACTGTAAAGACTGTAAGGAAAGAGAGAGAGAGATCTGTGATAATAGTATATATAGTATATAGTAAATTAATAGAATGTATTATCTAGCCCAATTAAGGTAACAGAGCGTATGGTAGGATGTTAGATCTGTTGTATTTATTTTGTATGTTCATATTTGGTTATATTTATTCTAGTAATTGTTTTTTGCTCTTTATAGTTTATGTTAAAAATAAGTGAGAAGGTTGAACTGTAGGAAGAGAAAGGGTGGTTAGAGAGGAGTTAGGATATATAGGAGATAGGCTATATGAATGGATGGATGGATGGATGAATGGTTAGACTTTATGTAAACCAAGTCCCCTTCTTGGCTGTAATTTGCTGAAGAGAATAAAGTATTATATATATATATATATTAAAAATGATTATATTAAATAATTAAATAAATTCAAATTAATAAATAGAGAAATAAATAACTAAATAAACTAATAATTAAATAAAAATAAATACAATTAGAAATTATTTTAATTTCTTATTTTTTATTTTTAGTTATTGATTACACAGGCACACAAAAAAAAAGTGGTTGGTCCGGCGGACTAGACTAGTCAATCCTTATATATTTCGACCCGCTGAATCCGAATCTAAGGTCAGAATTGCAAAGTTAGCTCGCATTTTCTAACCTCAAAAAAAATTTTTTTTTAATGTTGATCCGGCGGGCCAGAATAGTCAATCCTTATGTATTTTAACCCGCTGAATCTGAATCCAAGGTCAGAATTGCAAAGTTAGCTCGCATTTCCTAACCTAAAAAAATTTTTTTTTTATGTTGATCCGGCAGACCAGACTAGTCTATCTTTATGTATTTTGACCCGCTAAATCCAAATTCAAGGTCAGAATTGCTGAATTGGCTCATTTTTTCTAACCTCAAAAAACACCTTGTAAAAGCAGTTTGGATCACAAATGTATAATCCGGAACGTGCAGGCTTGCGTAACCACATTAGCGGGGAAAATTTTCTAGAAAATCACAAAAGTCAAGATTACAGAGAAAGGATGAGCAGAAATGATGGAAAACTATAGAAAATTAGGTTGCCTAATGAATCTTAAATTGTATTTCTTAGATTCTCATATCGACTACTTCCCAGAAAATCTAGGTGATTATAGTGAAGAACAGGGAGAAAAATTTCATCAGGACATCAAGGAGATGGAGTATCGATAGCAAGGCAAGTGGGATGTGAATATGATGGCTGATTTCTGCTGGACGCTCAAACGTGATGTCTCTGTGAAAGGAAAGAAACGTAAGAGAAAGCCATTGCACAGAACCTTCGAGAATAAAAGAGATATAATAGAAAAAGGGAGTGAATTTTCTATGCTATTCACAAAAGCTCAAACTTGTCATACGTATTGAATTTTCCCCGGGTAATGTGGTTACGTAAGCCTGCACGTTCCGGATTATACATTTGTGATCCAAACTGCTTTTACAAGGTGTTTTTTGAGGTTAGAAAAAAATGAGCCAATTCAGCAATTCTAACTTTGGACTATTTGTGTCCGCCGGACTAACATTATAAAAAAATTTTTTTTTTTTTTGAAGTTAGGAAAAAATAAATTAATTCAGAAATTCTGACCTAAGATTTGAATTCAGCGGGTCAAAATACATAAGGATAGACTAGTCTAGTCTGCCGGACCAACATTTAAAAAAAAAATTTTTTTTAGGTTAGGAAATGCAAGCTAACTTTGCAATTCTGACCTTGGATTCGGATTCAGCGGGTCGAAATACATAAGGATTGACTAGTCTAGTCCGCCGGACCAAACACATTTTTTGTGTGTGTGCCTGTGTTATTTATTTATGTACTTGTATTTATTCAATTATTAAAATATTTAATTCAATTACTTAATTCTCATAGTTGACTTACAGTTAGCAACAATAGGCAAAATTAACTGCGGAGAGTTTGTTATACATAGATATAAACAAATATAAAAATTAATTGTTTATAAACAATTTGTTTAAACAATTTTTTTTAATTATTTTAGCATGTGGCACTGATTATAATGATTCTAATAAATTTCTTTTCGTAGCAATGGAGCTATCAATTTTAATTTGTACAATACATGTCAA
This sequence comes from Monomorium pharaonis, assembly GCF_013373865.1. Lineage (NCBI taxonomy): Eukaryota > Metazoa > Arthropoda > Insecta > Hymenoptera > Formicidae > Monomorium > Monomorium pharaonis. The sequence continues at coordinate 18,291,849 of NC_050472.1, read as the reverse complement.
CATTAAGAAATTATTCTATTGAAAGCAAATTATTAAAATTTTGAACAAATTGTTTAAATAATTTATTCAAAACTAATTTTTAAGTAAAAAAATAGCTTGATTGCTATAACAAAAAATTCATTAGGATCATTCTAATAATTGACATGTTAAAATATTTTTTTAATTGTTTAAACAAATTGTTACAATTTATTTTGATATTTTTAATCAACAATTTCTTTTTATACCTATGTAACAAACTCTCCATAGTTAATTTGCCCATCGTTGCTAAGTCAACTATAAGAATTAAGTAATTGAATTAAATATTTTAAATAATTGAATAAATACAAGTACACAAATAAATAATTAATAATTAAAAATAAAAAATAACAAGAAATTAAAATAAGAATTAGAAATTAAAATTTCTAATTGTATTTATTTTTATTTATTTACTTATTAGTTTATTTAGTTATTTATTCTCTCTATTTAGTTATTAATTTAAGTGTATTTACTTAATCATCTATTAATATAAAAAATTAAAATAAAGATTTAAATAAGAGAATGTGTGATAACCGTGTGGAGCCCGTGGAGCCCCATGGCACGCTACGCTTCTGCATACTCCGACCGCGCGTCATCTGATTAATCAATTTCATTTATTAATAATTCAGTAAATAATCTAAGCCAAAATTGATAAAAAAAATTTTAGTTTAAAATTTCACCCTTTTTAACTCTATAAAATAAAAATAATTTAATCTGACACCCTAATACGCTTCATATTACACATTTTAATATCAATGTTACTTTAAAAACAAAAACACAAAAGCATGTGTCACACAAACATAATTTGAATCATAATAGACAAAGTGATATAGTTTCTTGTAAAATTTTAAACAAAGAGCCAATTTTATTAATTGCTATTATAAAACACAACGTTCGACCTAGGCGTGAGCAAAAATATAAGTCGTAATTTGAATAGATTCAGCCTGAATACGGTATTCACAATCCCCAAAAAGCTAGAAAATTTAATTTAAAAAGGCAAAGATAAAATTAAATCGGAAAAAGAGACTGGGGTGGTTTACAGCATTGAGTGCAATTGTAGTGCTTCTTACATTGGACAAACCAAGCAACGTTTGGAGACTCATTAAGAAACACTTTTAACGACATCAAAAAAAATAAAAGTAATCACTCTGTAGTCAGTAAATACCGGATCGCTGATAATCACAAATTTGATTAGGCTAAGCCACATATCTTACAACGTGAAAAAAATATGAAAAAAAGAGATTCTGAAAATGTTTTTTATCAAGATTAATTTAAATACCATTAATCTATAAAAAGACACAGAAAATTTAAATATTATATACAATAGGATTATTAAATGAGTGTAACAAGGTCTCCAAACACAATACTGTTTTTCAAATGTTTTTGCGTGCCAGTCACATAGGAACAACGCAAAGATAGACATGTCACTGTGTTTCTCCTCTATTCCACATTTTATATCTTTTGACATTTTATATCTTTTTACGTATTCGCTGAGTTTACAGTATGGAAGTTAAACAACTGTTGTGCTTTGTTGTAATTATTCTTATTTTAAAAAATAATTTTTATTCGTTTTAATGTTGACATGCGCGAAATAACTTAAAACGCATTAGTTCAATATTATGAATGGAAAATCTGCATTAATTTTTGTGCATTAGAAAAGGATCCAAAATTAAGGTCAAACCATTATTTTGTAATAGCAATTAATAAAGACCAATCGACAACATATGATTCTCTTTCTTTAAATTACAATATTAATTACAATATTAATTTCAACTCTTTTATATATATTTAAAATCTCATAATTAAAATTATACATAATATGTTTTATGTGCAATGTTATTTACCTATCCTAGCCGTTTTATCAACATCTGATGTACGATCTTTCAACTGTACAATATTATCCTCATTTAAATGATCAGGCACTTCTGTGGAATTACTTTCCACGTTCATAAAAGACGACTTTTCTCCAGACTAAAATAAAATGTAAATAATTATTATATTCATGTATTAGTAAATTATGTTATATATGTATAAACACAATCACAAACAAACAAACAAACACACACACACACACACACACACACACACACACACACACACACACACATACAGTCAAAACGCATTAAATGTTTATTTAGTTCTATAAAAAATAAATCAATATTTCTTTAGAGATTTAATATTTTAAAAACATTTAAAAAACTTATTTAATTTCGTAAACATTATTATTTTCAAATTAGAAAACAAACGTACTATTTTTTTAGCTATATTTAAACCATTCCAAAGTTTTGTTGACAATGACGATGAGCTCATTGTTGTATTTGTTGTGCTTAAATCAAGATTCTGCGTCTCTTCAGAGATTGTTGCTCTTATCAGATCTTGCTCAAGTAATGTTAAATTCTCGTGATTCTCCTCAGCAGAGACCGAATTTATAGTGTCCCGTTCTTCATCAACGGCCGATGGTTCAATATTTATAAACCTGTTATAACATGTAAATAAAAATATGTTCTCTATACACAAAATTAACAAGCATTAATATACTTTTATATCTTACAAATATTTATATTTTAGCTTACCCATCTCCAGTTAATATTCCTAAAGAATTAGTTAAATCATCAACTTTCTCTTGTCTGAGTTTCTCTTCTTTTGCATAACTTTTCTCTATACTATAATCTTCACCACCATTCCTAAGAATTTCAACTCTCAAAATGCCATCTCGTGGCCATTCGTCTCTTATGTGTTCTAAACAATTGGTTGGTGCACGTGAAAATACTATGTGGATATAAGCCAGTACAAAAAACGCCAATATAGCCTATAAATATTACAATTTTAATAGCAATATTTATTTAATTTATTTAGTTTATTTAATTATTTCTTCTTTACTTATATGAGTCCTAGACTTTAAATCCATTAATAATAGATTTATAATATCCATTAATAACAAATTTACTTTGAGAAAAATCTTAAAATGTTAAGACTACAATAGTTTTTAAATAAAATGTATATATTTTACATAAAAACACATAAAATAACAAATTAAAAATAGTTAAAAATAAAACATACTTTACAGGCTATACAAGACTGAGTCCACAATTGTACTATTTATATGACTAATATGCACACTAGTATAGCAGAGCATAATTTACCGTTTAAAATTTTGAACTCTTTTTGTATGCGCATATAGCTAGGAAGCATGTTTACATCGTTAGATTTTGTCAATATGTCTCAACATTTTTTGTTAATAACTTTTTAACAAATTATAAACATTGACCAAAACCTTTGATATTATTTGATAGTATTTGAAGATAACCTAGGGAGAAAAGTGATTTTGACAACATTCAAGGTCATCAAAGGTGCTTCCTCTAAAGTAAATAATTATCATAATTTAATGTCCTCAAATCTTTCTTATTTAAAAATTATTGTAGCCTCGTCATTTTGATATAAAATAATTTGTCTTAAAATAATTTCAAGAATCAGCTATTAAAAAATTATGTCACAATAAGTTTAGAATATTCTGATTAGAAATTAATTTTGTATATATTTATATGCAGCATATTTAAAAAAAGGTAAGAAAATTTCAGGAGTGATAAAATATAATAAAATGGGCAAATTTAAATATTCACATGAAAAATGTATGAATACTCAAATATTTACAATTAAAATAAGAAAGTCTTCTAATCGCAATGTTGTTACTCTTGATTTTTGTTTTATTTTATGTCTAGAATTACTTCTTAAATTCTCTCACCTGTTATTGAATACTCTGTACAAATACATTACATTAAATAATAAACATCTTATTATACCTTTAAAAGGACTATAAATTCAATAAATCTTCTAACAGGCCTTGGAAATGTTCGTGCGTAGGCTAGTGCTGCTTTAATAAATAGTGCGTGGAACAATCTATCCCGCACATTAATCAGTGGGTTTTGATTATTGTTATTTCTAGCTATATTCATATTATTGTTATTTAAAACTGGTCCTATGACACCAGCAAGACTGTGAAAATTGTGTGCTACTGCACCGTTTTGATTATTAGGCACCGCAATAGCAGCACCATTTCCTTGCGACATTTTTATATGTTACATAAGTAACTCCCACAAATATAAGAATTCATATAATAATTATTTACATAAGTCATCATATTTACACACACACATACACACACATATATATATATATATATATATACACGTACACTTATAACCATATACAATTTGTCACTTTTGATTAATGCACTGAACCATTGTATTCTGAAACAAATAAAGGATTTTATAACATAATTGTCAATATGAATAAATTCAAGAAATACATAAAATCTAAAATTTGTAAACACCAAAACTATTTAAAAACAGTCTATTTAGATCTTTAATTAAAATGACTTATAAAATATGTAATGCAAGGTCTACAATGTTAGCAGGAGTAATGGAGTAAGGAGTAAGAGTAACAATTGACCAATTAAAAACCAGGAGTAAACAAAATGAGCAAATCTCATTTCATATTTCTTACTTCTTACTCCTACTCCATTACTCCTGCTGACATTGTAGACCTTGCATAATATCTGCAGTGTATAACCTAATTTATTATTTATTTATTTTGTATAAATATTTGAATAATTTGAGCAAGATGAAAAACTTGAAAGATGGAGTTTTAAAAATCCTTACAATCGACAAAATTATCTCCAACCACACTGAATACAATAAAACAGAACGAATTTAAAAACACCAATGCAAAATAATGAGCAATTGCTATTTATTACATTACGTAATGTACTGACCGAAAAAAAGACACCTATTAGTCGCTCGTACTGGATATTAAGAGTATTGTATATCTTTCGTGATCTACAGCGAATAAATTCTATAGAAAAAGATAACGCATGGCATATGACATTTAGCGTTTGAAAACGTCAATCAACATCGCGAAAGTTTCAACAACGAATCTGGCATGTCATACCTCGTAACGGGATCACAATAGATACATCAACGCGATTCTGATGACACCGTCACGGAATCGCTGCTATTGTATAAATCAGGTTTTCGTGTGAAAATCGTGTGTTCGCCTAGTAGATACGATACTTCCGAAATTGTCACTTCATTGTCGCGTGTGTCGCGTACGTTTAATGTGCACAGCAGAGAGAAGCCTGAGAGCGGCCACCGCAGCCTTTTTCGTGCGACCGAAATGTGGATGTAGCATAAGCGTCAAACGTGGATATAGAACTACGTACCACATCCACTTTTCGACCCTGTCAATAAAATCGTTCGTTTGGTGTGCGTCCGTACTACATCCACGTTTAGGCTTTGACTATACAGAGTGTTAATAAACCTTCGCATATTTATACCATCGTGTTGCCCACGAAAATCGAAGACGAAAAGCTCTCAAAATTTTTTCGATTCCATGCGTACAGTTCTTATAATTATTGTCGGAAAATAGTGAAATATTGCCAATGTAATATGCACGGTTATAACGGAAACACGAATGCGGTGGGAAACAAGACAATTCCCAGTGAGAAACGATAATGAATTCGACATCAATTTGACGTCGAATCGACATCGAAATGATGATTTCGACGTCGAATCGATGTCGATTCGATGATTTCGACGTCGAATCGATGTCGATTCGATGTACTATTTCTCACTGGGTTGTCGTTGCTCGCCGCGAGGCGAAGAGAGCGCAAATAAAATTCATTGCTATTCGCAACGTTGTTCGTATATTATGTATATTTTAATAATATTAATAAATCGTTGGCTAAATTAAAAAACCTCATAATTCCATCGGACGTCCGATAGAGTTGTAAGATTTTCTAATTTAGCTAATGATATTCATATTTAGATATTTATTACATTCATATTTATTTATATTATACATACATACGCGCGCGCACGGTGTGTGTGTGTGTGTGTGTGTGTGTGTGTGTGTGTGTGTGTATGTGTGTGTGTGTGTGTGTGTGTGTGTGTGTGTGTGTGTCTAAAATGAAAATTTTGAACACTTTTGGGATTTTCATATTTTTTTTCTCTATTATGCATTTTAATTTTATAAAATTACATTTAATTAATAATTTTCATTGTAATTTAATTTTAATTAGTTTTCTTAGTTTTAGATTAGAATATTCATATTTCAATTATTGAGTCAGTATATATGTACGTGTCATCGCTTTGAAAATTTTTTACAGTTTACAGTCGAAAAAGAACGTTGCTAAATTGACAAAAAATTAGGAAAAAAATAATAAGTTCCTTTTGACTATTGCAAAAAATTTTCAAACGACACATATTGCGTGTAAATAATTGAAACATATTTATACTGAAATTACGAAAACTAATTAAAATCAAATTAAAATTAAAATTATTCATAAAATGTAATTAGAATAAAAGCTTTTTAATTAGAATAAAATTCGCGCGCTATGACGCTCGCCTGTGGACACTGCAGAAAATTCATCGCTTCTGCCCGTGCGCTCTTATGCACTTGCGATGCTAGGCATGCATTTCACGAGGTATGTCTCCTTTCTATCGGCGGCTCCGATGCTCTCGTAGTCCCGAGGGGCGCCTCGGGTTATGACTGCCCCATTTGCGACTGCCGAGGGACACCCGTGCGGTCGCCGGATCCTTCACCTTCCTCGCAATCGGTGGCTCCTGCCCGTAGCTCTTCGATGGATCCAAGCGCGCTCGGGGAGCTTGTTTCTACACTACTGCAGAAGATGACTGACATAGAGACTAAACTAGAGAACCTTATTGCTATCAACGCAAAACTTTCTGTCATCGATCTGCGATTTCCGTATGCGTTTCCGCCAACGATAATCTCACCGCGAGAGTTGATTCACTCGCATCTTCCACCCGTGAACTGGATAGACGTATTTCTGCGCTTGAGAAATCTCGCCCGCCTGACTCACTCGGGGGCGTTCCTCGGATCGAGGCCCGTCTTGCGGCCCTCGAACGTTCGCGGTTCAGCAGCAAATTAATCATGTTTGGAGTGAGAGAGCATCCCTCGGAGGACCTGCGGGCTGTAGCCGTCAATATCGCCTCTGCGATTCGCGTCGCGGCCCCTCTTGAGGACATTAGCGCCTGCTTCCGTATTTCGGCTTTGGGAGGCCTCCCTCGCCCAATGATTGTTCGCCTGACTTCCTGCGCGGCCCGAAATCGCTGGATTGAATGCAAGCGTGTCAAGGGCGCCCTTGATGATTCGGAGGTGTCGGCCTCTTTAGTTGGCTCACGGATTGATATCACGGAGAGGCTTCCTGCTTCGACGCGTCGGATTTTTGCTGAGGCCCGGCGAGCCCTTAAGAACGGCCTCTTGCATCGTGTCTGGACGCGAAACGGTCGCATTCATGTAATGCGGCATCCTAGCGCCTCACCTGTCAAACTACAAGACGTAGACCATTTAAATGCGGTGGTCTCCGGGGCCACCCATCCGACACCCACTCTGCCGTCCGTCTCGCGGCCTCCTTCGACCGTGGGCCGGAGCGCCGGCTCCCCCTTTCCCAAATCGTTGTTCGTCCGGCTCTCGGTGACGCTGATGGGCCCGACGCTCTTGTTGCCCCCCCCCCCCGTCCTCCCCTGCAGGCTTCCGCTCGCGCGCTGCCTGTTGCCGGTGGCGCAACGGCCGCGCGTGACACTCATCGTGGCCATACCGAAAAGAACATCCCAACGCAAAGGTTGACGGCCGTCCCGTGCCACCCGCGAATCCGTCGTGCCGCTTCGTCTGTGTCACGTGAACTGTCAGTCCCTCCTCCCCCACTTCTCGGAATTCAGTGATTATTTTTCGCGGCGCGACTACGATCTGATCGCTTTGTCGGAAACGTGGCTGAAGCCACATTGTCTAAATGGGAGCGTCCCAGATGCGCACAGTAATAAACGGACACAGCAAGCTGAGTAAAACGGACACAGTAACAAACGGACACAGACCAAACGGACACAGTAATAAACGGACACAGTAACAAACGGACACAGACCAAATGCGCACAGAGCGAAACGGACACGGACCAAATGCGCACACTGCACATGCGCACACTGCACGTGCGCACGGACCAAATGCAATCCATGTACATTGCAAGCAGAGTAAAGTCCACATAGGTTAGCGACTTGGACGGGGTGGGTGCGGGAGGGGGACCGAAGGCCCCCCTTGCACCCCCCCGTGTGTGTGTGTGTGTGTGTGTGTGCAAAGCATTCACTGCATCACATGGGTTTGCGACTTTCCGTGTATGCATTTGGTCTGTGCGCATGTGCAGTGTGCGCATTTGGTCTGTGTCCGTTTCGCACTGTGTCCGTTTGGTCTGTGTTCGTTTGTTACTGTGTCCGTTTCACTCAGCTTGCTGTGTCCGTTTATTACTGTGCGCATCTGGGACTCACTCGTCTAAATAAACTTGTCGACCTCGCTGAATATCAGCTCTTCAGACTTGATAGATGTGGGAGAGGAGGGGGCGGCATCGACCTGTATCTGCGGCGCGGCATCGGTGCATCTGTTCTGACTTCTTCGTCCGAGACGTATTCTGCTCAGCATATGTTCCTGCGTATTTCTGTCTCTTCCACGCGGCCTTTTCTTCTTGCTATTGTATATTGCCCGCCTAAAATGGGGCACCTAGAGCGCTCCATGGCCGACTTCAAGAGTCTCCACACATCCTACTCCACGGCGGTTATCATCGGTGACTTTAACATCGATCTTAAACGCTCCACCTTCGATTTCAACTTCCTGCTGGAGTTCTGTACCAGCAATCATCTATACCCACCAAACACCAAGTTACATGTAACGTGCCTGTTAGTTGTAATTTCCCACTCAACAATGTAATTGTAATATAAACACGTGTGTTATATTACAATTATATTATTGAGTGGGAAATTACAACTAACAAGCACGTTACATGTAACTTTGTGTTTGCTGGGTACATTGTATCCTTTGACAGCACACATCATACTGTGAGACCACACGTTCACTGCTAAACTAGTTCGTCCGCACTTTTTCGCCGTGTTCTCGCGCACGGCAAGATGGCGTATTCAACCAGCACCCGGGTATCTCTACCTGGGGCTACCGGAGGGTATCCGTCCAGGCGGCCGCCGGAGGATCGCCCTCGCATTACCGCGTGCACGCTCTTTCCTTTCCCCGGAGAGGAAGGACGTCCGTCTTCAATACTCCGATTCTGATGAAACCGGTATCGCGGGAGCACGCTGCGCACACGTGCTCACACTGCTCCGATCCCGATATGTACCCGGTCCGCTCCGCTGTGATACTCGGAGGATGATCCCGAGGATGAGGAATGGCGGGGATTTAATCAACACCGATAATTCATTAACACACTAATATATGTATTCTTAATTGCAGGTACAGGAGAATCTCTAGACTAGACTAAAGCACTCGCACGCGGGACCACGTCCGCTCTTAACTACGCTCCGGACGAGAGTGCCAAAGACGCGGGAATCGGGAATCGCTTTCCCTCCGGAAGACGATCGCCGGTCTCCGATCCTCGAGAACATTCGATTTCTTATCCTAACGTCATATCCGTGTATGCGCGTTTAACAGGCCCGCGTTGACAGCTCGTCTGACAGCTGCGGCGTAGGCGTCACCACTGTTGTGGAGCCTCACACAGTACTACCAACGTACTTTCCTCAGATAGCAGACGACGCTGAGTCACTACCGTCATTGTATTTTACAGCTCAGCAGTTGCCATTACTTCTTCATAGTCGTGTGGTCGCGCGCGCTGCTGGGCGTTCAGGATAGAGAATAAAAGAGAATTTGTGTATGTACCTCTAATTCCGCGCTTCTTCATTTTTGCCTTACTTCAACATCAGCCGCAGTAGTTGGGGACTGCATAGCCGTCACTATCCCCACATTGGTGACCCCGACGTGATCCGGGCAAAGACCGACACAACTCAAATGCAACGGACGCGAGTCCGACAAGAACGACCGCACGTCGCGACCACGTGTTGCACGAAGCATCACGGCCATGTTTTAAGCGTGCCTCACCGCCATTAACCAGCGTTGCGCACGTGTCCGCATTATAACCCGCGCCTTTCACGTTCTCGTTTCGTCAACCGCGAGTGCACCGTCTCACCTTTCGACGCATCTCGGCATCGGTGTATTTTCCACGCCACGATGGCCGAGAGTGACACGACTAACAATTCGCAGAACACCGCGCCCAGCGCGACTAACGACCACCAGATCGGACGCATCAGTATACGGCCAACGCAATTTAGCAAGGAAAAGCCGGCGATATGGTTCATCCAAATGAAAGCGCAGTTCGCCACCAGTGGGATAACACAGGATCTTACGAAGTTCCACCACGCCGTGCAAGCGCTTGATGCGACCGTACTGTACGAGGTAAGCGATATCGTAACCAATCCACCGACAGATAATAAATACGAGACTCTAAAAACACGAATATTGACTGAGTTTCAAGATAGCGAGGAGAAACGCCTTAAAACGCTCCTTAACCAAACCGAGCTCGGCGATAAGCGACCATCTCGTCTACTCAAGCACATGAGAGACCTCGCGGAAAACAAGATTTCCGAAGAACTACTCAAATCGTTGTGGTTACAACGCCTTCCCACTAGCACGCAGACGATACTCTCCATCAGCCAAGATCCACTCGACAAGCTAGCGACCGTGGCAGATCGCGTACACGACATCGCATCTCCTAGCATTTCCAACCTGGACCTAGTCCCCGCGACTTCCACCGCCACCTCACTAGAAAACCAACTCTGCGAGTTAATTAAAAGAGTTGATCGCATCGAGACTCGGAGACGAGACGCATCCCCGCGACGCTACCAAAGGAGGTCCACCAGCAGGCCCCGCATCAGGTCAGCTTCGCCAAGCGCGAAAATCTGTTGGTATCACCAACGTTTTGGTAGGGAGGCCAAGAGATGCACTACGCCCTGCGACTGGTCGGACAAGACGACCAACCAAAAGGAAAACTAGAACCCGGGGTGTTATCTGCGGCAGGCGCCCCGGACGCAGTGTTACGCCGCCTTTTCGTCACGGACCGTCACACCGGAAGGAGATTTTTAGTCGACACAGGAGCCGACGTTTCTGTCATTCCGGCGCCGCCTAGATTCCGGCACAGCCCACCCAGCCTCACGCTGAGCGCCGCAAACGGCACGCCCATCCCTACACACGGACAAAGACTCGTCTACTTGGACCTGGGATTACGCAGAGTTTTCCAATGGCCATTTTTGCTAGCAGAGGTCAACAAACCCATTTTAGGTACAGACTTCCTATCGCATTTCAACCTCCTCGTAGATGTCAGGGGAAAAAGGTTGGTCGACGGCAGCACTAACCTCAAAGTGCCAGCCCGCGTAGGTATCATTGCAGTCTTACAGGTCCCACGCCTCAAACTCGGCACTACGTCCTACTCACCGAGTTTCCAGAGATCACGCAGAGCTCAATATCTCGGACGGGGCCGACAGAACATACCGTCACCCACCCCATTACCACGAAAGGACAGCCGATTTTCGCGCGTCCCCGCCGCCTCGCGCCAGACAAGCTCAAGGCAGCCAAGCTCGAATTTCAATTCATGCTGCAGCAGGGACTGTGCCGCCCATCCAAAAGTCCGTGGGCAAGCCCGTTACACCTCGTAGCAAAGAAATCCGGCGACTGGAGACCATGCGGTGACTACCGTAAACTCAACGCCGTCACCGAACCTGACCGTTACCCAATTCCATTTCTACAGGACTGCGTACAATTCCTTCACGGAGCAACCATCTTTTCCACCATCAATCTTGTGCGTGCATATCAACAAATACCCGTCAAGGAAGACGACATCCCAAAGACAGCAATAATCACGCCTTTTGGCCTTTTCGAGTTTCCGTTTATGACATTCGGACTGCGCAATGCAGCACAAACCTTTCAGAGGTTCATGGATGAGGTAACGCGAGGACTAAATTTTTGCTATGTTTATTTAGACAACATCATCGTCGCGTCAAAAGACCCTCAGGAACACCGCGAGCATCTAAAAACGTTATTTCAGCGTCTCAAAGAGGCTGGTATAGTTATCAACGTGGCTAAGTGCGTTTTCGGCGCGCCAGAAGTCACATTCCTGGGTCATCACATCTCACCCAAGAGTTTAGCTCCAACTGCACAGAAGATCCAGGCAATTAAGGATTTTCCACGACCCGTCAACGTTAAAGGGTTGCGCAGGTTTTTAGGTATGATCAATTTCTACAACCAATTTTTACCTAACGCCGCACACACGCAAAATATTTTACAGAAAAAGATTGCTGGTCACAAAAAAGGTTCACAATCCTCAATCAACTGGACGAACAAGTCAAAAGCCGCCTTCACACAACTCAAGGACGATTTGGCAAACGCCACATTACTCGCGTTTCCAGACCCTGAGGCACAGTTTTCAGTGCAAACAGATGCTTCAGGTTCCGCAATTGGGGCAGTCCTCCAGCAATTTAAAGACCACTCCTGGCAACCTCTCAGTTTTTTCTCAAGAAAGCTAACTCCAGCTCAAGCTAAATACTCCGCTTACGACAGAGAGCTATACGCAGTTTACTCAGCCGTCAAGCATTTTCGTTTCATGCTGGAAGGGCGAAATTTCTTCGTCCTCACCGACCATAAGCCGCTCACATTCGCCTTCGCACAAAAGCCCGAGCGAGCTTCACCAAGACAATGCCGTCAGTTGACTTTCATCTCAGAGTTTACAACGGACATTAGACACGTCCCCGGGGAGGATAACACCGTGGCCGATACACTGTCTAGAATCGACGCAGTCGCCATGCCCACCATCGTCGACACCGAAGAACTCGCTCGCGAACAGATGTCAGACGAAGATTTACAACGCGTACTTCAATCACAGTCATCGTCACTCAAGCTCCAGAGATTTTTGCTTCCCGAGACCAATTCAACTCTCTATTGCGACACGTCTACAGACGAGATCCGGCTTTTCATTCCCGCGTCACTGCGACGGCGTATATTTGACATGGTGCATCGGATGTCACATCCCAGCGGAAGAGCTACCAGGCGCCAAGTTGCTCAAAAATTTATTTGGCCAAGCATGAACAAAGACATCACAGCATGGGCAAAAACATGTCTTCAATGTCAACGCTCCAAGATCGCGAGGCACAATCGTTTCATTCCAGAGAAATTACAAGTACCCGACGCGCGTTTCGAACACGTTCATTTGGATATAATAGGCCCACTCCCACCTTCCCGTGGCTATAGATACTGTCTTACTCTAATCGACCGTTTCTCACGATGGCCTGAAGTCGCTCCTATAACGAAAATTTCAGCAGACACCATTGCAAGACAATTTTTCGCAACATGGATTTCTCGTTATGGTGCTCCCAAAGTCATCACGACCGATCGCGGCGCCCAATTCGAGGCAGCGCTATTCAACGCTTTAACTGATTTGATCGGAACCAGGCGCACACGCACCACAGCTTATCACCCGGAATCTAACGGATTAATCGAGCGATGGCACAGATCGTTAAAAGCAGCAATCATGTGTCAAGCCGGCGACGAATGGATCGACGCCTTACCCGTAGTCTTATTGGGTCTCCGCATGTGCTATAAGGAAGATATTCAAGCATCGACAGCAGAACTACTCTTCGGAAAAACTCTCAGAATTCCAGGTGAATTTTTTGACCACGAGGAAATGTCAAATGACCCTAAATACTTCGTCGAACCTTTCCGGAAGATGATGCAACGCCTTAAGCCATCACCGACGGCGCACCACATTCGCAGTAAACCATTTGTCTACAAAGATTTATACTCAAGCACCCACGCATTTTTGAGAGATGATTCCGTCAGACGTCCTCTGGAGCAGCCTTATTCAGGACCGTACAAAATTTCTAAAAGGATCTTAGACAGAGTTTTCGCCCTCGAGGTCGGAGGTCAGATTATTAACGTAACGGTAGATCGACTCAAACCCGCCTACCTAGCACGGGAAGATCCGCCCGCTACAGACGAACCCGTCCCAGGAATTTCACCTCGAAGATCAGAAGAACCAACGACAACCAACGGTACAATCGTCTCACAACCCATCCCAAAAAGTGTACCAGCATTAAAAACTTATTCTAGATTAGCTAAAACCAAAAAGACTGTTAGATTTAAGGAATAACGCTCAATTTAACAATTTTTTTTAGTTATCTTTAACGGCAATACTAGCTTTAAACACTCATTTTACGTTAACAGTAGGATTAAACACATTTGTGACTCACTGAACATTTATACAAGTTCATACTCAGGAGGGAGTAGTGTGGAGCCTCACACAGTACTACCAACGTACTTTCCCCAGATAGCAGACGACGCTGAGTGACTACCGTCATTGTATTTTACAGCTCAGCAGTTGCCATTACTTCTTCATAGTCGTGTGGTCGCGCGCGCTGCTGGGCGTTCAGGATAGAGAATAAAAGAGAATTTGTGTACCTCTAATTCCGCGCTTCTTCATTTTTGCCTTACTTCAACATCAGCCGCAGTAGTTGGGGACTGCATAGCCGTCACTATCCCCACACCGTCCAGACGGCCAGAGTCACCTAACGCCCCTTTCGTTACATTATTAGGCAACGCTCGGTAGGTATTTATCGGCTACCTTACAATACCTCCTCATCCCATACTCGCATTGACCATTGTTTCCTCAATGACTGTTCTTTACTTCTAACCTATCACCAAGAGTCTCTCTCCTTCCTCTCCATGCATGACCTTATAGAGGTCACCCTCGATTTCTTCGTGCATCGCTTGCTGCCTCGCACCATTGAAGTGACTATTCCAATTTTAGCATCGAGAGCTTCCTCGACTCTCTATCCACTCTCAGGGTGCGTTCGAAAATAGCTTTTGCTGGTGCTGGGAGAAAAAGTTAAGTTGGTAATATTGAGAATTTCCAACGCTGCGTTCGTTTTCTCCCAGCTGGGAGCTGGGAGTAGTTGGAGACCGAGCAAATGGGTGCATTTAGTGCAAATAGCAATGAAATATTATGTCAGGCGCAATAACGTATGCATATGTTTTATATAACCAAAATTCATCAGTAAATTCAAGGTAACGTTTTTTCTTTGTTTAATAATATTTAAATATAAAATAAAGTTTAACATTTATATTAATAAATAAAAAGCAAAAAATGAAAGGAACATTAAATTTTATTAATATTTTTTATTATAATGTATAATTGCCGTCTATGCCCTATAGGTAGCAAAAATAGAAGGTACAACCGTATGCGAATAATAGTTCGATAATTCTTCATGTATTATAACTTAATTGCTACAATGTGTTCCAAATAACTTTATTTTTAATACGTTTTTCCTTTCATCTCGTGTTGTTACTGAATAAGATATTTTGTAATTCTTCGTCGTCGTCATCACTGTTATTAGACGATAAACTATATTAGAAGAATCCCAGACAACACGCATGTCTAAAAGACATCTTTAAGACGTCTTAAAAGAGACGTCTTTGAGACTTTATTAAAAGACGTCTTTATGACGTCTTAAAATCGTCTTATTTTAGACGTCTCTCTTAAGACGTCTAAAATACGTCTTTTTAAGACATATTCTTTGAGACGCCATTTAGACGTCTTTACGACGTCTGAGAAAGACGTTTTTAAGACGTCGAATGACGCACATAACCAAATCTGCCGTGTGATGCGATCAAGTCGATCGACGTGCTTATCCCGTATCAATTTTTGAACTCTTGCACGTATCGCGTGTGTGTTGGGACGTTTTGTCCCGGTTTGCTGTGTAACGCAGCCGAGTGTGGATACGTTAATACAACACAACTTTTTAACTCTCGTACGTATCGCGTGTGTAGGCTGTTATTGGAAATAATTAACCTTTCTGACAACATTTCTGACAACAGTTTTTGACAATTAATAAACCGGACGATAATAGTGTTGCGCTTAAGTTGCTGTAAAATATGTGACTGAATCCAGTATCTCTGTAAAATTCTGTAATTTCCAATCACGAAAACATGAAATAAAATTGAAATATATAATATAAAATTTTTTATTTATAAAAAAACTTATCTTAATAATAAAATAAAAATAATGAAATATAAATATAAAGTATTTTGTTTAAAATAATAAAAAATAAAAAATAATAAACCTAGCTTTTGGAATCCTTGGTGGAAAAATTTTCTACAAAATTCTAAAAAACTACAAAAATTTACAAAAGTGTGTTTCAAATTTAGCATTTTTCTGTAAAAACTACAAAAAAATGCCAGAATTGGAATACTTTTGTAAATTTTTGTAGTTTTTTAGAATTTTGTAGAAATTTTTTCGCCAGGGATGTCTAAAATAATTTTTATATAAGACGTCTCAAAAACGTCATAAATAAAAAAAATTAGACGTCTTTTAGACGTCTTAAAAACGTCTTAAATCGGGTCATAAGACGTCTTAAAGTCGTCTAAAAGACGTCTTTCTGATAGTTTTATAAGACGTCTTATAGAAATATAAGACGTCTTTTAGACGTCTTTAAGACGTCATAATGTTCTCTGGGATCAAACATGTTTTCGAGTAAAATATTCTTCAATAATAACTTTTCCATAATAATAATAATTAATGTTCATTAAATTTGTATATTCTTTTTATTGACTTTTGTTTCTTGTTCAATACGAAAAGAAAGAACCTGTAAATACATTATATTAAATAATTATTTATATATTCAGTAATTTTTTATATTGATTAGTTAATTTACGAAAAGTAATAATTTATGAATTTGTATTAAGAAAATATTTTATTTCAAGTAATTTGTTAAATTTTATGTCACAACCACACATAACAATAAAAGATATTAAGAGAATTTTAATGTTCCTCTTATTTCTTGCTTTATATTTATTAATAATGTTATTTTACATTTACTCTATTTTACATTTAAGTGTTATTAAACAAAGGAAAAGGATTACCTTGAATTTGCTAAATTTCAACAATCGTAGGTATAAGTTTTATATAAAACACGTGCGTACGTTACCGCTTGTTAAGATATTTTGTTGTCATTTGCACTAAATGCACCTATTCGATCGATCTCCAACTACTTCCAGCTGGGAGAAAACGAACACAGCGTTGGGAATTCTCAATATTACCAACTTAACTTTTTTTCCCAACACCAGCTAAAGCTATTTTCGAACGCAGGCTTGATCAATCAGGCAGAAGCAAAGCTAACGACACACAATAAGATTCTCTGCTGCTCTCGTAACTTATGATTTCTGAAAATTTTTAGGATTCTTACCTGACTGTGTAAAACATGCCAATAACCAACCAAAATCTAACCTAACCACTATTACGGCCATATTGATTTTAAACGGCCATATTGCTTTTTAGTTTACTTGTGCATGCAGGTGGCGTTGGCGGAGCGAGTACAAATAAGGATAGCATATGGACACAGTTTAGCTATAACCAGTTACGACAGTCAGCGAAATTCTTCGTATAATATTTTACGACGCATGCGTCAACTGTACTATCTAAAATATGGCGGACATGGCGAGCTACGCGGTACGAAGCTATAAGCTAGACATGTGATAATTGCGTGTTAGAGGTTATATTGTGTGAATAATTTTTCAGTGATATTAAGCGATATTAATTAGGTATTATTTTGAAAAGATTATTCAGTGTTTTTTTCAATATTATTTATTTTGAAATAAATTATAATAATGAGTAAAGTTAGTAAAGGTGGATTTTCCTGTGTCATGTGTAAAAACATATCTGGACGAAACGCAGGAATAAAATTTTTTCGTTTTCCAAAAAATCCATTTATTTATTATTGTTTAACCTCATTTCAGAATTTAACTTTTTTTAACTTTTTCTGTAATTTTTTTTATTTATTCACTTATCTCTTTAATAACAATTTGACACGAATCATAAAAAATATTTTTACTATCTTTTTTTGTTTTATATCTTCGAATAACGCGCTTTCTTACAATCCAAAACATGGCGGATGGTCACGTGACTAGGTAACATAAACATCAAAGGTTCCGACTGTACTGTCGTAACTGGTTATAGCTAAACTGTGACAGTACTTAAGATGATCTTAAATATAAGATCCAACTATGAATACCGGCCTAAGTAGATAATTTTTGTTTTTATAAACAAAAAAGTACTAACTTTTTTATTACTAATTTATTTTATATGTAGTATCACAATATGTAAAAACATAATATATAAATTAGAATTTTGACAATAGTTTTCCACATCACCCGTGAGGTATCATTATTGATGCTTTTTTTAAGTGGTTTTCTCAGTAGGCCTAATCCACTAAAAGATGAAATATAATATATAGCTTGACAGGAAATTGCCTCTCATTCTCTCATTGTGCAAATCAAAGAACAAAGTTCAGAATTTCAATCAGAACTTTGCGATTTGCAATGTGATATCTCTAGTAGAATTGTGCAAACGACTTAAAAAATCAAATTAAAATTTTTATACAAATTGGTTGTTCCAATTTCTTCTAATTTTCCTGTCGTTTTTATATATCTTACAATATATAAAATTTTGTTTTTCTGCCAAGCTATATATATTATATTTCATCTTTTAGTGGATTAGGCCTATTGAGAAAACCACTTAAAAAAAAGCATTAATAATAATACCTCACGGATGATGAGGAAAACTATTGTCAAAATTCTAATTTGTACATTATGTTTTTATATATTGTTATGCTACATATAAAATAAATTAGTAATAAAAAAGTTAGTACTTTTTTGTTTATAAAAACAAAAATTATTTATTTAGAGTAATTTTAATGAATTTTGTGGTGCAGGGCACTATTTCTTATACGGAGCTGCTTCTGAGACAAAGCGTACGGGCGAAATCGGCGGCTCGGCCGTCAAGGCCGCGCGCGGTAGTGGGGGCATAGGAGGCGGCGCGTTCGGGAATCGGCTCGAAAAGGGCAACTCGGCTGAAGCCATAGAGTTTGTATTAATGGAGGGGCTTTGGTGCATCGCGACGCGCGCGGGGAGAATCGACAGAGAGGTGGATATATTGTCTTTTTTCGTGTGGGAACAGATTCGTAACTAAACAATCTGAGGCCCGATTCTCAAACTCATACGAAAAAAAATTGCTTACAAAGATAACACTGTGTATTCATTAAGTGGAACATAATTTAGAATCTAAAAGATGCATGCCAATCAATGAATGCACAGTATTACTTTTGTATGTAAAAATTTTTTGTACTAATTATAATAGCCCGAGGCTCAAGTAGACACGAAGTAAGTAGGCTCCCCAGTGAACACAGTAATATAGTAGCAGTGCAACAGCAATGTAACCGAATATAACAGGTTACGTTACTCTGAAATTACACGTAACTTACATGTAAGTTACAATTTCCGACTCAGCAATATAACATGTTATAATTACATGTTATCTAACCGTCACACAACAGTTACAAAAAAAAATAAAATAAAATAAAAATTTTATTTTTTTTTTAATTATCAACAGCACATACTAAATTTAGGATAAATTTTTATTAATTAATTAAATTTAAATTATGTTATTTTTTATTTTATTCTTACTTGCCGCTGCTAGGTTTGAACCCGGGACCTTAGGATGACGAACCTTGTACTCTACCTGCTACGCCAATTTGACTCATCGATATGGGTACTTGTTATTGTCTACATATACCTATATGTTATAAACTGACGCAACTATATTATTTTTTTATAAAAGCAATTCAATTTTGCAAAACATATTAAAAATAAATAGCATTAATTTATTTACTTATTAATTTCATTGTTAAATTTATCTTTTTTTATAACCTTAATAATTTGATGGAAATTGCGATCTATTTAGCACTAATCTTGAAGCGTTCAAATGATTAATTAGATGGTTAACTATATAGATCATAATTCTGAGAAAAATTGAATAGTATACATTTATTATTGTTTTTGTTCAGCACATGATGAATTTAGATTTTGTGCATTTTTTGTGCGCAATAATTGTAGACAAACCGTTATTTTTGAAAACATTATCTTTATAATAATTTTTTTTATTATCAAATAGATCTGTCATTCAGGATGTTATATTGTCTGATTTCTAAGTCAACTACGACGCATCGTTCCGTAATAACATTGAATTACGAACGTGTTATGTTACGATTATACAATTTTTGTTGAATAACTGTAACGCCAAAACGATGTATAACAGCTCCCAGTGAACAATACGTTGTCAAAAAGATCTCTAAAAGATATCTTGTTTCTGAAAATGATAACATAAAGAGACTTCTAAAAGATAACATAATGATATCAGAATGTTAACCATTCTGCCATTCTACCAAATGCGCCATTTTTTGAGAACAGAAAGATATCATAAAACTGATATCTAAAAGATTTCTTAAATCGGATATCTAAAAAATTTCTTAAATCGGATATCTAAAAAATTTTTTAAATCGGATATCTAAAAGGTTTCTTAAATCAAATATTTTTAAACTGCAATTAAAGATAAAAAAATAAAATAAAAATTCATTTTTTTAAAATTATTTTTATCAACAGTAACATACTAATTTTAGGACAAATTTTTATTGATTAATTAAATTTAAATTAAATTATTTTATTCTTACTTGCCGCTGGTAGGTTTGAACCCGGAACCTTAGGATGACGAACTTTGTACTCTATCTACTACGCCAATTTGACTTATCGATATGGGTACTTGTTATTGTCTTATACATATAATACCAATATGTTATAAACTGACGCAATTATATTATTTTTTATAAAAGCAATTAAATTTTGCAAAACATTACCCAGATAGCACACGGACGTCCTTAGGGCGTCCTCAGGACGTCCAGGACAGACTTCGTGGATATCCTGAGGACGTCCTGTTTTTATCCCGGAACGTCCTCAGGACATCCTGAGGAATAGCAAACGAGCGCCACTTTTTAGTCCTCAGGACATCCTGAGGACAGTCTACCGGACGTCCTAAGGATACCATAGGATTTCCTCAGGACATTCTCAGAAATAGCAAACAATAACCACTTTTCGTCAGATTTTTTAGATTTTTTTTAGGATTTATGATAAATGTATCGATTTTTTATAAGAATTGAAACGTTTCTCAGAAAAATTTAAAAAATAAAAAATTCCGATCAATTTAGAAAATTTTTAAATATTTCTAAATATTTTTAACAGTTTTTGAGAATTGAAAAAAAACTTTAACAAAAAATTAAAAATTCAAATTATTTCTACGATAATTTTCTAAGAGGAAGAAGACTATAACATAGTATACATGTTTCAGCGACAGTTGTACCTGTTAAAGCATGTTTAATCTCTCTACCCGAGAAAATAGTCACCTATCCAAGTATCAACCATCGCCGACGTTGCTTGACTTCGAAGACCATACGCATCCTAACGCTTCGTGATGATCCATGAGTACTTCTTGTTTATGCGTACATATTTGTTATAGATCATTACAATAGATGTTGTCAGAAGGATGAAACATATATAGTTAACTTATATTTTTATAAATAAATATAAAGTTTTACAGTTTTTTAAAATCATTTTTACATATACGCACGAAATAGCATGTGGAATAACTTATTAAAAAAACTATTTTTGCGCCGTTCATATAAAATAAAATAATTATTTAATGTCATTTTTTATAATTTTTTAGTATTGTTAATATGCCATATTATTTCAATAAGTGTAGACATTCAATCTGACTTTGAAGTCAACATTTTTACACATTTGATTTTGCAATACATTCTAGAAATACGTACGATATTCAAAGATTTCTCACTTACTATATTAATTTACACGTCTTCTTCAAAAATTACTATACGTCCAGGATGTCCCTGAATACTATTTTAGGATGTCCTGAGGACTTTCGTAGGATGTCCTGAGGACTCTTTCAGAACGTCCTAAGGACTATCTTAGGATGTCCTGAGGATTGTTTTAGAATGTCCTAAGGACTGTCTTAGGATATCCTGAGGACTTTCAGGATATCATATTCTTAGAACATTCTGTACTATCTAAAATGTCTGATATTTATACAGTCATTATATTTAAGTTTATCTTCAGACATTTTGTAGCTAATGAAACTCTTTATACAATATTTTAAGAATAACGTTTTCAGCTAGCATACATATATCCTCAGGACATCCTAAGGATGTCCTCAAGACATGAGTAAAATTTTAATTTATATTAATACTATTACAGAATCTAACATTCTAAACTTACTTTAGAAGTCAAATTTATACATAAAATATTTATATAAAATATTTACAATAATACAACTATTACCCACACAGCACACTTTATCCTAGGGATGTCCCTGGGATGTCATTTTGGGATATCGCAATATCGTTGGATATCCGTGGATCGTCTGCGATATCCGAGGGATATCCAAGGGATGCACAAATGTCCACCGATTTGACATCCTGTAGATATCTCAAACGATATCCAGAGGATGTCCAAGGGATTTCCTAATATATCGTAATATACTCTAGTGAAAAAATTTGTCAGAATTAAAAAAATTTTTTTCAGGATTTCTGATAAATGTTTCGATTTTTTATAATTGAAACATTTCTCGGAAAAACTTTAAAAATAAAAAATTTTGATTAATTTAAAAAATTTTTGAATATTTCTAAGTATTTTTGAGAGTTTCTAAGAATTGAAAAAAACTTGAATAAAAAATAAAAAATTCTAATTATTTTTACGGCAATTTTGTAAGAGAAAGAAGACTATAATATAACATGTTTTAGCCAAGCCGTCGTACCTGTTAAAGCATGTTTAATAGTTTAATATCTCTATACCTGAAAAAACGGTCACCCATCCAAGTGTCAACCCTCGCCGATGTCGCTTGACTTCGAAGACCGTACACATTCTAACGCTTCGTGGTGATCCATAAACACTTCTTGTTTATGGATTCATATTTGTTATAGATCATTACAATAGATGTTGTCAGAAGGATAAAACATGTATAGTTAACTTATATTTTTATAAATAAATATGAAGTTTTACCATTTTTTTTACTTTTTTTACTATTTTTATATATGCGCGCAAAATAGTATGTAGACTAACTTATTAAAAAATCTGTTTTTGCTCTGTTTGTATAAAATAAAAAAATTTTTTTAATGTCATTTTTTATAATTTTTTAGTATATGTGGCATATTATTAATATGCCACATTGTTTCCATAAGTGTATTTTCTTTATGTTCTGACGTTTTAATCTACGTTTCTTAAAAATTTAATTTACACTTCTGTCACTCTTTTGTTACATTATAATTAACTTTCCCTTTACACTTGATTTATGCTCCATTAATTGTAGAGATAAAAAAGATATGATGGGATATTATTTGGATGTAATAGGATATCGTAAGATATTAATGAATATCTTACAATATCTTTTAATATTTTAAGATATTTTTTGGGATATCGAAATATATTAATAAGATATCATATGATATCTTAAGATATTTTACGATATTTTAAGATATTTTTGTAGGATATCCCAGGAGCTACTCATTGAGATATCCGTGGGATCGCCTTCGTCTGTCTGGGATAATTTGGGATATCCTCAGGATAAAGTGTGCTGTGTGGGTATATCCTGACAAGATCCCAGGACATATTCAGGATGATCCTGAGGACGTCCTGTGCTATCTGGGTAGAAATAAATAGCATTAATTTATTTACTTATTAATTTCATATTGTTAAATTTATCTTTTTCCATAGCCTTAATAATTTGATGGAAATTGCGATCTATTTTTAGCATTAATAGTTTGAAGTGTTCAAATGGTTAATTAGATGGTTTTTATTATTCTGTTTTTGTTTAGTACATGATAAATTTAGATTTTGTGCATTTTTTGTGCACAGTAATTGTAGGCAAACCGTTATTTTTGAAAACATTATCTTTATAATAATTTTTAAATAATATCAAATGGATTTCTCATTTAAGATATTATAATGTTATCTAATTTATGAGTCAACTACAACGCGCATGGACGGCTCAAAAATCGGACAGCATTGTGATATCTTTTATGAGACATCAAGCTGATATCATTTAGCTGATGCTATAAAGATAACATTTTCAAGAAACTTAAATGAGACTCTTCAATTAGATATCTCAAAGACCTCTTAGTGTTGTCTGATTTCTAAGTCAACTACGACGCGCATGGACGGCTCAAAAATCGGACAGCATTGTGATATCTTTTATGAGATACCAAGCTGATATCATTTAACTGATGTCATAAGGATAACATTTTCAAGAAACTTAAGTAAGACTCTTCAATGAGATATCTTAAAGACCTCTCTTAGTAGACGTTTCTGGTAAATGTTATCATTTTGACATCATTTCCAAGATATCTAAATGTTTTCTTAAAAAAGTTCTCTTAAAGTTTTCATTTTGACAAGCGTGTTGTCTGGGCTATACCCAGTGAGAAACGATAATGAATTCGACATCAATTTGACGTCGAATCGACATCGAAATGATGATTTCGACGTCGAATCGATGTCGATTCGATGTACTATTTCTCACTGGGTATCACTTGCGTATAACAAATATTACGTAACAGGTTATTTCCATGTCATATAGCACCTACATATCATAAGAATAACAATGTTAAATAACATGTAACTTCCATGTTACATTGCCGCTATAAAATGTGTTCACTGGGTCGTACCTGTCGTACCGCTCGTATGTGCGCTTCTTTCCTTCTAGAAAATGAAGTGGTGGGGATGTCCAACACAAAAAGAGACAGAATATATGAGAATTAAAGACCTATAATCAAAGATGCGCCAATGGCCACCACCATGACTGCTATCCACCATCTTGTACCCATACGGAGACTGGATGGGGGCTGGGCCGGGGGCTGGGGTCTGGGGCTGGGTCTGGAGTAGTACAGATAGTAAACAATGCGAGCCTGCTCCAAGTTGTACGCAGCCATATAACAGATGCAAATTTAATTTTTCTTGTTCTTCCTGAGTGTATCGTCAAAATATAGTAACCCTCGAGAGTGCAGAGATTGAATTACCTTATAATTTCTGACACATATTTCTTTAATCTATACTGCTCAACACAGAGCACTCTCCCCTCTTCCTCGCCTAGCGTGGGTACGCAATGGCGGATAAACCATGTGACTCAAGTGACCAATCAAAATTGTGTTCGCCATTGGCGAATCTTTTGGTTTGTTTGCGTCGCCATGCTCCGACATGCTCCTACTCACTCCAACGCATTCTAATAGGTTGGCGTCATCGGAATCAACGTATTGGAGTGCGTTGGGGTGAATAGGAGCATGTTAGGGCATGTGACGCGAACAGGGGCTCAATTCTTGAATTTATGCTAAAATTCCATGTCTGCAGTGAGCTCCGGCAAACGCATGCGGTGACCAATCAGCAATTAGGCGCAGGTCGGGTTCCGGCAAGTCACAGCAAGCGCTTGAATTCTGATAGGTCACCGCATGTGACCGCATGCGTTTGCCAGAGCTCACCGCATACATGGAGTCTTAGCATTATTCGCAAGAGAAACGTATGCACAAATACCCACTCCAACAGAAAAGTGCAAGTTTATTGGTTAAAGGTCATACGATAGCCAATAAGGTTCCAACTTTTCTGCAAGAACAGAATTTGCGAATACGTTTCTCTTGCAAATGAATTCAAGAATCGAGCCCCAGACCTCTTGATTATAGGTCTTTAGCTCCGACATGCTCCTACTCACTCCAACGCATTCTAATAGGTTGGCGTCATCGGAATCAACGTATTGAAGTGCGTTGGGGTGAATAGGAGCATGTTGGGGCATGTGACGCGAACAGGGGCTCGATTCTTGAATTCATTCGCAAGAGAAACGTATTCGCAAATTCTGATCTTACAGAAAAGTTGGAAATTTATTGGCTGTCCTATTGTTTTTAACCAATAAACTTGCAACTGTTCTGTTAGAGTGAGTATTTGCGCATACGTTTCTCTTGCGAATGAATTCAAGAATCGAGCCCCAGGGCCTCTATTCTTGAAACTGTACGCCACTTTACGTATACGCACGTTGCGAACGGTGAAATTGCGCATACGTTTCTGACATGGTATTCTTGAACATAAAAGTGTAGTATTCGCAGAGGAAAACGTATACGCTTTCCATTGCACTGATTTACGTTTGGCAACGTCGGAAAATAGACGTACATTCCTACAAACATCGACAAAATTAATAAAGCTAAGATGCGCTTATTTAAATTAATTATAAAAAATATTGAGTTTATTATATTTAAGTCTTGTTTGTTACATCTAACATGTTTGTTACATCTTTGTAAGTAAAAAAAAAAGATTGTTTATGTAATATATTGCAACAATTGTGATTTTAAACTTGTCAAGGTTTAATTGTTAGATGAAATTAATAAGACTGAGTAAGATTGATTAGTTAAAAATATTTTATACGCAATATTAATATATGAAAAAGCAAGTATTATAGTTTACTACTTTAATTTTTTTAATAAGACGTCTAAAATTACAAAATAAAATTTTACTAAATCGTTTCTTTTTTTAATAAATAAATACATAAGAATTTTAGTAAATTTTAAAGAAAGAGGATTATTATAAGAATTAATTTTATTTTACATTTTAATAAATGTTTAAAAGTGGGAATGTTACATGCCATGAAGAATACGTTATAATATTTAAGTTTTTTATATAATTCTTTCATATTATATGTTTTATTTGTATTTATATACATTGTAAGAATAAATAAAAAATTTTTGACTTAAAATATGATATATTTCTAATTAATATAAATCCACTATTGATAAAAACTATACTAAATGATAAACGATACTTATAATTTACGAGAAGTAATTTGCAATCATTAGTTGCTGTTTATTTCTACCAGCTGCCATATTTGGATCAATTATACGGACGTTTCTTTCGTTTTCAATACGATTTTTGTTATTATACATCCCAAAATCTACATCTTCATTATCGTCATTTAGATTCAGTGACACATTTTGAGCAATGTACATATTATGTAAAACAGCACATGTATATATAATTTTAGATGCTATTGGTGGAGAGTAATGGAGTACTCTATACTTCAATAGACATCTAAACCGCATTTTCAGAACTCCATTGCATTGTTCTATTAATGCACGACATCTCATTTGTTTGGTCATTATATTCAGCTTCTGGACTACCTTTAATAGCACCTATTATAGGAGTCATCATCCAAGGCCTGAGAGAATACCTTGAATCACCTGCAATCCAAAACATTTTAACGTAAAAATTTATGATATTATTTGTTTTCGTGGGGGAAATTAGGATTTTATATTAATAATTTTCTGAAAATTTCCTTAATATATGGAGAAGTAAAAGCCTTAGTGGTTTAGGTTAAATTTTTTAAAATATTGACTCGTGTGCACAGATGCAATCTATACAATATATAAATTGCATCTATGCACACAATTTAATATTTTAAACAATTGACTTACACCACTAAGGCTTTTACTCCTCCATATATACATATTTGCAGAAAATATATATTATTTTCTGCAAGTTTCAACATTAAACCATGCATTACATTACTCGTCATTTATTTCTCTTAACATCTTACCTACTAAATGGAAATTTTTGTGTGGATAGCGCTTGTAGAGATAAACCATAGCACGTTTTTTGCATTTGAGTTATTCCATATAAATGTATTGCGAGTGCTTCCAGGATAACGTGTTCAATTCTGCTAACGTACTGGGAAACTTAATCCACTGTTTCATTATTTTTTCTCTCGTTACAACATCAATCATTTTGTGGATGCAGCGGGAGACTGTTGGCTGACTAACACCAATATGAATATTTTTATTAATATTCAATTGATAGGACTCACTTGCAAAAAAATGCAATGTGTAGTGAATTTTCAATACTTCTATTTTTAATTTATAAAATATTATGCTTACCTAATATGTAATGGTACGCGGAGGCTTTTACTATTGCTTTTCACCATCGAAACATATACGTTTTCTCATGAAACGAATGGTCTAAACCATTCGTTGCATCGTACACAAAAAATTGCGTATACGTTATTGCTTGCGACAGTCAAGAATACCGTTCTAGGGATTTTCTATTGCGATCATTCGCAACTTGCTATTTACGTATGCGCAACTATTTCAAGAATATAGGGCCCCAGATCCTAGGCACAGTATAACCAGTAGCGTCACTTTGGGTGTTTACGATAATGGGTATCCGAGTAATTTTCTCTAGGACCGAAATATATGATAAGCACAACCATCTACTATCATCATGATTCGTGACAACTCAATGCTGTCCGGTATGGACCGTTATAGCCAAATCATCACGAGCAAGTTGCGAGTTGCGAGTTCCGTGAGTTTGTAGCAGGTAACCTAAAAAGTACGACATAAATAATTTGATTATTACAATTAAAAATAATCTGTTTTTAATGTATGATAAGATTATTAACTTTAAAATAGTAATTATATGTAACACAATCATGTATTTTTAAAGTATTGTCTAAAGTAATATCAGAGATTATTTTATTTACAAATATTTATTTTGTCTATCAAGTTTCTATCATAACGGTATTATTTCAAAACCTAATATAATATTTTAATTAAACATTGATTCTCAATAAATGTTATTATTTATTAACTAACATATATATTAGAAAAGTCATCTTTTATTAAACGGATGGTGTTAACACTTTGAAACAAATGAGATAAATTATGTAAAATTACTAAATAAATCATTATTAATAATATTTTTTAGATTACAAGTAAAATAAAAATTTAAGTATAAATATTTTTCTTTCTTGTAACAACTGTTAATGATAAGTTGCATGGTGTTATCATTGATTTAAAAAATCATATATCTTTATGTATAAATATTATGCATGAATATTTCACTAATGTGAAACTAATAATAATGTTTACAATAAATTTTTTTAATTTGTAATACAAGTGCATAGTAAATTAAGATATACTGTAAACAGATATACGTTAGATATGCATTAGATATACGTTATAATATAGAAACTTGAAAGACAAATTAATAAATAAAATATTTGTAAATAAAATAATCTCTTTAATATTACTTTAGACAATACTTTAAAAATACATGATTGTGTTACATATAATTACTATTTTAAAGTTAATAATCTTATCATACATTAAAAACAGATTATTTTTAATTGTAATAATCAAATTATTTATGTCGTACTTTTTAAGTTACCTGCTACAAACTCACGGAACTCGCAACTTGCTCGTGATGATTTGGCTATACCGGACAGCATTGAGTTGTCACGAATCATGATGATAGTAGATGGTTGTGCTTATCATATATTTCGGTCCTAGAGAAAATTACTCAGATAGCCATTATCGTAAACACCCTTTATAAAAATCGTGTCGGAGAAATGCTACAGCGCATGCGTGTCATTACTACCCACAATATGGCGCAGTACAGTGCAAAGCTTGTGATACTGTGATGTAATTAGGATTAGAGGTTAGGTCCGGTTATTTATGAAATCTATAATAAAAAAGATTTGTGATATTCAATTTGAAAAAGTTTTAACATATTTTATGTAAAATGGAACGCATAGTTGGTGGTTTTACTTGTGCAATGAGTAATTGCAATGAAAATTCAAGAGCAAGTCGTCATTTAAGCTTTTTTCGATTTCCATCTGACCCACAAAGGTATCAATTGTTTCATAATTTTGTGTATACATACGTATATTTATTTATTTATTTCTAAAATTACAATAATACACATTTTAGATCAAAATTATGGCTACAAGGATGTGGCATAGAGAAGGATATTTCACCGCAAAAATTACACAATAATTATAGAGTTTGCTCTAAACATTTTGCTCCTCACATGTTTCTAAATGATTTGAAAATACCCCAGATAGCACAGGACGTCCTCAGGATCATCCTGAATATGTCCCGGGATGTCCTGGAATCTTGTCAGGATATAATAGTTGTATTATTGTAAATATTTTATGTATAAATTTGACTTTTAAAGTAAGTTTAGAATGTTAAATTCTGTAATAGTATTAATATAAATTGAAATTTTACTCATGTCTTGAGGACATCCTTGGGATGTCCTGAGGATATATGTATTCTAGCTGAAAACGTTATTCTTAAAATATTGTATAAAGAGTTTCATTAGCTACAAAATGTCTGAAAATAAACTAAATATAATGACTGTATAAATACCAGACATTTTAGATAGCCCAGAATGTTCTAAGAATATGATATTCTGAAAGTCCTCAGAACATCCTAAGACAATCCTCAGGACATTCTAAAACAATCCTCAGGACATTCCAAGACAGTCCTTAGGACGTCCTAAGAGAGTCTTCAGGACATCCTACGAAAGTCCTCAGGACATCCTAAAATAGTATTCAGGGACATCCTGGACGTATAGTAATTTTTGAAAAAGACGGGTAAATTAATATAGCAAGTGAGAAATCTTTGAATATCGTACGTATTTCTAGAATGTATTGCAAAATCAAATGTGTAAAAATGTTGAGTTCAAAGTCAGGTTGAATGTCTACATTTATTGAAACAATATGGCATATTAGCAATACTAAAAAATTATAAAAGATGACATTAAATAATTTTTTTATTTTATTTTATACAAACGGCGCAAAAACAGTTTTTTTAATAAGTTATTCCACATGCTATTTCGCGCGCATATGTAAAAATGATTTTAAAAAACTGTAAAACTTTATATTTATTTATAAAAATATAAGTTAACTATATATGTTTCATCCTTCTGACAACATCTACTGTAATGATCTATAACAAATATGTATGCATAAACAAGAAATACTCATGGATCATCACGAAGCGTTAGGAAGCGTATGGTCTTCGAAGTCAAGCATCGTCGGCGATGGTTGATACTTGGATAGGTGACCGTTTTCTCGGATACAGAGATTAAACATGCTTTAACAGGTACAACTGTCGCTGAAACATGTATAGTCTCTTCTTCCTCTTACAAAATTATCGTAGAGATAATTTGAACTTTTAATTTTTTGTTAAAGTTTTTTTTCAATTCTCAAAAACTGTTAAAAATACTTAGAAATATTTAAAAATTTTCTAAATTGATCGGAATTTTTTATTTTTTAAATTTTTCTGAGAAACGTTTCAATTCTTATAAAAAATCGATACATTTATCATAAATCCTAAAAAAAAAAATCTAAAAAATCTGACAAAAAGTGGTCATTGTTTGCTATTCCTGAGGATGTCCTGAGGAAATCCTATGGTATCCTCAGAACATCCGATGGACTGTCCTCAGGATGTCCTGAGGACTAAAAAGTGGCGCTCGTTTGCTATTCCTCAGGATGTCCTGAGGACGTCCCGGGATAAAATCAGGATGTCCTCAGAATATCCACGAAGTCCGTCCTGGACGTCCTGAGGACGTCCTAAGGACGTCCGTGTGCTATCTGGGACGACTCCAACCACATTCAGTTCCAAATAGAGATTTTAACATTACTAATGAAGAAAGTACTAGGCAGAGTGAATTAATCAATGGTAAATATTTTTTTTTACTATGAAGAATATTATATTATTACATTTATATTTGTTTGTAAATTATCGAATATTATTATTACGTAATAAATTTTTTAAAATATTTTAATAGAAACTTCAACAGAATATTTTATGAAAGATACGGATGTTGTTATGTGTATGAACAACTGTGATAATTTGACAGGTAGAACATTTATAATAAAAAATTTGATTAATTTGGATTGTGTTACACTTTAAAAAAATGTTTCTTATTTTTAATTTTAGATATTAATATAGGCACAAATTCAATTGAAAACAGTGTGTCAAATAATGCTTATCGAACATCTAAACAAGATAAAACTACTCAGACGGAATTAAAATTATCAAACTCTACCCCAAGAAAAGTAGCTCTTAAAAGAAAATGTGATGCTGCAGAAAAAAAGCAAAGCGTGCGATATTAAAATTTAATGAGACAAAAAAAATTTAGAAGACATCACTTATACCGATTTTGAAAAACTTCTCTACAAATTTTATCCAAAACCAATAGCTGATTTTATGAAAGCTCAAGCAAATAATGTGGGAAAAAAAATGGTAATAGATATACAATAGATATACAAAAGAATTTCAAATGTTTTGCTTAAATTTATATTTTAAAGGGCCCAAAGCTTATAGATTATTAAGCAAAAATTTTATTCTACCGTCAAAGAAAACACTTGAACGCACAATAGAAGGACTTATAATATCTCCAGGTTTACATGATATTATATTTGAAGGACTTAAAAGTAAAATTGAAAATTTACCTTTAATAGATAGGTATTGTTGCATTAACATTGATACAATGTCATTAAAAGCCAATTTATTTTATATGATTAATAGAGATGTAGTAATTGGATTTCATGATACAGGTTATACTAAAAGTTTTTTAACTGCATGTAATGCAGCAATAATCATGGTTAGAGGTTTGACAAATAAATTTAAACAACCACTCGGTTATTTTTTTCTTAATTCAGCTATGGATGCTAATGAATTACGAATTATTACTATATTGAATGTGTTGAAAAGCTTTAAAACATAAATTTAATAGTTATTGCGGAAGTCACAGATATAGGATCAGATTATCGAAAAGCAGCTACAAAATTGGGTGTGTCCCAAGAAACTCCTTACTACATCGTAAATGAACAAAAAATATTTTATTTCTTTGATCCTCCACATCTTTTATTAAAGCAGCTAGAAATAACTTGTTAAATAATATTATAAAATCAGGTGATAAAATTCTGTCATGGCAATACATAGAAACATTATTTGACATAGATAAAGAAAACATAAACAGATTAATACCTAAATTAGCTCAGGACACACATATTTCTCCCAATAATTTTCAGCGAATGAAAGTGAAATATGCAGCTCAAGTTTTTCTGTAGCTTCTGTTATTAATTTAATGATTTCGTTTGGACGTTTGCCGGCATCTGTTAAAGATACTTCAGAATATATTGAAAAATTAGATGCTGCTTTTGATATTTTTAATTCATTATCTATTAAAAGAAAGAAACCAAGTAGAAACGCGTTTGTAGCCTCAGAAGAACAAGTAGAATTGTTGAAGACGTTAAAAATATATTTTACAAATCTTAAAGTTTTTACGAAAAATGACAAAGATATAACAAACAAAGTTAATGTATTTTGATGCTGGATTCAAAACATAAATAGCTTAAATCAAATGTGGAATTACTTGAAGGAAATTCGTTCAGACATTACATTTTTATTAATGAGGTATATCAACCAAGATATAGTCGAACATACATTTGAAAATATTAGAAATTTATCAGGCAATGCATTCAATCCAACTCCAGTTCAATTTTATTACTCTTTTAGAAAAATATTTGCTACTAATCATTATTCAATTCAAACAGGAAATTGTACCTTACAGGAAACAGACATAGCGACTAGTATAGCACAATTTCAACACTAACGTTTTGTACAAAATACGTCACCGCAAAAGATTATACCTCTTCAAATTGACAACCATGATTATCGACAAAAAGATATTCTTGAAGATAATGCATTTTATTATATTTGTGGTTATCTTATATCAAAGACTTTGAAGAAACATCTCTGTGATACATGCGAGACTTTTGCCAAAGATATTAATAACTGTAATAATAATAAATATTATACATTTTTTAAAGCATCAAAACCTACTGAAGAAAATATATATGGCGGATTATGCGTTCCAAACCAAATATTCGTTACCTACGTAGAAAATTTAGATAATATATTTTTTAATCAATTACGCATACTTATTTTAAATGAATCTATTCTTCATACAATAATGACTCTTTTAGAAATAGTTCCTTGTCTTCACCCATGTGCAAACTTTCCAAAAAAATATTTTCTCACCTTGTATGCCAGAGTTCGTCTTTATTTTACATTAAAATTTACTAACAAGCGTTTTAAAACTCAAGAAAGAAATAAAAAAATTATAATTTTGACCATAGTAACTTATTGTAATTAACATTTGTTTTTCCAAGAATGATTTATTTTTTTGTATTAGAATTTTTGTTATGTTGTTTAATTTGTTTGTATTAGTGTTTGTGTTATTTTGTATAATTTTGTTATTTTTATTTATTTTAAAAATATAATATTAATAAACATAAAATTAATAAAAAGTTTCTTATAATTAACATTATTTTTAGGTGACTGATTTCCTGTCAAATATTCAACACGTGCATCTTATTAAGAAAATAACATTTATATTCGTAATAAGACTGCAATAAATTAATACTTTTTATAACAACTAAATACATCATTAATCAAAATAGATTAATGACGATATGCATGACAAATAAAATATTTTTTTAGCAATAAATTGTGAATTGTAGCTTGCAAACATTAAAAATAGTTAGGTTAGATTTATTTAAAAAAGCAGCTTTATAACTGTTGTAAAATTCTTTAATACGTTCTTGCTCTTAGAGAGCTCCTGTCGGATTTACATAAATCAACCATATAAAAGAATTTTACAAATGAATGATTGCAAAGCTGCTTTTTCTGCTGAACGCAGTCAATATTACATTCTTCATTATTACCCAGACAGCACCAGATATCGTACGAATATTATACTCTCATACGTAATGTACTGTGATCATACCGAATATACGTAAAACATTCATATAACGTCTCAGTAGAATGTCATTTTGATATATCCTCAAGATAAACTTAGAATATAGCGACTGAACTTCGCAACTCCTACCGAATATACTGAGATTATATCTAATATACTCAAAACATCCGTAAAATATCCTATGATATATCTCATGTATATCTATCACATATTTCCAAAATATCCACGTAATATCGAAAGTGAATCATGTCAACGCTATCTATGATCTGTAACGTTACGCATTTTCGTCTGCCGTGTGATGCAGACACGTGGTGAAGTGTAGGGTGTGAACGTGCGAACACGAACTCACGGACAACGTGGTTTTCTCAGGAATTACGCCCAGATAACTCTGGTATGTACATAAGATATAATATAGTAACGTAAACTATAATAATATATATATATATTGTATATATACATATATTATTTAGGTTATAACCTACAATTATCTGAGCATAATTTCCCAAAGCACCCCAGCGTATTCAACAGATATTACGCTTCATTTCTCGCGATAGCTTCCTGATGTGCAAAATGATTAATTTCTCTTCTTATTTCTTCTTGCTAATTCTGTATGTTTAATTCCTTGTTCCTTATTCCTCTCATTATGCATGAGCCCATATAATGTGAACATACTGTAGACATATTGTGAATATACTGAAGATATACTTTAGACATACGTATAACATTCTTAAGATATATTCGGTATATTCTCATAAACTGCCAGCGAAATTCTATGGGATAAGGCAACGCGGACATAGTACGTTATGAGTATATACTCGCCATATCACAGACGTATCTCTAATATTATACAAATATTGCAATATACTTTCGCAATATCCTATTATCGTTCTCATAATCTACATGTGCTGTCTGGGTTAATTTTTGTATATATTTATATATTTATATACTCACATGTTTACATATTCACATATTTATATATTAAAAAATTTGAAGTTATATTGATTTTTAAACAATTTGGAATCATTGATCAAGAATTTATAATGTAATTTGATATATAACATGCACTTCAATTGTAAATAATTAAAATTTATATTAATTTATTTATAAATATAATAAAAATTTGAAATTTATTTGTTTATTATTAATACCAATATAATTCATTATATAACGCAATATAGATGTAATATATCATTACTTATCTATTCAATTTTTTACTTATTTTTATGTGATTACATATATTACTCTAATGTTATATTTACAAATGTGCAATACTTATTTGAGAAAATTTGAATAGCGATTACTTATATGATATGAAAATATTTTTTTATGATTGGCTTTCTTTCTTATACAATTTAAATATAAGCGCGTTGCTACTACCAACAACATGGCGACAGGACACGTGATCTCGGACACCGACATTAAAGGAACCGACATGGGGTGCGTTCCGTTTCACGCATAGACCGCATGAGACGACAACGCATCGCATGAGCGCATGAGTCCGTTCCGTTTCTCTATGCGCAAAACCAAAATGGCTGTCGCGCATAGACATCGCATGAGCTGCCTCACCTCGAGAGCTGAGGCAGTTCATGCGTTCTCATGCGCTGTGTGGTGGGGCACGGGAGACCATTCCCATGCGCGCATGAATTGCGCATGGAGTGAAACGGAACGATCTTCAAGTTTTCCATGCGCTTCATGCGTGAAACGAAACGCACCCATGGAGTGACGCTACTGGTTATACTGTGCCCTAGGGGTCTGGGGCTCTATTCTTAAATTCATTCGTAAGAGAAACGTATTCGCAAATTCTGATCTTACAGAAAAGTTGGAACTTTATTGGTTATCGTATGGCTACTAACCAATAAACTTGCAACTTTTTTGTTAGAGCGAGTACTTGCGTATACGTTTCTCTTGCGAATGAATTCAAGAATCGAGCCCCTGTTCGCGTCACACATGCCCCAACATGCTCCTATTCACCCCAACGCACTCCAATACGTTGATTCCGATGACGCCAACCTATTAGAATGCGTTGGAGTGAGTAGGAGCATGGGTGCGTTCCACTTAACGCCCGCAACGCTCATGAGCGTTGCTTATTCTTGTTTAATATTTGATAACCAATAAGGATGAAATGATTCTACGGTCGTTGCGAGCTTTAAGTGGAACGCACCCCATGTCGAAGCATGGCGACGCAAACAAACCATAGAGCATTGAGGGTGAGGTTCCATGGAGCGGATTACGCGGAAGCGGAACGAGCGGATCACCAATCATGAGAACCCTTTTAATAATTCCGTCAAAACGATTTCGTGATTGGTGATCCGCTCGTTCCGCTTCCGCGTAAAGGGCCATCTACAATGGAGAGTCGTAGGGCGTAGCAGTAGTCGTAGAAAATGTCTCCACTTCGTATTGCTTTACTGTTTACAGCCTACAGCAGACATTGAGCCAATTCATTGCGTGCTTACGATAAGCGTTGGGGCATTCGGGATTAGTTTTTGGTCGCCTTTCTTTGATGGCCGGCTTGTATGTTATTGCTACGTCGTTTTTATTCTAGACAGCATTGCCGTAGTTTTAGTAGAGCACTAAAAAAGTAGGTATTCTCACATCCGCCGTTTTTCTTCAAACTAGCAAGTAACTAGCATAATGTTTTACATATACAGGGAGTCCCAGAGCATACTGGTCACTGTTCATAAAAAGGTAGATGGGATCGAGATGAACATAAAAGTTCAATATTGTTGTGGGTTTGGTCTGCTAATAATCGAGATATAAATTTTTTTAATTATGCGAATGAGAGCGCGCCTTACGCGCCGAAGGAAGGGCTCGAGCCGCTCGAGCCAGAGCACGGCCTACTGTTTCAAGCATTGGCTGCCGGCGGCGGCGGGGGAAAGAAGGAGAAGCGTTGCGTCGTCGCCGTTCCCACGTCTCGCCGCACCGCGCCTAAGCTCGCGTCGATGGCTGCTACGCACACTCGCGATTACATGACGAGATTATAAATTATTAATAAAAATAGGACAAATTTAAATCTTAATAAACTTTTGTAAGTAAGAAAGTCGAAAGAGAGAAAGCGATGGAAACGTATGGAACCTGCAAATAATATAATATTTGCCGCATCAAATTCTCTCATCGTTTTTTATGGAATATTAAATTAACGAAGATTTATCACGATTGATTCTTTATACATTATCCTTTCGTAACCATCTTATTAGAAAATTACGAAATGCACGAAATACTATCCCTAATACGCACTCTTTGTAAAATAACACGATAGAAAAATATTCACGTTTGATCTGAATCACAAGATCACAAAATCACAAGATCATAAATATCGTGTCTTCGTTTCATTGTCGCTTAAGGGGATGCTGGACTGCTTCTCAAACTCGATTGGGGTCGATAATGTAGAGTCATTCGTGCACATCATTAATAAAATTTCGTATATATTTCTTTTATAGATTTGGAAATTTTTTTCTAGAATTAAAGTACACATATTAATATCAATCTGTGAATTAGATTTTATATCGAGAAACAAAAATTTTTTTTTATATTACTCTACTTACCGACTTTTTCCGAATCCGCACTCACACATACATACAAGATTTTCATTAAAAGAAATCATTATACTGAAGCGTCTAGGCTCATTTCTAAAAGCACAGAATTGTTCTTTCTTTTAATGCAATGTGCGAGGCACGCTTGTTTTGAACGTACAAAGTCTAAAACTTTTATATGTAGTAAATATTTTCACGAGTCGACTACAGGAATCGATCACAAAACTGTAATTTTTTAATTTTTTTCGTTTTTCATATAAACTTGTGTACTGCGCACTCCGTTAGTGTCTATATTTTAATTCTGGAGAAGGATTTTTAATTCTGTGTAATCAACAAAAAGATTTTTTAGAAAAACAATAATCGCGTTTAATTGGTAAAACAGACCCATCTCCAGCATCCCCTTAAAGTTTGGTGTTTCCAAAGATTATTGACGTATATATATACAAACATACCTAATTTTTCATGCTAGTTAGAAGAAAAATGGCGGACGTGAGAATACTCACTTTTATAGTGCCTTAGGCCGGTATTCATAGTCAAATCTTATTTCAAGATCGTCTCAAGCAATGTCTTAAGATGCTAATACGGCTCTGTGATTGGTTGATGGCATCTTAAGACTGTACTTAAGATGATCTTAAATATAAGACCCGACTATGAATACCGGCCTTAGTTTTAGTGCTGTTACGGCTAAAACTAAGGCACTATGGCCGGTATTCATAGTGAATTCTTATGTTTAAGATCATCTTAAGTACAGTCTTAAGATGCCATCAACCAATCACAGAGCCGTATTAGCATCTTAAGACATTACTTGAGACGATCTTAAAATAAGATTCGACTATGAATACCGACCTATAAAAGTGAGTATTTTCACGTCTGCCATTTTTCTTCTAACTAGCATGAAAAATTAGATATGTTTTGTATATATATACGTCAATAATTTTTGAAAGCACCAAACTTTATGCGACAATGAAACGAAGACACGATATTTATGATCTTGAGACTGTAAAAGTTATTGCGAGGTATTATATGTATATGTAAAACATTATGCTAGTTATTTGCTAGTTTGAAGAAAAATGGCGGACGTGAGAATACCTACTTTTCTAGTGCTCTACTAAAACACTCCATTGTAGATGGCCCTTTACTGGTGACTTGCGACTTGCGACTATTGTAGAATGGCCCCAAGTATTTTGTGGAACTTTCTCAAGCATATAGGCAAGACAATTTAACTAAGAAAGGAAAGAAAGACTTATGAAAGAGTGTAAATTACGTGGTGTAGGCTGAGGGCACACTAAACACCTACCAAAAAAAAACTTATTCAAACATTTCACACATTTTTCGTCTGACATCTAACCAAACATAATGCCGAAAGTACGTACCCAAATTACTTCTCGCGTTCATACGGAAGTAGCAAAACAAGGTAATACTTTTTAAATATATCTTATATATTTAACAATAGGCGCAAATAAATTATTATTTATATTACACACTAAATTATTGTAAGAAGTATATTTCTTTTTACAGGAATTATATTTAATAAGAATAAGGGTCAACATATACTAAAAAACCCTCTAGTTATTCAAAGTATGGTTGAAAAAGCTGCCCTCAGACCAACCGATGTCGTGTTGGAGATTGGTCCTGGTACGGGCAATATGACAGTAAAGCTGCTCGAGAAAGCAAAAAAAGTTATAGCATGTGAAATCGACCCAAGGATGATTGCAGAATTACAAAAACGTGTTCAAGGAACTATACAGCAATCTAAGTTAGAAATAGTGCTTGGGGATGTATTGAAGTCAGATCTACCTTTCTTTGACCTATGTGTCGCCAATATCCCATACCAAATTTCATCGCCGTTGGTATTTAAATTACTTTCACACAGACCACTTTTCAGGTAATTATATATGATACTTTTAAAAGTAATTTTAGCGTAGATCTTAGTAAAGTACACAAAATACACTATAAAGTTTGAAGTAAATTTAGTTTGGTCTTTTTCTTTTAATATCATCCATATCTTTCCCAAAGCAAATTATTATTCCTAGTACTTTATTACTTATAGCTCAGTCTTCGACTTAAATTTCTAATTATAAGTCAAAAATAAGGTAAAAGTGAAACCAAATTAGTCAATTATTAGTCAAAACAGATGGTAACAAGAATTTAATGAAAATATAAAATTTTAACAAATTATTAATACTGTTTAATTAAAAAATAAGGACAGAAAGATTGTATTGAAATTTAAAAAATGATT
Organism: Monomorium pharaonis; assembly: GCF_013373865.1. Taxonomy (NCBI): domain Eukaryota; kingdom Metazoa; phylum Arthropoda; class Insecta; order Hymenoptera; family Formicidae; genus Monomorium; species Monomorium pharaonis. The sequence goes on along the minus strand of NC_050472.1, from coordinate 18,251,646 downwards.
ATTTTGTATATAGAGAAAAGGCATTCAAATTAGAACAGTTTTCTAATTTGGTAGTCCTTTATTTCTTAAATTAAATATTGCACCATATGAGTACTGATGAAACATGATTTGCATAGATAATAAAAAAATAACCCAGTTTTTTAGTTTATACATTTATTTTTTTTTACATTTATTCCCTTTTTTATATAAACTAGACACTACAAACGCGCGCTTTGCGCGTGCTATTTAACTTTTGTTTTTTACCTTTAAAAAAAAATTGTAACAATAATTGTAACTATCAAAATTCATAGTTTGACTGGAAATGACATGAAGTGAAGCAAATCACAACACACTTGACGAGATAGCGAAACACCAATTAGCATCTCGGAAAAGCAACAACAATATCAATAACATCTTTTTACAAAGTGGAAAATCTAAAAACAAATTCGTCAAAAGTGAAAAATTATATGCACAATTTTCTCTTATATATTGCATAATTTAAACAATAGTAAATATATTGTTGATAATATTATCATTTCACATGTTTGTAGCTTCCTAAAACTGTTTATACTCTTTTATATTCTGTGCGCGCGCGCGTGTGTATGTGTGTGTGTGTGAATTGGTACATTTTGTAAGATCAGATATCTAAACATTGCACTGTACGAATACCAATAAAAACATGATCTTAAATAATTAATGAAATGAAAACTTATAGTTCATATATTTATAGTTTTTTTCTATACGAAAATGACTAAAATGAATTTAACTTAATCTAATCTTTATACATAGTTGTGTCACGTGGTGTAAAACAGCATAGGATTTTGAATAATTGACAAGAAATATCGTTTTACATCAAAAACAAAGTAAAAGGCTTCTAAAAATATACATTAACTTATAAATATTTTATAGAAATAACTTGTATGAATGACTGTATAAATGTTAACTTTTTAACCATGTACAAGAAATAATACCTCAGTCAGTTTGAACCTGTATCTGCCATCATTCTGCGAGGGCGTCCTAGCCAATAGGTTTGTTCTGGTTGCCTACACTTTTACACTTCTACGAAAAATATAAGTTCTTATTGGTTTATATTTTTAACCAGCCAATGAGAACTTATACTTTTCGTAGAAGTGTAAAAGTGTAAGCAACCAGAACAAACCTAATTTGACCATCAAAGCATATGATATTTTTCACAATAAACAGTATATCTTTAAAGAACGCCCTTTCAGGCGATGTATATATACAATAATAGTAAATTAATTCTCCGACCGATAAATGTTTTGAACATATCAATGAAGTAAATTGCCTATTTTTCGCAATAAATTTATTTATAGTTTTTCCGGGAAGGAGATATTTTAAGATGTTCCTGAGCATTGATATTTAGCTTAGTAACTGTGTTTCAGAGCTGATGAAGTTGTTGGTAGTTTATATGAGCTGAGAATATTAAATAGAAAAATTTTATTACCAAGATCTAATGCAGACCGTATAGGCAATCTACTTCATTAATGTTTAAAACATTTATCGGTTGGAGAATTAATTTTTATTCTCATTAGTCTTTTTGTAACATTAATTTCGAGAGTTTTTGACATTTGTTTATTATTTAAGAAAGAAAAAAATTTTTAATAAAAAGTACATGAAAATAATATTTTTTATTTCAAACAAACTTTATTATAAATGAATAGAATTTATTCGATGATTTATGGTGTAATAGATTTGTTTAGAGTAAAATAATTTAAAAAAATTAAGATATTTTAATTTAATATGAATAACGCTTTTGAAAATTAACTTTTATTTTAATTTCAGTTAATTTAATTTTTTATTTTTAACTGAGTTTTTCATTGATTTGCAACTTCTAATAAAATAAAATTAATTTTATATATCATTTTGAAAACCATATATATATATATATAGTTACAAAAAAATATTAACCAATACTTTAGTAATAGATTGTAAAATTCTATTCATAATCTACATATTATTAATAAGTATACTGAAAAATTATATGTAGATCTGGTAAATTTTTCATATGTTAATGATGCAAAAAATTAACATGTATGTTATTCTTTTCATAGATGCGCTATACTTATGTTACAAAGAGAATTTGCAGAGCGATTAGTGGCTAAACCTGGAGATAAATTGTATTGCCGCTTAAGTATAAACACTCAACTGCTAGCACGAACAGATATGTTAATGAAAGTTGGAAAAAATAACTTTAGGCCTCCACCTAGGGTAGAATCGAATGTAGTAAGAATCGAGCCGAGAAATCCACCCCCACCCATCAATTACCAAGAATGGGATTGTTTAACACGAATTGCTTTCATGAGGAAAAATAAAACACTGTCGGCAGCTTTCAATCAAACTACAGTCATTACTATGTTACAGAAAAATTATAAGATTCATTGTAGTTTGAATAATAAGGTAATAAATTTGATATATTATAAAAAGACGAATTATGATCTATGATATATATGAAAATAGTGACCAAATGTTTTTTATATTAAAATATTTATTATACTTTATATTGATTGGCGCATATTTACAGATTATACCAGATAATTTTGATATCAAGCAATTGATAAATCATATGCTAGAAAAAACAGATTCTAAGAATAAACGAGCTAGAACTATGGACATAGATGACTTCATCAGGTATAAATTAATTAATATTAATTAGATCACTACACTAATTACTGGACACTTATCAATAAATATTTGAGAAAATTATTAATATAATAAATTGCAACTTAAGGGGATTTTAAAGTTGTCTGTTTTATCGACATTCTCTTCAACCATTTAGTTTTGAATTGAATTTACAAAGTTGAAAATCCTTTTACACGTTTAAAGTATGTACACAAATAAACCCGAGGACGATTAAATCAAGACCAAAAATGCAAAAAAAATTTTAAAGTTTATTTGTTCATAAAAATATTTACTTTAAAATACAAGTTATGTAGCTTATACGTACAAATGAATGGTATACACCGCAGTTTGGAATAGATTGAGGAATAAGACTATATTCGTCAAATTACGATTATAAGCCATAAAAAAAACTTATTTATAGGATCAAATTTTGTTCATTTAAGCGCTTTTACTGAGAAATCTGTAGTAAAAGGGCTTAAATGAACAAAATTTGATCCTATAAATAACTTTTTTTACGGCTTGTAATCGTAATTTGACGAATACATAACTTTATATTTTGAAGCAAATATTTTTATGAACAAGGATAAATGACTCCACATTATCGACTTTGATCAAGTTTGACGGACTGTTTAGGATCCTCTTAATTGATATTTTTAAATCTAATTGTTACATGGATTTAATTAAAATATTTTTTATCTAAAAATGTAATTATAATGTAAATTATAATAAGTTGTTTTTATTTATTTAATTGATTGATGCAAATAGCCCTATACAAGTTCATACATTTTATATATGACTAGTCAATCCAATTAATCAAAAATTAAATCTAAAGATTTATTTCGTAATTATGCACAATAAGGGCGACCTCACCAACTTCAATGATCTTGATATATGTTGTCAGGGTCATTATCTTGAACAAGTTTTCCCTATACATTACCGTCTCTTGGCCTTAGTTTTTGAGTTATACACACTTATTAACAAAAACTTGTTAACCAAAAAAGTTTAATAAATACAATACGACAAACGCTGTGGCCGGCCACACACACACACGCGCGCGCACACACACACACACACACACACACACACACACCAAGTTGATACGCGTATCAAAAGATGTCAGCGCGCTGTAAACGCTTAATTCGATTCAAATGGATCAAGTGTATACCGCCGCTGCTGGCTGTTGTTAGATTGAGATTAAAAGTTAGAATTTTTAGTTAGAAAGTTAGAATAAAAGTTTTTATATCAACAGTGAAAATGTCATGTAAAAAGGGATGGAACGGTGTAAACAGAGACATATAAAATGTTTAGTCCGCACTAAGTTGATGCGCGTACCAACCGATTTAACAGTGTAAACTAGACCTATATGGTATAGAGAACACGTGGGCGGTGCTCCGCCCCTCCCCCTGTACTCCCTCCCTACGGGGAGTTAGGAAAAATTACGATTTTTTTCTAACTCTAACCCAATTGATTAATGTGAAAACATTGAAAACAAACAGCGGATCTTGTTTGGCATGGAAAGTCGCAAATCCATGTGGTACTGTACAAGCATACTGTAAAACCTATAAAGCAAGGTCTATTCTATTTGACTAAAGTTTCATTAATACCATACATAATATTAATATCAGTGCTTTACGTAAAGTAAACGACGTCCACGCTTGTACAGTACTATATGGGTTTGTGATTTTCCATGCCAAACAAGATTCATGCTGTTTGTTTCTAATGTTTTTGCATTAACCAGATAGTGACAAAATTGGTTGGGTTAGTTAGGAAAAATTATGGGGAGGAGGTGCAGGGGAAGGGGCTCCGCCTTTCCTTCGCCCACATGTTCCCTATACCATCCATATAACTTCACGACTTTTTACAAATTTCATTCCATATTAATTAGAAAACAATGGTACATTTTAAAATCTTTGTTACCCCTTTTTTACATCTCCTCCTGTTTACAGAGCAAAGCAGAGGGACGAAGCCTCTCCCTCTGCACCACGCGTTTTCTGCACCCTACTCTCCTTTCTGTTTTAAAAGTAATAAAATTCTTCTCGAGAGACCCTTGTTGGATTTCCGACTCAAAGAAGGGTCACAGTACCACGCGTCAAAGACCCAAAACTAACCCCTGGGGCAGGAGGGCTAGTTATATAACAGTAATGTTATTTTCAAGGCTGGACAGATGTCACAAATTAGAAAAGTTAAGATTCACAATTTAAGTAAATCTTGCCGTCAGTAATGGCGAGGTTCCAGTGAAATGGAATTCAACAATATAGGATAATATGAAATAGTCAAAAGTTCAAATGATTGTAATAAATTATTAACTTAGCAATACTTTGAATATCTAGTACTAAATAATTCTTATATAAGAACCTGTGAACCATGCTCAAAAAGTGCTACAATAAAGATATTTTGTTAGCGCGCCATATAGGACAGAACCAAAAAGCATGATTTAAATCCTATTCAATCGAGCTGCAATCACATGCAAGGGAATCACAAATCCCTATATTAAGCAAAGAGCTTTTAGTATATCCTGTAGTAATTCTATTGAGATCTCTTGTCTCTTAAATATGCATTTTTTTTCTCTTTCTTTCTTCCTTTTTTATAAATAAGAATAAAATAATGAAAAAATGTATAAAAATAAAACATTCAAGTCTGAGAGAAAGTTCATATAATTATTACCAGTATTAGTGTTAATTTTTAATAGAAAATTTGAATGTATTGAAATGTAAAATTCTTTTAAAGAAAAGTATAAGCAAAACAGTGAAGGGTAATATTAATAGAAATGTGTTTTAGTGATATAAAGGTTGTATAGATAATCCAAAATTTTGTCCTTCATATTTGAAGGATTTTTGTTTTCTTTAATTATTAATTCATCATTTAAAATTCATTTAAAATAAATTTAAAATCAGATATCATTTAAAATTGTTTCGGCAATGGGTTGATCTCTGACATTGCTTAAATTCATGAGAGCTAGGTAGAGGATTATTATTGAGTTGGTAGGATCCCTCAGCCAAATTCGAGGGTGCGTCGTCTAAATGCATTATCTCACGATCCAAAACATCATCTGTAGCTGATGCTTTCTGTGATGAAATACTTCCAGGATGACCATATTGGTATAAACGGGAACGAAGATTGACTTTTTGAGATTTGATTATAGTTAGAATTAATATGAGAAGAGTTTATAAGACTAGTAAGAGGATCGCTGTTAAGACGCGTTTGTTTAAGTTTATTCGAAAAATTTTGTTTAAATTTAGGATTATTTGATGCTAAATTATGATTAGAATGTAGATTCTTGCCCAAGCAGCCTGTAGGACCAGTGAGGTTAATTGTTGAATGCGAGGGTTGATTAAATTTAGAAGAGTCAATCGACCAACCTTTAAATGGAAATGATTTAAAAACATTACGAGTCATCAAAGGGGAACAACATTTTTTGACTTCATGAGCTTAGTAGTCTGAAATCTATCTACCTTACAAAAGGCCATTATAGTATTGATAATCTCGAATTTATGAAAAATAGGGCATATAGTGTCAAACGCACGATGGTTACCCTTACAATTAATGCAGTTTAATGAAAGGCTAAAGCAGTCCTCAGATTTATGTTTATCACCGCATCTTGAACAAGCAACCTCGCCTCTACAGGCCAGTGTAGAGTGCCCCCATCTGGAGCACTTTAAACATTTTTTTATTTTGTTAACAAAAAGGAAGACAGGGGTATCTGACTCTTCAAATGTAAAGAAACTCAGGAAAAAGAGGAGACTTAAACGAGATTTAACGAGGAAGAATCATTAAGAGAATTCGGGTTATTACGATCTCTATATTTAAGTCTTTCAATTCTATTAATAACAATTGTTTGACCGGCCAAGAAATGCCCTCTCGGACATCTTGAAGACTAAATGAAGTATCAACATTATGGACAATAGCCGTTCTGTAAATCAGGAATGTAGGCAATGATTCCCTGAAATGTACCATTGATATATTTAGTTATACTATTGGTCTTTTCAAAGGAATTGAATTCAACTTTAATAATATTTTTCCCAAGTCTTTTGATTTTAGAAATATGTTTAAACTTAGAACAAAGTTATACCAACATGGGGTGATAATTAGAATGAGTCCCAGATGCGCACAGTAATAAACGGACACAGCAGGCTGAGTGTATAACCAATTAACAATTAATCGAATCAAACAACCGTATAAAGAAACAGGCTAGGTCACAAGAAAATTATATATAAAGAGGAATTAAAAAAGGGAGGACTAATAAGTTTATGGTATTAAGAGTTAAGTTGGGGACTAGCGATAAATGAAATCATGTATATATGAAAGATGGTAAATTACATAACAAAATGAGAAAAGTATATATCAAAAGAATTAATAGTGAGTATAACCAATATATAATTACTAAGATATAAAGAAACAAGGCTATATAAGTAATAAAGTATTAATATAATAATAAATCCTTCAATAAATTAGTGTGTAATAAAAGTCACATCAAAAAATGAGGATAGAAACAATTATATAGATGATCAGAAACAATTATAATTATAATTAATAACAATTAATACTAATAATAAAGAATAACTATGGCTAGATTAAAAAAAAGATTTCAAAGAAATAAAGGCCGTAGCCGGATAAGAAGGGGGCAATCTGCCCCCGCACGAATCTTGCTCATTTTTTTTGTTTTGATTGTTATCAGTGTCACTTACAATTTAGCCAAATATTAGGCCTTTTTATTGAACCGTTTTGGTGTAAATAATAAAAATAAAAATTTAAAAAATAATTTATATTTTTTGATTGGCTTAACCGATTTTGATGAAATTTTAATGTGTTATAGATATCATTGAAACACATTTATAAAAAATTCGGGAAGGGTTTCTGATGATAGAAACATTGATAAAAAAAATAAATTAATGTTCTTGATTTTTTTTAGTCTTGAATTCAAATCAAAACAAAAAAATCAAAACAATCAAAACAATCAAGCAATCAAAACAAAAAAAAATGAGCAAGATTCGTGCGGGAGCAGATTGCCCCCTTCTTATCCGGCTACGGCCTTTTTGAAAGTAATTATTAGATTTAAGATAAACAAATATTAGAGAATGAAATAAAATTAACTGAAAATAAAGAGATATACAAACTCAAAGTAGAGAACAACGAAAATATGTTTGTGTAAAGCATATGTGTATAGCGTGAACAGGGGAGATCAGACAAATTCCTCGAAAAACAACTATTATATATCTGGAAAATATCAAAGAAAAGTAAAAGATAAATGAAATAATATGTAAGTAAGAAAATTATATATAAGAAATTATGAGTTAAAATATAACAAGAACAGACTTAAATTATAAATAATTCATAAAGAATGGTTAAATTGTAAAAAGAAGAGATCACACGCGAGCAGAGCCGGGACTAGGGTGTGGCAAACGAGGTACTTGCCTTATGTAAAAAATTTGAAGGGGCCCAAAAATGGCAATGAAAATTTCTATATGTATTTTAAAATCGAATTGGTAGAGACGTCCGTACCGAAATGTAAGGAAGTCCAGGTTTGAACTTTGGCTGGGGTGATATTCTTTGTTTAAATATTCTTTGCAATAAATTTTGTAATTTGTTTTAAAATGCTTATTAGCATCAGTATTATTAAATATGTATGCTTGTAATGTATACCTATACGCGTGATTATATGTCCCAATTAAATTAATATTAATATATTAAATAACACTAATTAATATTATTTTTTATTATATTTTACACGTTGTAAAAGATGTTTTTTGTTAATACAAGTTTTTTGTTAATCAAGGGACGCAATTTTTCTTTTGCCTCGGGCGCCGAAATGTCTAGTCCCGGCTCTGCACGCGAGACAGAAAGCAAGGAACAATCCATAAGTTTTGTATATGGCTGAAAGTTTATTAATAAGTGTTACCGAGCAAGTGAAAAGAAAAATACTGCTAAGTACAAAATTAAGCAAAAAAGAAAATTAGCAAAAGCTTGTAAGCAACATATTAGAAAAAGAAAGAGTTGAAATCCATTATAGAACTCACCAACCTGGTATAATTGGGAATCATGAAAAAGCGTAGTGATGATATCTTCTCTCTATTCAGTTCTCAATAAATAAATGTATCAGTATGGACTTGTAAAGAAATCTTTCTCTTGTAGCCATGTGGATGATATTGTAATGGTGGATGAGTAAACGTCGCAATTCAGTCGATGAATAATAGAATATGAAGGCGAGGCGAACTCTTGAAATCTCTAAAGTCCTTAGTTGAGAGACAGTACTCGTTATCCAAATAGATGATATTGTTAGCTGATCCACTTTAAGAAATTAGTGTATAGGTCAAAAGCAAAAAAAAAACAGAAAGAATTTAGTAAGAGGGATTCGTACGTCCGTACGGCAGTTACGACGCGAAAAAACTAATGAAATTGACGCAAGAAAAAACTTTTGTGTATAACTCAGAAACTAAGGCCGAGCGGCGATAACATGTATAGGGAAAAGTTGTTCAGAATAATGACCCTAGCAACGTATATCAAGGTCATTGAAATCGGTGAGGTCGCCCTTATTGTACATAATAGGAAAGAATACAATTTAAAAAAAATATTTTATGTAAAAGTTTGCGTATGTTTTTTAAAGTAATTTTTATTCTCAGATTTTTTGAAGCAAAGTTTACCAGAAAAAAAAAATTAATTACGATTTTCAAACGAGTCTAAAACGCGCCACTAGCAGACAATATCCATGTGACGTCATACCGTTTCTCATTCATAACAACACGGGAAAGATATTAGGCACTTATTAAAAGTTAATTATTTTTGCGAAGAAAAATAACATTATGAGTGAGAAAAAATTGTATCGTCGATGTTTTGTGCCCGTGTTCAAATACACAGATGAAACATTCGGAAAGTCTTTTTTTCCGTGTCAGAGAATAAGGAAAGATGCAAGCTATGGTTCAAAGTAGCTCATCGAGCAGATGAACCAACAAGTTCAACTTATTACTGTTGTCAATATCATTTTAATGTAAGTAAATAATTTTTTTATCGATTGCATTTTAAAGTTATACTTGCAAAATAAACGTACGCTTTCTACAACGTGAAGATTCTCTACGAAAACAAACATAATCTATAGTAGTCTCGCTGTAGGTTTTTCGAGACGACCTATATTAAAAAACTTTTAATGTCCAATAATATTGAAATAAAAGAATATACATTATTAAAAATTATTATTATACATATGTACACATATGTACATACATATATTGTATTTATAAAGATGCTTTAACCAATCTTATTTCTGTTGCGTTAAATCTATTATCAGTTTTGATAAATTCAGCCACCATAAATATATTAATTTTAGGTAAATTTTTTGAGTCAGTTTTAACAAGTCTCGTTTCCACCATATTTTATAATAATAAATAATTATTTAATAAAGATTTAGTGATCCTCTTCGAAGTAACGGTATGACGTCACGACAGCAACAGCCAATTGAGCGTTTACGTGTCACGTGAAAAATTTTGAAAATAATACTTTATTAAGTTTAATTATTAATCGTAATAAAAAATTCAAAATTTTTATATTTATAATTCTTATAAATTGTACAGATATATTTAAATAAAAAAATTATATTTTTTTTATTTTGTATTCTTTCCTACTACCATTTATTTTTTATAGCATTGATTCTGTATCTATGTATATATTATGTTTAGTTATATACTTCATAGTCATATGCATATAATCATAAACATTAAAACATGGAAATGAACATAGAAATTATCTTCTTTTCAGTCTTTTACATTCATTCAATGCGGAGGGTGTACATTTTACGTAAATTTATGTATGATATACATTATTTTTTTATAAGCCAAGATTTTTGTAAATAATATTAAATAAATCTGCTTTATTGAAGAAATAGTTTTCTTGTCTTTTTAAAGAGCTTTTATTTTAAAATTATAAGATACAATTATAACAATTTTTATGTGATGCTTTGAGAAATAAACTGAGATAAAACGTAAAGTAACAATACAAATATAAAGTACTCGTTAATGCTAAGCAAAAATAATACAATAAACAGGTCAATATATCGAGCCAAGACAAATTTTCCTAATACATTATAATTTATTAAATAAACATTATATAATTATAAACGCAACTAATAATCAGCTGTGTTAAAAAATGTTAAATTTCGAAACGTTTCGGCTATACTTAGTCCTCTTTCGTCATGATAAATTACCAATATGTATGAACTTAAACATGAATGAAATAACGGACACGAAAATATAATGAAACAGTTAAAAATAGTGACCATTGAACAATCATAAAACAGCGCATGTTGTATCAAAATGTGTCATAATAAAAACGTGAACCAATAAATAATATAATTAAATAAATAATAAAATGAAAAATAATGAAATTTTTTTGCAAGTCGGTTTTTATATTAAAATGAATCTAAAAGATCAAAAACGATGGAATACGTGTTATGAATAACATAAACTGATATGCGTATTGTAAAAAACTGTAAACTTATATATGTTGATCCCAGATCTTAAAACACAATATTAAAATGAGCAACAACACACAGAGTATTCTACAAAGCGTTAAAGTGTAACATTCGATAGTCAGAGACAGAAAATGTAAAGTCATGTGCATATAAAATAACTATTCAAATCACTTACAAGGGAACACCATGAACCCGAAAATTCTGATTTTAATGAATGGCATAAATGTAGAGGGGGTAAATACATGAATTTAGAAATTTTTAGTTGGTGCTTATAAATGGTTTGAAGAGGTGACATCACCCTTTAAAGTTGAGACATTTTTGCTTTTTCTCGATATATCTCGCAAACTAAACAAAATACAAAAAAATATTTCATACAAAAGTTTTACAGCATAAAAACCTCTATTTAACTATTCTGTTTATTTTTTCAGAAAAAATTTTTTTTATAGGCGTTGGTGGAATATGTGTATTTTGAAATAAAATAATTAACATATTAAGAACATTCGCAACATTTATGTGTAACATTATGCTTCACTTAATTACAAACAATCTAACAGAAAAATCAAGCACACGTTAGATTTGATACTGGTGTGAAAATAACGCGTAACATCATTAACAAAGATACCAAACTTTTATTAATACGTGATTTCCATTTCATATATAATACATATCTTGACATGACGAATATAAAACTTGAATTTGAAATATGTGACGCAGGCAGAATGAACACTGTGTGAAAGCAACGTGACTACTTTAATATTGCTCAACTGTTAGATAAAAACTAATACATACAGGGATGCAAATAATATAAATGTATAGTATTATAACATAGATAATGTATAACATACATAATATACACATAAATGATATAAATAAAACGTAGTATAAGATAGTATAATTACTTTATAAATGCTATATACATAAAAGTCAATTTTATTGAAAATTTATTTTAATTAAAAAAAATTATTTTCGAAAAATAAACAGCGTAGTTAAATGGAGGTATTTATGCTGTAAAACTTTTGTATGAAACATTTTTTTATATTTTGTTTAGTTTACGAGATATATCGAGAAAACGGAAAAATGTCTCGACTTTGAAGAGTGGTTTCACCCCTTCAAACCGTTTTTAAGCACCAACTAAAAATTTCTAAATTCACGTATTTACCTTCTCTACATTTATGCCAAGTTTTATTAAAATCAGAATTTTTGAGTTTGCGAGGTTCCCTTGTTAGATTTTATTCTCAGAGTACTTTCTTGGTACTTTCAAAAACTATAAGTAACTACAAAGTATACACTGCAATACACTTTGAAACCATAATGCATATAACAAATATATTTCGCGCATTGTTTAATTGTAATTTAAAACATTAACGTCTGAAAGATGTATATTTGATATTTTTGTTCTTTAGACTTTCGATTCATTTAATGAAATATTAATATCTAACTATTTATCTTATATGAGAGACAAAATATATGAATTACTTTATGTATTATTTTTTATTTTTTTCATGATTTTACAAGGGTACAATATACTATTATTGATATATTTTTCCATGTTGATATATATCTAATTATTATACTAATTTATATCTATATTAAGAACAACCTTGTATTACGCATAATGCAAATAATCTTTTAATTGTATTACGCATAATGCAATAATCTTTACATACATTTGAATTTTTTTATTGTAATTTTCTTCATACGTTTTCCTCTCGATTGTATTTCAAACGTAATAAAGCACAAAAGAGTGACCCAAGAATCGGCCCGAAATTCACCTATCTGAGCGCCCCCTCAAATTAGACTTTAATTTGATGATAAAAGTTAGTTCATAACAAGACATGAACTATCTGAAAGTTTCAGGTTGATCCGACTTGTAATCGCTGAGATATGAAAGGTCAAATTAATCGTGGACTCTAGGTAAACTGTTATTTATTTTAATATTCGATTTTTAACTGCTTTTAATTTTTAATTTCAAGTTATTTTTCAACCTGACTGAGACGTATACAGTGTTATTCACAGGATCTGGAACACCTCATAAATCATATTTTACTCTGGCCTATGCTTAACCGTAGGATCTCCCGTACAGGCTCTTTGTTTAAATCTGAAAGTGATGAAGTGATTCTATTATCACATTCCAATTCGGCATTGAAAAATTCCATAATAAAAGAAAATTCACACTGATGCAGCGATAAAGTTGAACGTTTTTCAAATATTAAAATAAAAAATAGTCTTTACAGTAAATACAAATTAGCAAGTTTAACCTCTTATATCTCAGGGCTGAAGTCGGATAAACATGAAACTTTTAGAGATTCAATATCGTATCATGAACCAACATTTAATTTTAAATTTAAGTTCGATTTCGAACTTTTAAAACATCAGATTTTATATAATTCATTTATAAAAGGAGTAATATTTTAATAAAACATTTATTATACAATGTAATGATTATTGCACAACTATGCAAGATATTCCTGTATTTTAACTTTTTATGTGTGATAAAAAAAAGATTGGACAATAATTTAACATTTTTCAAGAGAAAAAAGGTTAAATATTTCAAAAACCATTAGCATACATAGCAAAAATATATAAAGACAATATTTCTAGTTTTATTAATGTATGAACATTTTGTATGAATATATATATATATATATATATATATATATATACACACTCATATACATGGTACATAAAAATGTAAATATTTTAATTAAACTAATAATATATCAAATATATATATATTTACAATTTTTGGGACTTCATACAGAGCATTTTTTAAATATTCCAATACAATATTTGCACAAATTGCTCTTTAATTACTAACATAATTAAATAATATACACGTGCCACACATACACACATATATCGTATTGCGTGGTGCGTGCGTGCGCGCGCGCGCGCGTGTGTGTATCGCTGTGTATAATGTAATATTCTTATGAGATTTAGAGTGACAATACACGCGTGAGTGTTTGTGTGTGCGTGCGTGCGCGCGTGTGCGGCGTGTGATACATATATCGTATTGCATTATTATAGCAACAATGTCTCTTGAAACCAGGAACCTAGACCGAATCGAAACCGATAGCCAGTTTTTTTGCCGGACCAAAACCGTAACCATGTTCTAATAAATTTACAGCACCAGAACCATAATCAGAGCCATTAAATTATTTTCGTTTTACGGTTTTTTTCGGTTCTTGCAATTTATTCTTAAATATTTTTATATTTCTAATGCCGAAATTTCTTACCAATCATGTGATCAAATTGATTTTTTCCCTCATATTTAATTCTTTATAAATTATTATTAAACAATTAAATATTATTAAATACTAATAATTAATTACTATTACATAATTACTTGTCAATTAGAATCAAGAACCGGATCTGTTACTGAAAAAACCGGAAAAATCGAAATTTAAATGGTTTTAAGTTCTTGTATTTACCAAGGAACCGAAACTAAAACCAGAACTGGTTTTCAAATATTTTTATTAAATCGTAACCGGAACTGAACCGTAATTTGATTCGGTCCGGGTCCTCGCTTGAAACTTTTTTTTTTGTTATATGTACGTTGAAAGTAGTCCCTTTTTGTGAGCAAAGCACTTTAACATTATTGTACAGTTCTTGTCCTCTAATAGATGGAGTGAATCGTGGCGGACATTCCAACATGATTTCTTTCAGCACATTTAATCATTTCAACACTCGCAAGCGCGTCATCTCGCGACACGTATATGGTAACTTTCACACAATTGACCGATCTTCGTTACTTTCGCGAACACAACCTAACCTGACTTGACCTAACCTTGACTAACCTGTTAATTCACATTAAATGACCACTCTTCGATGCACAGATAACAAAAAATATCGTGTGTAACACGTGTAGATCGGCTATTCCCCACTTGTGCAAGTGAACGTACTCAAAGGAAATAGCTAACCTTGCGGACTTGTAACATTATATACTATTGTGCCAAAAATGCACAAATGACAAAATGACAATATGAAACTTTCATTTAAGAAGATAATCCTAATTAAACTTATTTGTTTTAGTATTAAAGTTATATATAACAAATTATGAATCAGTCATAAAATGTTGCATTATGATGGAGGGAGCGCCTCAATTGACCACGTCGTAATTGACCACACTATTTATACCAATTAATGCTTAGAGTTTTTCTGTTGGACCGCCAATTAGAAAAGTTGTGGTCAATTGGGACGTAGTCAATCGGGGCGTTTCTATGATGGAGAATAATACAATATGAGATTATACTTGATTACATATTATTCATCGTAGCTCTTATAAAAAATTAAAATGTCAACTATCTTAAATGAAAATTTATTTTTCGATATTGGTTAACATAAATCGTACATAATATTATCCCGAAGTGGAAGAAGATTGAAGACGTCGCCTTTTCTTTTTTGGTCTCGACTTTTTTTCATTTTCAGACTTTCTGTATTTTAATTCCTTGTGCGATTTATGTTTTTCTTTACAATCGGAACCACCGCTACGATCGGAATGTTTTGTCGGATACACGTCATTTTTTGAGGATATAGACATTGTTAATATTGTACTTGCATTGGACTGCGATAAATTAAATATTCTGCCGCTGGACCTGTGACGCTCCTTATTTTTATGTTTTTGTTTACGTTTTAATTTTCTTCGATACGAATAAGATTTATTAGAATAATTACTACACTGACTACTAGACCTTAAACGTTCGTCCTCCGAATCTGAAGAATAACAATAAACTTTCCTTTTTGATTTTGATTTACATTCACTTTTTGACGTATCTTTGTTTACTGAGACACTGTCATCTTGACTTCCAAACTCGTTCATACTTCGAGATTTCCGGTGCTTGTAATTTGGTCTTTTATCTCGTTCAGATGCGTTAGAAGATACACTATTACTTCTAGATCTAGATTGTCTGGTTTCACTATACTTCGGATCCTTGTTCTTAGGCTTTAATTTTTCCAGATTCAAAGTTTTACTACTTCTCGTCTTTCCACTTTTCGCTGTATGATTATTTGTACTAGAGGAACAATCCCTTTTCGATTTATATTCTCTATAACATTTCTTGATTTTCGTCTTGTTGTCAGTTTCTGTGCTACTACTTTCACTGGACGAATCTGAATAGCTCTCTTCTCTTTTAATAAGTTTTATTCGTCCAGTACCTTTAGCCTGTACCCTATATTTTGCCTTTCTCGACCGTTTCTCGTTACGTTTCTTTAGCGAACTTTCAGAGCTAGAATCACTAGAACTAGATAATTTTCTTTTCTTAGAACCTTCTTTTCTTAGTCTAGTCCGACTTCCTGTTCCTCCATATGATCTTTTATGTTTTTGTACAGCTGTTTTCTTCTCTGATTTCTTCGAGCGATTTCGTCTTGGTTTTGGATCGTAATCACTATCGGAAGTAGCATCACTACTCGTGGCCGAACAAGACGACAAAGATGATTCTTTTGTGTCATGAGACGTATTTGGTAGTGACACACTTTCCATATGTGTTCTTCTTATGGTTGATCTAGTAATAAAATATAATAATAATAATAAACATTATAAAAAAGCTATTTACATTTATATTAAGAAAATGCCAATGACAGGTTTATTTTATAAATTGAAGATGATATCTTTCACACAAAATAATTTTTTGTTGATTATACAGAATTAGAAAATCTTTTTCATGATTAAAAAAATAAACAATAACGTAGGACCCAACGATTTCATATAAAAAAATTAATATTTTATCAGTTTTATCGATTTTTTGCAGTATTTCCAAATATTTATTACATCAATATAGAACGCACACATAGATTAATTTGGTCGTCATCAGCTTAAGAGAATCCTAAAGCAAATTACCGACATTTTTTTATTAGAAAATATCTTTGAATGTGAATTATTCAATTTAAAAGTGAATATTTTTTAATGTGAAATTACAAAGACAATACAGAACTAAAGTAACGATAGAAGTAACGGCTGAATTCATTATCGTTATTGCAAAAATGTAACAATGTTACTGTTACTGTCACAGACAAAAATAATGATTGTTAACGAAAAAAAGTAACGATAAACATTACAAATAAGTTATGGAAGTATTATAACTTGATTAGAGTTACCGACAATTATAAGTTGTAATAATTATGGCAGGTGAAAGGATGGAAGTCCACTAAATTGTTCTAAAATGTCTATGATTTTTAAATTATATATAGCTAAATATAGACAATATAGACGTCTAGACATGGTAATGTGGTCCCGTGCAAAAGAATTTTATTCGATTTACAACGATATTCGTGAGCAATTTAGAGGACTTTTACCCTTTCACTCGTCATATTGGCACCATGTTAGATTTGGCTAAGGCACCAATTAGCATCCGAAAAGCTGATACTCTCACGAAAATTTTGAGCCCTCAAACATTCGATTTGATTGCGTCAATTTTTGGACAGGTGAGGTGTCCAGTGACATGAATCGTCCCATATATGTATATGACATAGATAATTTTTTTGCTTTTTAATTTAAGTTGAACATCATAAAAAATTATAAAGGACCCTGTACACAATTTAATGGAATTTGATTCTCGGCCAAACTTTCTGAAAGTGCAGCATGTTATTCATTATGACCTCCTAATGAAAAGTTCAATTTTAACTTCTCATTTAAGTGTTTGAAAATATAGATATGAAAACCCAGAAAGTACACAATATTTATGGTAAATATTTATAAATATTTATATCTATTTTTTTATGTTATATAAATATTTTATACATATTTTATATACATGAAGGAAAAATCTTTATTCAACATATTAAAATATAGACTAAATATTTAATACAATATTTATGGTAAATAAGAAATAAAGATTTGTAGTAATATTTTTTGTAAATATTTATAAATATTTATGATAAATCTTTATGATCTGTCAAATCTAAGGCCACAAAAATATTTATAACATATTTAAATAAATATAAATATTTTGTAAATATCTTATAAATATAGTGTGCTGTCTGGGAATCTTAGTGTAACTTTCTCAATCAACTTTTAGGAGTATTCATACAGATTAAACATAACTATAATTTATTGAAGATGAGTGTGTTTATGTGCGTATATGCGTATGTATATGTACACATATATGCGCGCGCGCAAGCGTGGATGTCACCTTTGTATACAGATTACATTTTAAATGTCAAAACTCACCAT
This sequence comes from Monomorium pharaonis, assembly GCF_013373865.1. Taxonomy (NCBI): domain Eukaryota; kingdom Metazoa; phylum Arthropoda; class Insecta; order Hymenoptera; family Formicidae; genus Monomorium; species Monomorium pharaonis. Next base: position 18,233,401 of record NC_050472.1, on the reverse strand, counting down.
GTATACACGCACGCACGCACACTGCATGAATACCTCTAAAAATTGGTTTAGAAAGGTACACTACCCAGACAGCACAAAATATTTATAAAATATTTATAAGGAAAAATATAATAAATATTTTGTAATTTTTTTATATCCGAATTTACCAGGTATATAAAAAATTATAATAAATATTTATGAAAATATTTAAAATAAATATATATATATTATTAAAGAATATAAAAAATATTTCGAGTTCATATACCATAAAAATTGTTCAGTACATCTTAAAAATATATTCTATATATTGTTGATAATAATTTTTGTATCATTTCTAAATGGTTTATGAAAAATAATTATATAATCTTTAATAAATATTTTATGAAAGTAAATTCATAAAATATTTATAAATATTTATATTTTTATGTGATGAATATTGATATTTTTTCTGTGCCATCTGGGTAAGGTGCATAATTTCCATATTTATATTTTCAAACACTTAAATAAGGAGCTCATCTCGAAAACCATTGATTTTTGAATCTTGTGTCCATTGAAACTTTTGATCAGGAGGTCATAATGAGTAACATGCTGCATTTTCAGCAAATTTAGCCGAGAATCAAATTCTATTAAATTGCGAGGTCCTTTATATATACTGACGCAAAAAACAAGACAAAAATTTTGACCGAATTTTTAGGCATTTTCAAAGTGATGTAACTTTGCGAAAAATCATCCAAATTACATGAACTTTTTTTAAATTAAAGGGAAAAGACTCTATTTTAAAAATCTCTAGTTTGATTTGTTAAGTGTGACCCTTTTATATTGCATGAAAACCAAACATGGTTTTTTTTATTGAAAAAAGTTTATTATTTTTCACAAGTTAAAATCTTGCTCATATTAATTCAGATTCTTAAAGTTCATTCTTTTCTAAGCAATTAACCCTCGGAGAACACATAGGGTCAATTTGATCCTTATCTCGAATTTGATTGTAAATATCTTGAAAGCATTTTGAAAATTGGCGGGCCTGAGGCCTTCTACCTGTAGTTTGGGATACTAACTATATGTTAAGATGCTCCTTTTGTACAGTGCAACACCTAATAGGTGTTGGGCATTATTCGAAGTCGGTGCAGGGTCATTCTGACCCTGTTGTGTACTAAGCGTCGGTTTTTCAATAGTGAGCACGATGGCATATAGTTTGCGACCACGTATTCAGAATGCCTTAGTACGTGTCGAGCAAGAATATTTCGATGGCAATAGTTCTTCTGAGGTGAATAATGTGTCAGTACAGTCAAACACTAACGCGTCGTATTCAGATTATAGTGAAGCCGTCGCCGACAATAAATAAGTTAACTTTTACCACAAGTCATTTAAATAATAAAGTATTCACATATACGTAATAAGAAATAAATTTTTCTAAAATTTTTTCACAAAAATGTTTGATTTTTTTTACCTTAAAAACTTTTTATTACCTAACAAAACAAATACCTTTTTTTTAAGGTATACTAAAGTACAATTTTTTTTCTTGATTCTACTACATTTCAAGAATACACACGTAAATTTTTAGCCAAAAATATTAAAAAAATAAAAAAATACAATTTTTTTCGTAAATTAAAAAAAAATTCTTTGTAAATTTTTTTAAATATGTAAATAATTCCAACAGCACTTTTTAAATAAAATTTATATCAATTGATTTAGCAATGTTCCAAGTATATCTGGAAATTTTTTCAAGTTGATCGCACTCGTCAATTTAAAATGGTGAACGATCAAAGTGTGCGTAGGGTCAGATTGACCCACAGTGTTCTTCGTGATCGGAAAAATAGGTGTGTTCTCCGAGGGTTAAAAAAAATATGTCGATACGTTTTTGTTGATTATACACGAGTTTGAAATTTGCACTGCATTTTAGGATATTTTAGTGAATAAATACAGTATTCTTTGGATACCATGAAACGGTATCAATATGATATTGCACATTAATTTTATTGTTTAACTCAATCATACCGCTATCAGAGTGATCAAATGTGCACCAAAGGGAGGTTGACAGTCAGATTTTGCACATCATGTGGCTCTGAAATTCATCGGTGAAAATTTGCACTTATTGATCTGAATATAGCGGATAATTGACGCGCCAATTTTACTAAAGTCAACAGAAGGCTTGCCATTTTAGCAGCATGCTCAGATTACACATAAATATACACATTTTCATACATAAAAAATAAAAATTTAAATTTTATTTTAAAAATCGGGCCTTTTCATATGATGCGTGAAATTTCCAATCGTCAACCTCCATGTGGTGCACATTGGATTACTCTGATGACGGTGGTATGATTGAGTTAAACAATAAAATTAATATGGGATACTAATACTGTTTCATGGTATTCAAAGAATACTGTATTTATTCGCTAAAATATCTTAAGATGCAGTGTAAATTTCAAACTCGTGTATAATCAACAAAATCGTATCGATGTTTTTTTTTAAATTGCTTAGAAAAGAATGAACTTTAAGAATCTGGATTAATATTAGCAAGATTTTGACGAGAAACTTGTAAAAAATAATAAACTAAATTTTTTCAATGAAAAAAACCGTTTGGTTTTCATGCGATACAAAAGAGTCACACTTAACAAATCAAACTTTCGCCCAGGGATTCTTAGGGATCTTGAAGTAGTCTACCCTTTAATTTAAAAAAAGTTCATGTAATTTGGATGATTCTTCGCAAAGTTGCGTCACTTTGAGGATTGACTAAAAATTCGATCAAAATTTTTGTCTCTTTTTGCGCCAGTGCATAATAATACGTCAATAATTTTTTATTTTTTTGTTTTTAAGTTGAATGAATGTTCTATCATTTATTTATTTTAAACGTATAAAAAGGTTTTCAATAAGGATGAAATCAATTCGAACAATTTGGTATCCTGTATTGTATTCTGTGTTGTCGGTTCCATTTATTAATAGTTTATGGAATATAGTTTCGAAAACGACTTACCTCCAATTTCGATAAAACTTTACATAAACCTTTCTTTTAGTTAAAATAAAAATCTTTAGAAGGATTTTTGCCGATTAATATGGGAAGATCAATCTTTATGATCAAATATTATATACTAATTTCATTCACAATGAGACGCCGCTCGAAATGCGCACTATGGCAATTAAGTAAGAAGTGTCAAAGTAGGAAAGGCATAACATTCAGCGCGAGCAGTAAAACGGTGTGGTGTGCAGGGCTATCCCTGCGCGAACCGGACGAAAACTTGTCTACTCCAAGCAGCGTCTCTCGTTGAAATTAGTATAGAAATACCCCAGACAGCACACAATATTTATGATAAATGTTTATAAATATTTATTTCTATTTATTTTTTAAAAATATATAAATATTTAATACATATTTTATATACATGGAGGAAAAATCTTTATTCAACATATTAAAATATAGACTAAATATTTTATAGAATATTTATGGTAAATAAGAAATAAGGATTTGTAGTAATATTTTGTAAATATTTATAAATATTTCATAAATATTTTTATAATATTTATGATGAATCTCTATGATCTGTCAAATCTAAAACCACAAAAATATTTATTAAATATTTGGATAAATATTCAGAAAATATTCAAATAAATATTATAAATATTTTATAAATATTAATACATTACTTTTAATCGACCGTAATATGTTAAACATATCATGTAAAAATTGAAATTAGCGACCCCAAAAACCCTCTATGTACCAATTTATAAATAATTTTCAGAAATACAAGTAGTTATTGCGCTAATTTAGAGTTTCACGAAATTTGATTATGAGTTTTAAGCATAAAAAAATGCATTGTTCTTAGAGAGAGGCAAAGAGGGGCAAACTAAAAATAAATAGATTGTTTCATGGGAAGTTCTTCTACATTCTCCAAAAAGAGATTTCTTGGCATTTTGTGGCAATTTTTTTATACACGTCAAAGAGTTTTGGATTTCATGCTTAAAAATGTTTAGGAATTTTGTTGTTTTTATATTTTAACGAGACAAATTTCGAATATTCATTATCGAATTTGTTAGCTTTAATAAATAAAATAAAATAATAAAGGGTAAAAGTAATAAAAAAAATTATTGCAAATAATAAAAGCCCTTTTATATGGCATTACTTTGAACAGATAATATAAATATATGTTAATTCTTCACAAAGTCTAACAAGGGGACCTTACGGGTCATGGATCATCGATTTTTTTCATACTTATAGGATTTAAAGATCAATATCCGGACATCAATTTCCTAAAGCAGTACGATGCGCTTCTCAAAAATATTCGAGAAAATCGATTTTGAAGCTTTCCGATATCTTTAAGTACAGAAAATTTTGACCTGTCAGAGCCGCTCGTAGCCGAGCGCACAGAGCTCTAGTTTAGTAAGCGCGAAGTCGCTGGTTCGATTCTCGCTCTGGCCCCAATTTTTTTTTAATAAGTCAATGGAGTTTTTTTTAAATCCTATATCTTAACATTCATCAAATTGAAATGCTAATTAATTATTAAATATTTATTCGTTATTTTTTAAATAAAAATTAACATCTTTTTATTTTTAATTGCCACTTGCTTGAAAATGCGAATATTTATAATAAATTAAAATTTGGTACAAAAATGGAAAACGTCTTATTGTTAAATGCAAAAATATGTACAAATAATATTATTTTATCGCTTACATTTTACGCTGTATCTTTAACACGTTAGTCGGAGTTTACAAGTCGAGTTTATTGTAAGTCGATCCTGGGGTTCGATTCTTGAATTCATTCGCAAGAGAAACGTATTCGCAAATTCTGTTCTTACAGAAAAGTTGGAAATTTATTGGCTATCGTATGACTTTTAACCAATAAAGTTGCAACTTTTCTGTTAGAGCGGGTATTTGCGCATACGTTTTCTTGCGAATGAATTCAAGAATCGAGCCCCTAGTCGATCCCCATTCTTTTGCATCTAGTCGTGAACAAAGAACAGCCTTGCAAAAAGTGGAAGAAGTAAGGGTTCCGAGAGAGCAGATGCTGTGCTATTCGTACTTTACCGTTAAATTAAAATAAAGAGATGTTAATTTTTATTTAAAAAATACTCCGCGCTTACGAAACTAGAGCTCTGTGCGCTCGGCTACAAGCGGCTCTGACAATAGATCAAAATTTTTTGTACTTAAAGATATCGGAAATCTTCAAAATCGATTTTCTCGAGTATTTTTGAGAAGCGCATCGTACTGCTTTAGAAAATTGAAGTCCAGGTATTGATCTTTAAATCCTATAAGTATGAAAAAAATCGATGACCCATGACCCGTAAGGTCCCCTTGTAAGTCGTTACATTTTTAATGTCCATATTAATAACAAATACTCTTGGTTCTTTTTTTATTTGAAATTAAGTTCAATCTATATTTAAATAACAAATTGAGAGCGATTTTGTAACCTTTAAAACTAAAAAATTATTTTGCTCTATGTTCGGGTTTCACTATGCTTTGTCCCACTGTGCGTCGTAGAAAAAAAATTTGACATAGAATTTTCAATAGGCTGAAACCTCCTCTTTCGAATCCCGGCGTCAGAATTAATTTACAAAGCGAGTAAAAAAGTTACGGCTCATTAAAAAAAAAAAAAAAAAAAAAAGGCAATATTTTTCGACATTTTTTTCCGAAAATTACATATTTTGGTTGCGAAAATGTTTTGCAGGACCACTGCAATAGAGATAGATCGTGGAATAAATATCTGCTTTTTTAAATCCCATTGCAATTTTTTAAACATTCAACATGGCGGATTTTATGTGGCGGTCGAAAGATAGAAAAACCGTATATAACCGAAATATTTTCGATTTTCTTTTTGTAAAATTTTCTCAAAATACTTTAACCCTCCGTCTGTATACTGACCCCAAAAGGGAACAAGCGAAATTTTTTACTTGTGTAGCCACAAAATTGGTGATAGGCAAAACTTGGTTCTCCTTTCTAAAAAAACTTAGTAATAATAGGTACTCATACCCCAAAAAACGCTTTGATCCGACACTTGTTAAAACGGCAGCATGTAAACTTTTCAAGTGTTCCCAAAAAGACCCAGTGTACAGACCGTGTTAGTATTTCGTGACAGTAAGAAATATTTAATTTTTGTATTTTTCTTAATTATTTTGTTATTTTTATGATGTTTTTACTTGAGTTACAAGCATAATCTGCTTTTTTTAGTCGATAAAGGCAATTTAATCACAATGGCCTCTTGGACACGTCTGATCGCTGGCTCTTGCATATATTTTATAGCATGCTTGATAATGCTGACATAAATTCGTCAATTTTATACTATTTGCGAGAAGAAAATTTATTTTTATATCGACGTGACTTTTTGAAAGACTTGGCTTTCAATTTAGTAAAGCCACATTTGCAACGTCGTTTAAAAATAAAAACTTGAGAAGTTATTTACGTCATACAATTCGAGAAATTTTAAATAATGGCGATAACTCTACTCAGACTTTTAATCCTAATATAAAAATGAACAAACAAAAAAGATGTTCTGTATATCCGTTCGCAGATAATAAAAAAACGTGATTTTGTATGGTGTATGTGGCGAGTCAATTTGCGACGATCATCGCATGATTTTCTGTTTAGATTGCGCACAAAAACATAGTTAATTTTTTTTTTAATTCTGATCATTCTACATTGTATATACCTAATTTTTTATGATAATATGCTATAATTTTTTATAAGAATAGATTTGTGTGAAAAATTATCATTTTATTATATTCTTATTACCCGAAAAATACCTTATTTTTAGTCATGCAAATAATATTTTTTGCAACCAACACATATAGAACAATTTTTTTCTGAAAATTAATACTTTAATCTAAAAAACCTCAAAAGAATTTTTTTACGAAATTCCATTTCTTGTCAATCTCGGAAAATTAAAATTGTTATTGTAAAAAAGGTTTTTAATAAATGACTAAAATAACTATCGAAATTTAAAATGTAGTTACTTAAAAGTAATTAGGAATTTTTTCAGATTTTTTGGATGTATTTAACATTTAAAAAAAAAGAGACAGAGACAAAAGGGATCAGTGTTCAAACCGTGTTAGTGAAAATAAGTGTACAGACGGAGGGTTAAAAATACATAGGCTTGTTATTTTATGTGAGTCGAGATTATAATATAATAATATATAATCAATACAAATAATGGCGGTTTCTTTCACGAAATGCGAAAAAAACACGATTTATCGCCAAATAATGTAGAAAAACGATAAGCAAGTGTTCATTGCTGGTATGTATCATGCTTACGTATACACCTATGTACATCACATGTGTGTGTGTGTGTGTGTGTGTGTGTGTGTGTGTGTGTGTGTGTGTGTGTGTGTGATGTACATAAGTATATATGTAGATGTAAGCATGATGAAATACCAGCAATAAACACTTGCTTATGACTTTTCTACATTATTTAGCGATAAATCATGTTTTTTCGCATTTCTTGAAAGAAACCGTCATTATTTGTGTTGATTATGTATTATTATGTATATATCTCGGCTCACATAAAATAACAAGCTTATGTATTTTTAAAATATTTCTGCAGATTTTACAAGAAAAAAAGCAAGAAAATAAAAAATATTTTTGTTATATACGGTTTTTCCATCCTTTGACCGCCATATTAAATCCGCCATGTTAAATTTTTAAAAAATTGCAATGAGATTTGAAAATTTTATTGCACACAGTAATTTTTGTGTACAAAATTACTGTGTCTAAAATTCCTGTGTCGAAATGAATAGTGTCCATTTGAAACGTGTACATTATTTTGTGTCCATTTGCACCATGTCCAATTGTACTGTGTCCAAGTGAAGGCCACTCAACATAATCATTATCAACGTTTAAATCAGAATTGAGCGTTTACACATAAAATAAAAATAATCTACATTACGTGTATTCCATAAACTATTTAAATTATGTTTTACGTTATGGAAATCCATGGATTAAGGAAGATTTAGATTTTGTCTTATAGAAAGAGTGAAAATTATATCGTTTTTATTTTTAATGTTATTTTATCAATGCTATATAAAATTAGATATATTAATAGTTTCATAATTTAATAACTTAGTCATTGATTTAATTACTGGCGACAATAAGCGATCCCTGCTGATTTTAATAACTTAATTACTTTTTTTCTGTATTGTCTAATTCATAATAATTTAGATTGCTTGTATTGTCTACATGAAAAAGATCTGTATAAACATAACGTAAATAATTTATGTAAACGCAATCTTTAAATTTATGGTGCATCCTTGATTTAAATAACAGATCGCTTTATGATATAATCTTTTCATAACTTACTGCATATTTCCATTCGATGTATGAGGAATAGACGTATGTTCTGAATCAGAAGAAAGTAGCTCTATGATTTCCGGTGTTCTTTCATGACGTGGTTTTATATAACCAATTATTTCACATTCACCATCTGATTCAGAAGAACTCGATGAAACAATTAAGAGTTCAGGTTCATTATTTGACGTTTCTATTCTGCGAAACATCTGTCCCGTTATGCTAGGGCCTAAATTATATATAAATTATATGTAACGTAATATATAACGAAAGAGTCACAATATGATAATGGAAATCTCAATTTATATTTAGTAAGTAAGATAGCGAATCTTAAAATTGGTCAATTAGTCTTAAGAGGCTACATACACATAAAAATTTTGAAAAAATGCATTTTTCGTTTTTTGCATATTTGTAAAGTATAAGGTCTTAAGAATATCCCTTGCAAGTTTAAATGTGATTCCTTGAAAATTTTCGGAGATATAGCGAGAAAGGTCCAAGCGCGTTCGACGACGCATGGGCGCCTTCTAATCCTCCACAGCAGGTAGATTACGCAAGAATATTACGCCGGCAAGCTAGAATCGAAACCTTTGATACGGCTACATCTGGGGATAGTTCACTGTATGGCCTTGGAGTGGATGACTTCATATAAGTTTGAAAACAAATTATCTACGTTTTAACCGAATGTCAAACTTTAAATGCGTTTTTCTCGAAACCATGTTTTCAAAACGCGTGCCAAAAATATCTCGGAAACGGCTGGACCGATTTACTTGAAATTTGGAGGGCTTAATCTACACAAAAAAGGCAGTCTTTATCGTGGCGGGTTTTTTTAGAGCCCTTATTTTTTTAAAATTAAAAAAACGACCGATTTTTATCCTTAAAAATCGCTTTTTTTTCTTTAAACGGCCGCCATTTTGCCAAAAATCGATATTTTAAATATCGGCCACGATAAAGACTAGATAATATCATTCAGTTTAAGAAAATTCTAGGCTGGTCTGTTTCAGATAAGTCCTGTACGAGCTGCAATTGGCACCGCGGAGCATCTTTTTTCAACAAGATCTTGGGACGAAGACAATATCTCCGCTATTTTTAAATATTTTCAGTTCAAATTTATTCTGAAACATGTTCTAAGAAATTTTGTATTTTAAAGTAAAGAAAACTAAGATTAATTACATACATTACGTTTCGAAAAAAAAAAAAAAAATCGAGAAAAGGCCTATTTTTTACGTCTCTAGTATGTAATCCCTTAACTTCTATGTAGAAAATATATTAATATTTTTATAATGTACTTTTTTAGATCTATTTTTTTACTAAAGCTTTAATTTATACTTAAAAAATTAGAAAACTTAAATATTTTTATTTTAATTTAGATTTTTTTAAAGACATTAATTTCGTCATCTTGATCTCATATGTGGGTAAAATGACTCATCACATTTATTTTATGAAAATGTTAAACGTAAAAAATAAAAAATATTAGTACATTAGTATATACGTTATTTTATGCGTTATTTTGCTTTAATAACATTATAATAAATATAATTTTGTTATACTATAGAAATTATTCAATTAAAAAACGAAAATATTTACTGTACAATTGTCATTCTTTATAAACAAACACCAAAAAATTACGTATAGGACATTTAAATTCATTTTTTATTATATTACCCATTTTTATAGACAGCTTAAAATCAAAATATAAAAGATGATTAACTATATATAAAATCCTTAACGAATTGAACAATAATTTGTTAAACGTTATTAGCTTAGAAAAATTAGTTAACGAATTATCAAATCGTTATCTTACTTCCATTTCCTTTATATATGTATATACACTAGACTAGAAAGTATAACACAAGATTTACTATTTATTTCTTACCTGGCATACTAATAGGATGTGATAACATATTTGGCATTTCAGTGTTTACTCTCAAATCGATCGCTTCAGCGAGTATTCGTACATCAGCATTATCGAAGGTGAAACTGCTACTACTACTGCTGCTGCTGCTGCTACTGCTACTGCTACTGCTACTGCTACTGCTACTGCTGCTGCTGCTACTAATGCTGCTACTGCTATTACTAACGCTACTAGATGTAGGCGATGCGATATGGGTTGCATATTCATTTGATAAACCTATAACAGATATATTAATTTGTATACAATCATGTATTTTTTGATACAGGATAAGAATTAAACAAGTTCAATTTTAAATTATATAAATAATTACAAACCACGTGGCATGTAAGTAACAGATTGATCATATCCGACCAAATCAAAGTTGGTTTGGGCAAAATTTAATAGTTCGTGTGCAAAATGATCAGAATGTGTAGCGAAGAAGGGTCGGACGACATTACGAAATTCTGGGCTTCTAATATCATATAGAGTTAAGGCATCCATTATTACATTCAACACATATGCAATGTGGGTTGGTTCATTATTAAGTAAAACTTGCAATTCTCTATTTAGCCATGGTATAAGGCGATCTAATTCCTGCGGTTGTCTTCTGCAATACAATCGTTAAAAAGGTGTAACATTTATTTAAAAATTTTTTTAATACTATATAGATATAAGAGATTTTAGTAAATATAAGTATATATTCTTACAATGGGTTTCGAGATTTCAAACATTGAATTGATCGTATCTTGAATAAATTTAATTCATATAAACAAAACATTTATATAAAATAATTATTTTATTATTAAAAACGAGTATAGACTTTTATTTTACATATGGAATGTTCCACGTCAACCAGAACATCTATTTGGCTAAAATGTAACATAACATAGAAATGTGTAACGATTTAAAAAATTCATTTTCTTAAATACTTTCAAAGACTATTTAGCATTTTGAAAAAAAAACAGACGCCATATTGGATCCATCTTGAATTTCAATAATCTGACTTCAAATTCGTAATCAGCGATCTTGATTACTCCTAGTAAGATAATTTTAGATCTGACTCGATCTTCAAAAGATAATAACAAGGGATTTTCAAAAAATTTGTAGAATTTTTCGTAGGTTTAGGAGCCATATTGACTAAACTTATCGCTATTTTATTCTTTTTTTCAGTGCTAAATACCTAGTTTTTTAAAGTATTGAAAAAGACAAATTTTTTAAATCATTACATGTCTCTGGAGATTATGTTACATTTTGGGCAAATAGGTATTCCGGTGTACATAAAACGTTCCACGCACGCACGCACGCACGTATGCACGCAAGCACACATATACAGGGTATCTCGCATAAGGTATGCAATACTTCATGGAAAGACGGGATCAAGGTGAACACAAAAGTCCACTATAGTTTTTGAATATCTCCAATGATAGCCGAGATATTAATTTATTAAATTGTATGAATGAGAGCACACCGAGGAAAGCGCTGAACCGTTCGAGCTATAGCACGGCCCACTGTGTCAAGCATTGGCTGCCGACGGTAGCTCGAGCGGCTCAGCGCTTGAAAAAATAGACGGGATCTAGATAAACATAAAAGTTTACTATAGTTTTTGGATATCTCCAATAATAATCGAAATATTAATTTTTCAAATTGTACAAATGAGCGCACCAAGGGAAGCATTGAGCCGCTCGAGCTGTCGTCGGCAGCCAATGCTTGACACAGTGAGCCGTGCTATAACTCGAGCGGCTCAGCGCTTTTCTCGGTGCGCTCTTATTCCTACAATTTGAAAAATTAATATCTCGGCTATTATCGGAGATATCAAAAAACTATAGTGGACTTCTATATTTCTACAAATATCCAGTAGAATTAGCATTTTTTGGGAGAAAAAATTGGACTCAGATTTGACTGCGCATACAGCACAATTAATGTGCGTAGATTAAGATAGGCACGTTTGCCACTCGCAAAAAGCTGGGGATTATTGCAAAATTACGGGTTGAAGTGAGGAAAAAGTAGTTTTTTGCTTGCGTCTCGTAAACTAAAAACGGAATCGAAAAAAGTTTCGAATAAAAGTTGTAGGTATTAAGTAGATCTACAATAATAAATTTAGTTCATTAAGATCGGTCAATTAGTTTGGTTACAAAGTTGAAAGAACCATGAAAAATGACCATTTATTTAATTGTTTATAACTTTCTTAAAAATTAAGTCAAGCATTTGAAATTGTAGAAAAATATAGCTTTTATGACGATAAAAAAGTGTACTAAATTTCATCAAAAAATATTAACAACTTTTCGAATAATGTTAATTGTTTATCCAAAACGCGCCCCAATAATTTAATTTCTACATTTTTGAGACCATGCACAAACCTGAACCAAAGTTTTTTCTCTTCTTAAAAAGTTGCACTATTTTATATCGTTATTGCGAAATGTGTGCAATGCAATTAAGTGCCTCAAATAAACGTGTAAAAAATAAGCCTTATTAACAATTATATAACTTTTAAAATATTAACTATCAACATGGGGTAAAATGCATTTGAAAGGTGCGATTTTTCTTTAAATTAAAAAAAAAAACATTGTCCTAGCTTGCTTAGAAGCCGAGATAATTTTTTATTTTTGAAAAATCGCTGTTGCTATAGTTATGAATATTAAGAGCTGAAATTTTGACAGCGTCTTATTAAATAGTTAAAGTAACCTTTCCCAAAAGTTCAAAGCGATTCATGAAGATTGACTACTGTAAACGTGTTAACAAGAGCAGTATCACTCGAGAGCGGCGGCCGGCGACAAGCGCGCGCGTGCACGTCGTCCGCTAGCGCGTGGCCAGAATTTTAATTTAAATGTTCGTTAATTGCACTAAATTATGCCAAAAAATCTAAAACGTACACATTTTTAGCAATAAAAGTAATAAAAAAATTATATTATATCAGTTTCGAACATATGCACACGCCGCATAGGTAAATAAATTATTTATACATATTTAACGCGTCAAATAAATAATGTAAAAAAGGAAAAAATTAATTAGAACGTTTATTTGAAGAGATATAAGAAAATGGTTTAGCTCATTAGACTTATCTCGTCGAGATAGCCCAGTTAAAAAAAAAAATTCGTCTTTCTAGGACGCTTAGTTCCCGAGATATTAAAGATTGAAGTAATTTGAACGCGCCAGATCCATTTTGTACGCGGGCGTTTGGCCACGCGCTAGCGGACGACGTGCACGCGCGCGCTTGTCGCCGGCCGCCGCTCTCAAGTGATACTGCTCTTGTTAACACGTTTACAGTGGTCAATCTTCATGAATCGCTTTAAACTTTTGGGAAAGGTTACTTTAACTATTCAATAAGACGCTGTCAAAATTTCAGTTCTTAATATTCATAACTATAGCAACAGCGATTTTTCAAAAATAACAAATTATCTCGGCTTCTAAGCAAGCTAGGACAATGTTTTTTTTTAAATTTAAAGAAAAATCGCACCTTTCAAATGCATTTTACCCCATGTTGATAGCGTTAATATTTTAAAAGTTATATAATTGTTAATAAGGCTTATTTTTTACACGTTTATTTGAGACACTTAATTGCATTGCACACATTTCGCAATACCGATATAAAATAGTGCAACTTTTTAAGAAGAGAAAAAACTTTGGTTCAGGTTTGTGCATGGTCTCAAAAATGTAGAAATTAAATTATTGGGGCGCGTTTTGGATAAACAATTGACATTATTCGAAAAGTTGTTAATATTTTTTGATGAAATTTAGTACACTTTTTTATCGTCATAAAAGCTATATTTTTCTACAATTTCAAATGCTTGACTTAATTTTTAAGAAAATTATAAACAATTAAATAAATGGCCATTTTTCATGGTTCTTTCAACTTTGTAACCAAACTAATTGACCGATCTTAATGAACTAAATTTATTATTGTAGATCTACTTAGTACCTACAACTTTTATTCGAAACTTTTTTCGATTCCGTTTTTAGTTTACGAGGCGCAAGCAAAAAACTATTTTTTCCTCACTTCAACCCGTAATTTTGCAATAATCCCCAGCTTTTGCGAGTGGCAAACGTGCCTATCTTAATCTACGCACATTAATTGTGCTGTATGCGCAGTCAAATCTGAGTCACCAATTTTTTCCCAAAACGGCCCTTTTTGAAGCTAATTCTACTAGACTATTGATCCCGTCTATTTTTCCATGAAGTATTGCATACCTTATACACAATACCCTGTATGTGTGCGCGCGCGCGCGCGCGCGTGTGTGTATGTGTGTAATATGTAATATATATAATATGTATATACAGAGTGTCCCAACGCATGTGGATTACTCGTAAAAAGGTAAAAGGGATCGAGATGAACATAAAAATCCAATATTATCTTGGGTTAGGTCTTGAGTTAAGTCTCGGGTTAGGTCCACCAATAATCAAGGTATTAATTTTTCAAATTATGCGAATGAGAGCGCGCCGAAAAAAGAGCTTGATCCGCTTGAGCCATAACACGGAAAAAATCTATTATGAATGTTTGATAAGCTTTTATTATTTACTGTTCACAATTACAATAGAAATTAATTAGATTATTTGAAAATTCCATACGTTAATATCTCGATTATTTGCAGACCTAACCCAAGACAATATTGGACTTTTATGTTCATTTCGATCCCTTTTACCTTTTTACGAGTAATGGTCCACGTGCGTTGGGACACCCTGTATATATATGTATGAATATATGTATAATAATTCTTGATATTACTGAAATTATATAATTATAATATTTAGCTTAGACACTTAAATATAATATTTCGCCTCAAAATAAGTGTTAAAAATCAATACTATTTTTTTCTTAAAAAAATATAACTTTTAAAATAATATTTAGTAATATGAAATTAAATATTCGAGAAATTAAATATGTAATTAACTTCGTATAAAATTAAATATGTAATTAACTTCGTTATAATCTATTAGTATATTTTTAATCACAGTATGTTACGATCGTAAATCGAAAATTCATAAGTCAAGATAGTCGTAAGAAGAGAGATATCTACGTTATAATCATGGAATAAATAATGAAACCAAAGTTACAAGAAATAATTACCTATAATATTCAGGGGTGCATTCGCGAAAACGTCCAAATATATCAGGTAATGGAGTAGCCCATATACCGTGCCTATAAACGGTACGACGATAATCTGTAGGATTAGCACGTCTACGTCTACGTTCTTCTCTCGACACTTGATGTACCATACTGGGCAATTGCTCTCGTCTTGTAACTTGCTCTGGATTTAATAACATCCCATGTCGACGATTGCCAGTCATTGTTGTCCTGAAAACGTTGTCATAAATAAGAATTGTATCATAAATATACATTTATTTTTAACAATTATAACACAATTATTATTATATAAACCAATAAATATCATCATAAATATCATACAATGAAAAAGTTAAATAAAATAATTAAATAAGATAGTTTTATTCGACACGACTGTCAAATTTATTAAATAGCTCTTTTGTAACGTTTCGACATTTTGGTCTTTCTCAAGTAATGAATGTTTAAACTTACAAAGCCACGCTAAGTCCTTTTGCATATGGAATAATTATATATGTTTTATTACCCACAATGGTTGTTTCATTAGTGTCATTAGATTTATGTATATTATTTCAATGTTTCAATTCATTTAATCTTTTGTTGATATGTTTATTAATCATGTCTATAGGATAACAGTTATTTAACAGAATGTTTCGGACAAGGTTAATATTATAATCATGAAATATAGGACTGGAAAGTAATACAGCATAATCAACCAAATTAGTTATAGTGTTTAATTTATATTTATGTGGATGGTTGGAAAAATAATTGATATAGCAGCCAGAGAACGTGGTTTTTCTATACCAATTAATCAATAATTTATTACCATTTCTGATCATTGTTGTATCTAAGAAATTGATAGAATTATTATTTTCAATTTCGTACGTAAATTTCAACTGTGGGTGGTAATTATTAAGTACATTATTGACTTTGGATTTTAGGACTATTACAAAAATGTCGTCTACGTATCTATAAAACACAGGGATTGGGAAATTGAGGAAACTGAGGCAGCAATCCTCGAGATCACTCATAACAATATCAGCGAGAATCAGTGAGAGCGGATCCCAATAGGGCTGCCGAATATATGGTCATAGAATTGTCCATTGAGTACGAAACTAGTAGAACTGAGAATTAAATCAATTGCATGTAAAAATTGGGGTAAACTAAATGAAGTTACTTTTGAAATATTATTCCATCTGTTTTCAATTTCTTTTTTAACTAACTCTTTTGGAATATTAATAAAAAGTGCAGTAACATCAAAATGAATGACTAATAGATAAATTAAAATGTCAATTAAAGTTGTGTCAAATAATGAAATAAATTAAGCGTAATAAAAAGGGAATTAACCCCTTGACGCCATATGGCGCCGAAAAAAAATTGACCACGACTGTCAGTGGCGCCTATAGGCGCATTGCAGAAAAAATAGACTTAATCTATTTCAATTTTCATAAAACTCAGTATCTTATGGTTTTTTGGATTGCTGAATCTGAATATATCAGAATTTTAAAATTAAAATAGCGGATCCAATATGGCGGACATTAATTTTAAAAAATTAACATATTTTCATAAAACTCGGCATTGTTTTTTAGGACGCTCTGAATATAACATTAAAATTTGAAATTTTTAAAGTGGCACTACAAATTAAAAGTTCAAAATAAAGAATCAACAAATAATTCGTGAAATCCATTTATGCAACTTTTTAAAAAATATAGATTAGCATGCATACCATGACATTAGCTGGTTAATACGCTTCACGAAAAATAACGTTATTCATGACCCTGGAATGCGCGAAAATTATCGGGACTCTATTGCACCGAGATATATGAAAATGAATTTTTTGAAATTGTCCGTCATTGGATCCATCATTTTGAATTCTGATATATATTTGGATTCAGCGACCCCCAAAAATAAAGATACCCCATAAGATATTCAGTTTTATGGCCAGAGTTATTTTGTGTCAATGCACACTTGGCCTACAAGGTAATATGCTTCCAACAAGGGATTAAGGTCAGTTGTATCACTTGTAAAAGTCAAAATACGTTAAATCTCTTATTTCGTTTTTTAAGTGAAAAATGTATAGAGACTGACCAATTATTTAAACGTCAAGAGGTACAAATATGGAAGTAATTATAAAACCAAATAAAAAATAAATAATAAGATCGAAAAGTAATTAACCGTAAAAAATAAAAAAAGGAAAAATTTGTATGAAAAGACACTTACATGTGCCTTGATTCTTTGAGTAAAAAAGTATAAAGCCAGTTAAATTAAAATACTGAATATAAGTAAAACCGTAGTCAAAAGTAGTGTCAATTTTTATGATAAGTAAAGATAAGTTAAGAAAATGGTTTTCCATTCATAAGCAAAAAAGTGTGGAGAAATAGTCAATTGCATTAGTTTTAACTTCACAAAGGCAAAGGGAAGTAACTGTATGAAAAAAAGACAGAAAGCAAAGTAATTAAATGTTAAGAATTTTACAAATAAAATTAGTATAAAGAAAAACTTTTATGTGCCTTAATTTCTGGTTAAAATATAGAAAGCTGAAGAATTATAGGAGGAAATATAAATATAAACAGGTAAACATAAAATTCTTTTATGTTTACCCGTTATGTCTACCTGAACCAAACAAGTCCAGAAGTATTTTATTTCTTTTTAATGAATCTTTAAAATATTAATCAACGCATACAGCATTGTCCTCACATTTATTATATATCCAAAAAAATTACCATATTTATATAAGAAAAAGTAAAAAGAACGTTTTTATTAAGAGCAATTAGCAAAAATTAAAAATGTTTGTAAGAATATAAAAATTATTGTTTTAAATTACACAGCCACACAAAAAAAGTGGTCTGGCCTGTATATCAGACTCATGTATTCCTATGGATTTTGGCTTGCTGAATCCAAATCTGATGTCAGAATTCGTAGATTGGTTCGCTTTTTCGAGGAAACCTCAAAAAAAGCTCGAAAATCCACGAAACAAACACTTTCGCTGATGTACTCTTAGCCTACATAACAGAAACAATTCAGAATGTGTTTCTTTATTTTGACACGCTGAGTTTGAATTGAGAATTAGTTTATTAAGTTTAAGGTTAATTCATCTTAAAAACAGCTCAAAATCCCATAAAATGGGCATTTTTGTTAGATGTACCTTTGGCTTGTGGAACAAAAACACTTTCTGGCACGTTTTCTTGCGTATCTCAAATTGCTAAGTCAACTTGAAAAAAACAGTTAAAAATTCTATGAAAAAGTGATAGTAAATGCTAAAATTATAACTATAATATTGGAACAACAATCAAGTTACACAAAAAGCCATGCTTTTTGTACGAATGGGATAGTATAGTTCGTCAGAATCATTACTCGAAAAAAGTATGGCCAAGAAGAACGTCATTACAACCTGGGCATATGAACGTTATAAACGATCCTTTAGTAGATCCTTCAAAAGTTCTTTTCCCACTTCTTCATATTAAATTGAGTCTAATAAAACAGTTAGTTAAGGCTTTAAAAAAAAAAAGACGGTGAATGCTTTCAATATCTTCGAAAAAAGTTTACACATATCTCCGATGCCAAATTAAAGGAAGGAATTTTCGATGAATCTCAAGTTAGAATACTGATAAGGGGTGAAGCTTTTGTCACTAAAATGAATAATATTGAAAAAAAAATGCTTTGCCGAGTTTCAAAAATGTTGTCGAAAATTTTCTAGGAAATCGCAGAAGTACAAAAAAATAGTATCCGAAATGGTTCAGAATTTCAGAAAATTGGGTTGCTTGATGAATCTTAAGTTACATTTCTTGGATTCTCATATAGACTACTTCCCAGAAAATCTAGGTGATTATAGTGAAGAACAGGGAGAACGATTCCACCAGGACATTGCAGAAATGGAGCGCCGATATCAAGGCAAGTGGGATGAGAATATGACGGCTGATTTCTGCTGGATGCTGAAAAGAGAAATACCATCGAGAGGAAACAAACGTTAGAGAATACCTCTGCATAGATCGTTTGAAAATAAAAGAATCCGATATAGTAAAAAAGAAATAGTGGGGATTTTTCTTTTTTTCTGTTGCGGAAAATCTAACATAGCATAGTATTTACTACAACTTTTCCATATAAATTTTAACTGTCTTTTTCAGGTCGACTTAGCAATTTGAGATACGCAAGAAAACGTGCCAGAAAGTGCTTTTGTTCCACAAGCCAAAGGTACATCCAACAAAAGTGCCCATTTTATGGGATTTTGACCTGTTTTTAAGATTAATTAACCTTAAACTTAATTAACTAATTCTAAATTCGAACTTAGCATGTCAAAATACATAAAGAAACACATCCTGAATCCTTTCTGTTATGTAGGCTAAGAGTACATCAGCAAAAGTGTTTGTTTCATGGATATTCAAACTTTTTTTGAGATTTTCTCGAAAAAGCGAACCAATCTACGAATTCTGACATCAGATTTGGATTCAGCAAGCCAAAATCCATAGGAATACACGAGTCTGGTATACAGGCCAGACCACTTTTTTTTGTGTGGCTGTGTTATTTTTCCTTCTTCACCTTTATCATTATTAATGTTATAAAAAAAGATAAATATAAAATATTATAGAATAAATAGGTAAATGTAAAATTGCAAGAATCGGAAGCTTTTTTTCTCTTTTAAAAATGGGGGTCTCAAAAATATCAATCAAAACTTATATTTTGTTCTTGTATTCATTACATGTCTGGACAAAAATTACACAATGGAAAGATGAGAAGTTTTTTCCTGAAAAGAGCGACCGCAAAAACAGGCTTAAAATCGCCCGTTTCATGGACATCGAAGTTTGAATCGATTTTGGCGGTAAATAATTGTACATCATGGAACATCAATCCTTTGAAAATTTCAGATTGAGCATACCTTTTATTACTGAGTTATGAGGAGTTAAATTGGTCACTATACCAATGAAGAGTATGCCATTTTATCCATTCAACACAAAAAACCTCGAGGTTATTTCTCATATAAAAAAATGTTTCAGATAAGATTTGTCTGTTAGAAGACTAATTTATCGTGACTTCAAATCGACGTTTAAGTCAGAATGTCATTTAGAGATCAACTTACGATTTTCAGGAAAATGTTTTTTAACTGATATCGGATACCTATCTCTGCGGCCTCTGAACGATACATGTATATACGGGAGTATTTTATTAACATTATTTTATGTCAACACCGTTTTATCTTGCCTTGTATTTTATAAATCCGATAACTTTATAACAATATTTCAAATATAAGTACCACTGATTTCTGAAATATTGCGGTATTTACTATAATTTTTCTAATAGTTTTAGTAGTGGTAGCGTTTTCACCGAGATATTTTACAAATTACATAATTGTTATTGAGCTAGGAAAAATTGTTAACAAAAGTAGTATTATGTAATTTTTTTAATTAAACGTATCTTTTTCAAGTTCGTGAATAATATTTTAATCAACAACTTTAATCCTTCATATCTCAACAATAAAAGGTATGCCGAAATTTTTAGGAGATGAATGTTTGATGATATACAATCATTTACCAAAATCGTATTAAAACTCGATGTCCACGAAACGGGCGATTTTTGCGGTTGCTCTTTATCTCTTTAAACTTATTTAGTTTTTGTAGAAAATCTTTCAATTATTCTACTATAATATATGAATCACATTTATAATATAAAAATTATACCTGTAAACAAATCGACGAGGTGTAGCATCCCAATCAACATCAAAGTTGAGATCCAAAGTAGCAGTTACTTGTGGCTGAGAAATTTGGGATACCAATTCACGTGGTACATGATACTGATCATAATCTTCCTCTGATCTTACATTGTGTATAATTGATTTAAATGTTTGCTTGCATAAAGGACATTCTGTCTTGATTTTAGACCATTGAAGTAAGCAGGTGAAGCAAAACTGATGTAGACAACTGTCCGTGAACGACGTATTAACTAGCTTTCCCAAACAAATGCTGCAATTTGGAGGTGGAGAAGTTATGCCATCATTTCGCTCACTATTGTCGGAATTTTGTACAAGAGCTTCAGACTTTATCGGTTCCTCCACACCTGCACTTGAGTTCTTTATTTCTAATGGACCTTCCATTGTTATCTATTATAAATGTCCATTCGTAAAGAAATTTCTGAAGAAAAAAAGACCTAATATTAACAAAGCTGTATATAATGGTGGTTTTTAAATCAAGATTAGAACAAATGTAAAATTCAAATTAATATTGAAAGATTTATATATAAAGGTCATTCTCACAAATAAATCATTATTATCACAGTATTAATAAATATTAATATATCATGACATTGAATATAATAAGCAAAAATCGATTATACATATAGTAACTATAATATTTAAACATAAAAATAAAATATTATCATGTTATATCCACATATAATACAATAAAAAAGTATGATAATATATAATACATTTACATTAATATTTTCAGGCATAAAATTAATTTTCAGAACTTATAAGATATTAAGAATATTTTATGCTACAAATTGAGAAATATGGATAAATATTATAAATATAATTTAAGGGTCATATTATCTATAATTTTTAAAGTATTATTATAATATAATAATTATAAACTTAATTGAAAGTAAAAACATTTTATCAGTAATGTATTTCCATTAAAAATATGCTTTTAACTTATAACATAAAATAAATTTCTAATTACCTTATGTATTTGATCAATTAATTTTGTCTCTACATAAAATTAGCTTGTCTATTTAATATATCATAATTTTTTCACAAGCTTTCATACATTTTTGGACACACACACACACACACACACACACACACGCACGCACGCACACGCACACGCACACGCACACACACACACACTCTCTCTCCTCTGCACACCCACACATCCATCCCAACCCCCAACCAATGCCTGGTAAGCCCTGGCTTTCTAGGCATTGGTTGGGCATTTGGATGGATGTATGGGTGTAGCAGAGGAGTGTGTCAAAGAATAAACGCAGTTTCCACTCCTTGATATTTGTTCTCTTATTTTATAAACTCAAAAGTCCCAGTTTGACTGGAATGACCTTATATATATATATATATATATATATATATATATATATATATATATAATAAAATTGTGTCAATTTTATTTAAGTACATCTTTTAATTTTATCTTATTAACAGCTCAATGTATTTTTTTAAATACAAGTACATTTTAAATAAAATTGTATTGTGGACAGATTTTCATTTTCAATTGTATATTAATTATATTCACTGAATTTCCCACATTAAATAAAGCAATCTCTAATAATCTGTAACAATTATTTTCCTATAATTACATATTCCAAAATATTTAATTAAGTACAATGTAAATCCAATTATAATCAAAAATTATGAAATTAAACAATAAAATCTACTTTTAATTTTATTATTTGTTATCTCTCTTCCTCTCTTCCCCTTCCTCCCTCTCTCTCTCTCCCTCTCTCTCTCTCTCTCTCTGCAACATAGCATGGCATATAAATTTTACAAATTTCTTTCGAATCTGCAATTATGTGTCAATTAGTATCTCGTTATATTTGCTCATATTATGTTATGTATAAAAAGGATACAATACTAGAGACGTCTATGGAGCATCCTGTTCTGCTTATCTATAGATTACAAAATTTATTATAACAAGATAAAAAGTGACTTCTAATTTGGAACAGAGACTACGAAGTAAAAGCCATTTGACTAGAAGTCATAGTAAACAATCAGAATATTTGTAAAGGTATATTTATTGGATAATAATTAAGGTATATTTCTTATAAGAGGGGAAGAAGAGAGAAGGAGAGATGAGGGAGGGAGGCAAGGAGAGAGGGGAGAGAAAGAGAGAGAGAGAGAGAGAGAGAGAGAGAGAGAGAGAGAGAGAGAGAGAGAGAGAGAGAGAGAGAGAAGCGCCATAAATCTGTTGGCTGTCCGTGGCATATCGATATTTTTTCATATCGGCATCAATCTTTTTCTTTATACAAATATCTTTCTGCTTCCTTACCTCTCCTCGTTTCCGGTACCAGGCATGCAATATCGCAAATAAAAACTCGCAAATGTCAAATACTCCGTCCTCACCGTAATGTCTCTCTATCGCTGCGAACACAAATACGTTTTCACAATAGCACTTCTAGTAGTTTTTTTACGGTAATTTCGCCCGTAAGCGGAAATCGCTTATAATTGTGTCTAAAGCAATATTCCTGAACCGACGAAAAAACTTCATTACTCGACAGTTGACAAGTTGTCGGAGTTTCTCACTACTAGAACAGTAGAATCAGTAATCGGGACACTGGGGGAATGGGAAGATTGGGAAGTCGTGAGAATTCCCCATGATAGGCAGGGGCGCCTTCGTGCCTCCTTTGGGTGCGTTCCACTTAAAGCTCGCAACGACCGTGGAATCATTTCATCCTTGTTGGTTATCAAATATTAAACAAGGATAAGCAACGCTCGCGAGCGTTGCGGGCATTAAGTGGAACGCACCCTTTATGTATATATATATATTCAAAGAGGAGCTGTGCGGCGGCCCTTAGGCCGGATCTACAATAGGTGTAGTAAGCCTTATGCCATAAGAAATTGACCAATTATAATTGAATGTGAGAAAAATAAACGAATATAATTGGTTAATTCCTTAGTCTTAGGGCCACCGCACAAACTCTTCCATAACGCGTTACGTTACGTTAAGTACTCCATACGAACCTAAGTTGTACTTAAAATTTAACTTAAATCAACGCACAAAGAAATTCTTAACGTAAGTTCTTAAGTTCTTACGTTAAGGATTTCTTTGTGCGTTGATTTAAGTTAAATTTTAAGTACAACTTAGGTTTGTATGGAGTACTTAACGTAACATAACGCGTTATGGAAAAGTTTGTGCGGTGGCCCTTAGGGTTTAAGGCTTACTACACCTATTGTAGATCTGGTCTTAAGGGCCATCTACAATGGAGAGTCGTAGGCCGTAGCAGTAGTCGTAGAAAATGTCTCCACTTCATATTGCTTTACTGTTTACAGCCTACAGCAAACATTGAGCCAATTCATTGCGTGTTTATGATGAGCGTTGGGGCATTCGGGATTAGTTTTTGGTTGCCTTTCTTTGATGGCCGACTTGTATGTTATTGCTACGTCGTTTTTATTCTAGACAGCATTGCCGTAGTTTTAGTGCTGTTACGGCTAAAACACTCCATTGTAGATGGCCCTTTAGGGCCATCACACACGAATGGTCTGTTCTTTCTAGCTGCAATGTTGCACCGGTGCAATAAGTTAAAGTAAGACAAGTATATTTTTTCTCATTCTAACTTATTGCACCAGTGCAACAGTGCAGCTAGAAAGAACAGACCAGAAATGACATATGGTTTGTTCGCGTCGCCATGCCCCGACATGCTCCTACTCACTCCAACGCATTCTAATAGGTTGGCGTCATCGGAATCAACGTATT
Organism: Monomorium pharaonis; assembly: GCF_013373865.1. Lineage (NCBI taxonomy): Eukaryota > Metazoa > Arthropoda > Insecta > Hymenoptera > Formicidae > Monomorium > Monomorium pharaonis. Next base: position 18,208,794 of record NC_050472.1, on the reverse strand, counting down.
GGAGTGCGTTGGGGTGAATAGGAGCATGTTGGGGCATGTGACGCGAACAGACCTATAAGCTGCATAAGCATAACATAAAAGCTCTAGGCCAATAAGCATCTTATGTATATCAATATGGCGACTTTATGTTGAGAACTGATTGGTTCATCGGTCTTATGCTAAAACTCCATGTCTGCGATGAGCTCCGGCAAACGCATGCGATGACCAATCAGCAACCAGGCGCAGGTCGGGTTCCGGCAAGTCACAGCAAGCGCTTGAATTCTGATTGGTCTCCGCGTGTGTTTGCCGGAGCTCATCGCATACATGGAGTCTTAGCATTATGCTATGCTCATAATACGGTCATTTTAGCTTAAAAAAGGCCGTTACCTCTGAAAAAGTCCCATTGAGCTAAATTTTTGCATCTTTATGGAAGCATTATTAATAACGTGCGGAAAGTCCCCATCGATATCGTGTTTGCTTCGAAAGTTATTCGAGGTCAAAGGTCACAAAAATCGGTTTTTCGCAAATATCTCGCTTTCTATTGGTCAGACGACAATTATGGTTATTATAAAAATTGTAGATCGAACAATTCTCTACAAAAAAGGTTCTATACATTTTTCACGTAGCAACCATTAGTTCGAAGCAAAGCGCGTAATCTACTCCGTATACTATCGGCACAAAATGCAACTTTCGGCTATGGGTGTGTTCCGTTTTAGGCATATGTACTTCTTAAGGGGATGCTGGAGATGGGTCTGTTTTACCAATTAAACGCGATTATTGTTTTTCTAAAAAATCTTTTTGTTGATTACACAGAATTAAAAATCCTTCTCCAGAATTAAAATATAGACACTAACGGAGTGCGCAGTACACAAGTTTATATGAAAAACGAAAAAAATTAAAAAATTACAGTTTTGTGATCGATTCCTGTAGTCGACTCGTGAAAATATTTACTACATATAAAAGTTTTAGATTTTGTACGTTCAAAACAAGCGTGCCTCGCACATTGCATTAAAAGAAAGAACAATTCTGTGCTTTTAGAAATGAGCCTAGACGCTTCAGTATAATGATTTCTTTTAATGAAAATCTTGTATGTATGTGTGAGTGCGGATTCGGAAAAAGTCGGTAAGTAGAGTAATATAAAAAAAAATTTTTGTTTCTCGATATAAAATCCAATTCACAGATTGATATTAATATGTGTACTTTAATTCTAGAAAAAAATTTCCAAATCTATAAAAGAAATATATACGAAATTTTATTAATGATGTGCACGAATGACTCTACATTATCGACCCCAATCAAGTTTGAGAAGCAGTCCAGCATCCTCTTAATCTTGGCCGTTCTTAAATTCGAGTTGCAAGCAGAACTGCCGAAGTTGCTTGCAATTTTTAGCATCCCAGTTCAAGAAACTGCTGAAAGTTAAAGGGTGAAAGCATATATGCGATGTAGACTAACTCAGACTATTTTAGATTAAACGAAAATAACAGTGGCCAAAAATCGGCATGTTGATTATGATTTAGACGGATCTTATTATTGCACGGATATTCAATAGTAAATATAAAGTATTAATTATGGAATTATGTCTATTAACAATTATAAATAATATTAACATATGTGTAATAATAACAATAATAATAATAAGAGTAATAATAGTTAATATAATTATGTACATTAATTTACATTTAAAGTAAATGTAATTATCCTATATATATAGTAGCAAAAATATGTTGACAATTAGCTAATATTGGATAAACATTGCTTCCCAGCAAACACAAAGTTACATGTAACGTGCTTGTTAGTTGTAATTTCCCACTCAATAATATAATTGCAATATAACACACGTGTTATATTACAATTACATTGTTGAGTGGGAAATTACAACTAACAGGTACGTTACATGTAACTTGGTGTTTGGTGGGTTATATATTGGGACAGCATTGGCCAATGTTTTTTTCAATATTTCCGGAAGTAACGCTAAAATTGGTTATAAAATATTAATTCCAAATTAAAATTCAATTAATGTCCAATATGAAAAATTAATGGGTTCAAAATTCCCAGTGAACACATTTTATAGCGGCAATATAACATGGAAGTTACATGTAATTTAACATTGTTATTGTCTTGTGATATGTAGGTGCTATATGACATGGAAATAACCTGTTACGTAATATTTGTTATAAGCAAGTGATATAGCTGTTATACATCGTTTTGGCGTTACAGTTATTCAACAAAAATTGTATAATCGTAACATAACACGTTCGTTTCAATGTTATTACAGAACGATAGCGTCGTAATTGACTCAGAAATCAGACAACATTATAACATTCTGAATGACAGATATTTGATAATAAATAAAATTATTATAAAGATAATGTTTTCACAAATAACGGTTTGTCTACAATTACTGCAAACAAAAAATGCACAAAATCTAAATTCATCATGTGCTGAACAAAAACAGAATAATAAATGTATACTATTCAATTTTTCTTAAAATTATGATCTATATAGTTAATCATCTAATTAATCATTTGAACGCTTCAAAGATTAGTGCTAAATAGATCGCAATTTTCATCAAATTATTAAGGTTATGGAAAAAGATAAATTTAACAATGAAATTAATAAGTAAATAAATTAATGCTATTTATTTTTAATATGCTCAGGTAGCAAGCTCACGTCATTTTGACGTCCTAAAATGGTCATTTACTGACTATTCTTTCACGAAATGACGCCCTTATGACGTTAAAATGACGGTCGAATGTCACAAATTCCTGACGTCATAAAATGTACCGTATTTTGACGTCATGGAATGACGTGAACAATATGTTGTCAAAAAGATCTCTAAAAGATATCCTGTTTTTGAAAATAATAACATAAAAAGACTTTTAAAAGATAACATATAATGTCAGAATGTTAACCAATGCGTCGTTTTTTGAGAACAGAAAGATATCATAAAATTGATATCTAAAAGATTTCTTAAATCGGATATCTTTAAACTGCAACTAAAGAAAAATAAAATAAAATAAAAATTACATTTTTTTAAAATTATTTTTATCAACAGCACATACTAAATTTAGGACAAATTTTTATTAATTAATTAAATTTAAATTATATTATTTTATTTTATTCTTACTTGCCGCTGGTAGGTTTGAACCCGGGACCTTAGGATTACGAACCTTGTACCCTAGCTGCTACGCCAATTTGACTCATCGATATGGGTACTTGTTATTGTCTACATATACCTATATGTTATAAACTGACGCAATTATATTATTTTTTATAAAAGCAATTAAATTTTGCAAAACATATTAAAAATAAATAGCATTAATTTATTTACTTATTAATTTCATTGCTAAATTTATCTTTTTCCATAACCTTAATAATAAAGGATAACATTTTCAAGAAACTTAAATGAAATTTTTCAATGAGATATCTCAAAGACCGCTCTTAGTAGACGTCTCTGATAAATGTTACCATTTTGACATCATTTCCAAGATATCTAAATGTTTTCTTAAAAAAGTTCTTTTAAAGTTAAATATAATATGCTTATATAATATGCTTATGCCTTACGCCTTAAATCTCATTGTAGACACTGCTTTAGACCGTGTCTAAAATACGTCTTAATGACGTCTTTATGTCCCGATTTTGGATGCGTGCTGTCTGGGAAAATAATTGTCAGATCATGACTGAAATATGACTACAAAATGACGTCACATCATGACATCAATTTTAGGTCATGTAAAAAAATGGTCATTTTGACGACATATGACCAGATATGACCATTTTGGGACGTCAAAATGACGTAGGCTTGCTACCTGGGTGTTTTGCAAAATTTAATTGCTTTTATAAAAAATAATATTAGTTGCGTCAGTTTATAACATATAGGTATATGTAGACAATAACAAGTACCCATATCAATGAGTCAAATTGGCGTAGCAGGTAGAGTGCAAGGTTCGTCATCCTAAGGTCTCGGGTTCAAACCTAGCAGCGGCAAGTAAGAATAAAATAAAAAATAACATAATTTAAATTTAATTAATTAATAAAAATTTATTCTAAATTTAGTATGTGCTGTTGATAAAAATAATTAAAAAAAAATTATTTTTATTTTATTTTATTTTTCTTTGTAACTGTTGTGTAACGGTTAAATAACATGTAATTATAACATGTTATATTGCTGAGTCGGAAATTGTAACTTACATGTAAGTTACGTGTAATTTCAGAGTAACATAACCTGTTATATTCGGTTACATTGCTGTTACACTGCTACTACCCACACAGCACACTTTATCCTGAGGATATCCCAAATTATCCCAGACAGACGAAGGCGATCCCACGGATATCTCAATGAGTAGCTCCCGGGATATCCTACAAAAATATCTTAAAATATCGTAAAATATCTTAAGATATCTTATGATATCTTATTAATATATTTCGATATCCCCAAAAAATATCTTAAAATATTATAAGATATTGTAAGATATTCATTAATATCTTACGATATCCTATTACATCCAAATAATATCCCATCATATCTTTTTTATCTCTACAATTAATGAAGCATAAATCAAGTGTAAAGAGAAAGTTAATTATAATGTAACAAAAGAGTGACAGAAGCGTAAATTAAATCTTTAAGAAACGTAGATTAAAACGTCAGAACATAAAGAAAATACACTTATGGAAACAATGTGGCATATTAATAATATGCTACATATACTAAAAAATTATAAAAAATGACATTAAAAAAATTTTTTTATTTTATACAAACAGAGCAAAAACAGATTTTTTAATAAGTTAGTCTACATACTATTTTGCGCGCATATATAAAAATAGTAAAAAAAGTAGAAAAAATGGTAAAACTTCATATTTATTTATAAAAATATAAGTTAACTGTACATGTTTTATCCTTCTGACAACATCTATTGTAATGATCTATAACAAATATGAATCCATAAACAAGAAGTGTTTATGGATCACCACGAAGCGTTAGAATGCCTACGGTCTTCAAAGTCAAGCGACATCGGCGAGGGTTGACACTTGGATGGGTGACCGTTTTTTCAGGTATAGAGATATTAAACTATTAAACATGCTTTAACAGGTTCGACGGCTTGGCTGAAACATGTTATATTATAGTCTTCTTTCTCTTACAAAATTGCCGTAAAAATAATTAGAATTTTTTATTTTTTGTTCAAGTTTTTTTCAATTTTTAGAAACTCTCAAAAATACTTAGAAATATTCAAAAATTTTTTTAATTAATCAAAATTTTTTATTTTTAAAATTTTTCCGAAAAACGTTTCAATTATAAAAAATCGAAACATTTATCAGAAATTCTGAAAAAATTTTTTTTAATTCTAACAAATTTTTTTACTAGGGTATATTACGATATCTCAGGAAATCCCTTGGACATCCTCTGGATATCGTTTGAGATATCTACAGGATATCAAATCGGTGGACATTTGTGCATTCCTTGGATATCCCTCGGATATCGCAGACGGTCCACGGATATCCAACGATATTGCAATATCCCAAAATGACATCCCAGGGACATCCCTAGGATAAAGTGTGCTGTGTGGGTATATTACTGTGTTCACTGGGATTGACCAAGCGTTGAACCAATATTGAACTAATTGCTGCTTAAAATCTGGCTAAATAAGATGAAGCGTCCACTTTATAATATTAAATATTATTGGGAATATTGTTTTTACTTTATTCTCAATATTGTGTTAATGTTTTTTGCTATTAGAATAAATGTGTATTAAATATAATTGAGACATTATAATAATTGTTGTAAATTCTTTTTAATTTATAAATTAAATATCCATCTATATATAGATGGATATTTCTAAAATAGGAGCAATAGAAGGTTTTCTCACAATAGCTACATCTCAATTATTTTTTGAAGATTCTTTATCTTCTGATGAATACGAGGATGTTATTTGTAAATATTATTTAGCTTTATTATTTAAAATTATAATCAATGAACAAATAATAATAATAACAACATTAATAGTAACAATAACAATAATCCTTTATAGTCAATATTTAATACAAGTTTCTTAAATTTTTAGTTACAAAAAAGAAACATATTAGAAGTACTCAATTTTGATAAACTATGTCTTTCCATGGACGATCTTACTTTTCGATCACATTTTCGATTAACCAAAAAAACTTTTGAGGTAATTTTAGTTAGAATTATTTATTTTTATTTTTTAGTATTAGTATATATAGTTTACCCAGCAAACACAGTTACGTAACATCAATGTTGGCACAATAAAACGGGAAGTAACATGCAATATAATATGTGCGTTACATGTAACGTTTATGTTAATTGTAATTTCCCACTCATACAATGTTATAGTTATATTATATAAATATAACATGTAACTGAGATAAAACATAAATGTTATGCAACAATTATATTTTAATTATATGACTGTAATCTCATATTGAAATTAATGGTTTTATTAAATTTGCTATAAATTTGCAGACTAACCTCAATCTTGCAAACTGAATATCTGAAATGATCAATTACATATTATTGAAAATAATTACAAAATATAGCTGTACAATATTTTCTACTGCCAAATTGTAAATTTAGTACAATATTTAATGGAAAAATAAAAAGGATAAAATAGATCTTGTGCCTCATGTAGCAAGATACAGCGATAAGACTTCCTTGCGCTCGGTGGACGGTCTGGATCGCGCTGAAACTCAGAATCGTCGTATCGCCGCGTTAACCACAATCACACTCAACAAGTCAGCATCGCTCGAGTACACCCCGGCACCAGTAAACTGTAAATTTTTTTAATGCAGATTCTACGAAATGAAATACACATGCGACGAGTACAAAAAAGACTAAGCATTAATGATAGACGTCCAACTGTTTCAACAGATAAAGCTTTATTGTTGACATTGTGGATTCTTGCTAATCAAGATTCATTTCGAGAGACTGGGAATATATTTGATATTTCAAAAAGAAACAGCCATTCAATTATTCACATAATTGTAGAATTAGCTGAGGTTTATTTAAAATGGCCATCTATAAAACAATTAAATATTATAAAAGAAGAATTTAACAATATTGGAGGAAATAATTCATTTCCTAATGTAATTGGAGTACTTGATGCAAAACACATTGCTATTCCAGCACCGAAGGAAGATCGGCAAAGTTACATTAATCGAAAAGCATTCTATTCAGTTAATTTACAAGCTATATGTGACAGTAATGCAATTTTTTTGCCGGTTGGCCTGGTTCGTCTCATGACAGCCGCGTTTGGCGTAACAGTCCAATTTCTGATTTTTTGGAACAACCAAATGTGATACCAAATAATACACATATTATAGCGGACTCAGCATATCCCTTAAAATTATATCTAATGTGCCCTTTTCGAGATAATCATCACTTAACCCAAGCACAGAAAAATTTTAATACAAAACTTTCAGTAAAACAATCAGTGATAGAACGTGCGTTTGGAATACTACCCAGATAGCACAAGGACATTCAGTGTATGTCCAATGGATATCCGCTTCTGAACATTTGGACATCCATTAAGAGTCCAAATAAGGTCCGTCGGACATTCGATGGACGTCCATAGGATATACGTTTGGCACAACTTTGTACGTTCATAGAAAGTCCTTTAATGGACATCCATGGGATATAAGTTTGTCACAATTTCGGACATTCATAGAAAGTCCGAAATAAACCAAATTTTGGATCTATTATGGTTTAATTATTTCTTTTGAAAAAAAAGAAAAAAAAGAAAAAAAAAGAAAAAGAAACAAAAATGAAAAAGAAACAATAATATATTATAACAAACATTTAAAAAAATACCAATAATTAATAATGTTAATAATAAATAAAAAAATAATACATATTATTTCATATTACATATTTCATATTCTATCTAAAAGTAGAACAATTAAAATAAACCTTTTAAAAATTAAAAATAATATAATTTATTATTATTTATAAATTAATGTTAATTAGAAATATTGTAAATAATACATATATATATATAATTTACAATATTTCTTTTAGATTACATAATAAAAATAATAAAGATAAATTATATAAAAGTAAGATCCAAGTGCGGACATAAATAAGATATTGAGCATAGGACGTTCTGAATAGAACATCCGTTTTAATTCCAATAATGGATATCCTATGAATGTCCATTTTATGTCCATGGACATGTGGACCTGAATTGTACTTAACATGGACGTCCTTGGAACATCCAGTGCTATTTGGGTAACAGCACGTTTTCAAAGATTGAAATTTTTGAATATGAGCAACTTGCAAGAAAACCCTAATGTTATCATAGCTTGTTGTGTTTTACACAACATTTGCATAAAGTATAATGATTTATGGGAAAATTATGAGTACTTCGATATGGCTGTCGATGATGATGAGTATTTCTTTGATGACCCAGATGATACCACTGAAGCTCATGAAAAACGAAATGTTATTTTACATTCCCTAATGTATATAATAACTGCACATGTAAATTTATTTGAATAATTACCCAGTCGGAAATGCAAGTCGAATCCACGTTGATTAGACGCCATCGACGTCTAATCAACGTCAATTCGACTTGCCATTTCTGCTTGGGTAGATATTTATTTTACTTACCTTTTTTATATAAAAAATAAAAATGTTTCAATAATTATAAGCGTTTATTAATAAATAAAATGTTGGAATATGTATTTATTTTTATTTTGTTTATTTTTTTGTATTTGTTTATTTTGTATAGAATTTTTAGTATAATAAAACATTTATTATATTACATTTAATGTTTTGATACAAAATTCTTTCTATAAATAGTAATTCTGATATACTTAACATATTTTATTATTTGTTGTAATATAAAATTAATTATTATTGCATATATAAAAATTGCATTAACATGTATGTATATGGTATCACCAATAACCATATTTAAGACAAGAAAAAAATATATTTTATTATAAACAATAAACGAAGTTTTTATTATAAATACAAAAATATAATAAAAAGTAATGACTATTAATACAAGTATTAATATTTTATATTACTGCATTCGCCTGTCTTATTGTCTATAATCTGTTATACTCAACAAATACAGAGTACCCACATAGAAATTGGCATCCAGTGGATGTCCAATGGACGTCCATTAAACCTCCATAGATCCATGGGATGTCTATGTCCATGGTGGAAGTCAGATGGACGTCCATTAGAGGTCTAGTAAACTTCCTTAGCTCCATTGGAGGTTTACCTCCATGGCGGAAGTTAAGTAGACGTCCATTAGGGATCCAGTAAACTTCCATGGCTCCATTTAAGGTTTACCTCCATGGCGGAAGTTAGACAGACGTCCATTAAAGATCCAGTAAACGTCCATGGCTCCATTGGAGGTTTACCTCCATGGTGGAAGTTAGACAGACGTCCATTAAAGGTCCAGTAAACGTCCATGGCTCCATTGGAGATTTACCTCCATGGTGGAAGTTAGATAGACATCCATTAGGAATCCATTAAACATCCATAGCTCCATTGGATGTTTTCTTCCATAGTGGAAGTTAGATGGACGTCTAATAGGGATCCACTAAACTTCCATAGCTCTATGGAACATTATTTCCATGATGGAAGTTAGATAGACGTCCATTAGGTATCCATTAAACTTCCATAGCTGTATGGAACATTTATTTTCATGGTAGAAGTTACCCAGACAACACGCTTGTCAGAATGAAAACTTTAAAAGAACTTTTTTAAGAAAACATTTAGATATCTTGGAAATGGTGTCCAAATGGTAACATTTATCAGAGACGTCTACTAAGAGAGGTCTTTGAGATATCTCATGAAAGAGTTTCATTTAAGTTTCTTGAAAATGTTATCCTTATGATATCACAGCTAAATGATATCAGCTTAATATCTCATAAAAGATATCACAATGCTGTCCGATTTTTGAGCCGTCCATGCGCATCGTAGTTGACTCAGAAATCAGACAACATTATAACATCCTGAATGAGAGATCCATTTGATATTAAAAAAAATTATCATAAAGATAATGTTTTCAAAAATAACGGTTTGTCTACCATTACTGCGCACAAAAAAATGCACAAAATCTAAATTTATCATGTACTAAATGCAAAAACAGAATAATAAATGTACTATTCAATTTTTCTTAGAATATATGTGATCTATATAGCTAAAATTATCTAATTAACCATTTGAACGCTTCAAAGTATTAATGCTAAATAAATCGCAATTTCCATCAAATTATTAAGGTTATGGAAAAAGATAAATTTAACAATGAAATTAATAAGTAAATAAATTAATGCTATTTATTTTTAATGTTTTGCAAAATTTAATTGCTTTTATAAAAAATAATATAATTGCGTCAGTTTATAACATATGTATATGTAGACAATAACAAGTACCCATATCGATAAGTCAAATTGGCATAGCAGATAGAGTACAAGGTTTGTAATCCTAAGGTCCCGGGTTCAAAACCTACCAGAGGCAAGTAAGAATAAAATAAAATAAAATAATTTAAATTTAATTAATTAATAAAAAGTTGTCCTAAATTTAGTATGTATTGTTGATAAAAATAATTTAAAAGAAATAAAATTTTTATTTTAAATTTTTATTTTGTCAATCATCTATCGAGGCTCCATGAAACTTCTATTAATGATCCACGAAACGTCCGTCAGTCATCCATCGAGGCTCTGTGAAGCCTCTATTAATGATCCACACAACCTCTAATAGACCTCTTTGACGACCTCTAATGGAGGTCTAATGGACGTCTGTCACAATGCGGAACTGTGGATTTCTAATGGCTCTATATTGGACGTCTAATGGACGTCCACTGGAAGTTTAAACTTCCATGGCAGACGTCCATTCGACATCTACTGGAGGTTTTATTTCTATGTGGGTAATCTCATAATAAACAAAAAATAATCTTTAGAATTTCTCTATTTTTAGATTATAAATAGACATCTTGCAGTCAAGTATTACTGAATCTGTTAAGGAGATGCTGGAGATGGGTCTGTTTTACCGATTAAACGCGATTATTGTTTTTCTAAAAAATCTTTTTGTTGATTACACAGAATTAAAAATCCTTCTCCAGAATTAAAATATAGACACTAACGGAGTGCGCAGTACACAAGTTTATATAAGAAACGAACAAAAATTAAAAAATTACAGTTTTGTGATCGACTCCTGTAGTCGTCTCGTGAAAACATTTGCTGCGTATAAAAGTTTTAGACTTTGTACATACAAAACAAGCATGCCTCGCACATTGTATTAAAAGAAAGAACAATTCTGTGCTTTTAGAAATGAGTTTAGACGCTTCAGTATAATGATTTCTTTTAATGAAAATCTTGTATGTATGTGTGAGTGTGGATTCGGAAAAGTCGGTAAGTAGAGTAATATGAAAAAAAATTTTTGTTTCTCGATATAAAATCCAATTCACAGATTGATATGTGTATAATTAATATGTGTACTTTAATTCTAGAAAAGAATTTCCAAATCTATAAAAGAAATATATATGAAATCTCATTAATGATGTGCACAAATGACTCTACATTATCGACCCCAATCAAGTTTGAGAAGCAGTCCAGCATCCCCTTAAAGTTGGTTTTAACAAAATATCTTACTGTAGTTAAAACAAAAATTTTCTCGTGTTTTTTTTATTATATATATGTCAACCGTTAGTGCTTGCGTGACTGTTTTAATGCGTTTTTATTTTTAAGCAACAGAAAAGTTATTTAAAAAATTTTTAATAAAAAATAAGATTTAGTAGCTAATATATTTTTTAAAAATTATGTTGTGATATATTACTTAAATTACTAAATTAATAGCTTATGACTAGATCAATTTAATGTTTACGCATATACTTACGGACTAAACATTAAGTTACATTTATAACATATACTTTTAACTTTTTACACGCTGTAACACTTACTTTATTAAACATAGCTTTCAATTTTATAAAAATGTTAATTTTAATTAAAAATGTTAATTTTAATTAAAAATGTTAATTTTAATTAATTGTTAATAAAATGTTCAATTTTATAAAAATTGTCTTATTTTTAATTATTATTGTCTTCCTTTTTATTGCATAAAGATTTTATGCAGTCACCTACGTACATAAGTGCTTTATTTTGTAACTCTTTCAGAGCTTTTTTTTTCTGCCATTGATCTATTTTTGTTTGAAGATTCCTATCCAATATTTCAACCATTTTCTCGTTTACTGAAAGTCATTTTTTCTTCATTCGTACTGTACTTTCATTAGTAGATGAAGAATCATCTGTATAATTATCAAGAAATTGTGCATTTTCAACTTCAACTGTATCTGAATCTAACTCATCTTCATTTTCTTTGTTTTCTGCTGAAGCCAATTCTATGTCATTTTTCTTTCTTTTTTGAGTTGTAGTAAATGTACTTGCCAAATATGTTTTTGGTAGATTCACATTTTTCTTTTCTCTATAAACTTCATCAAAACGGTCAAAATATGGCCATTTTATTGAAGATTCTCCCGTCTTTTTTCGTCTTTTATCTGCATTTCTTCTGTAGGTAACCATAAGATTTTTAAATTTTGTTTTTAAGCCATGTATCCCTTTTTCTTTACACTCCGTATAACCATTACTAATCATTAACTGAAGAATTTTATTCCAATATTTATCAACATGAGATTTAGGATCCTGAAACTTTTTTTCACGTTTGAAACGTTCTTCGATGAAAAACCACGTTTTTTTGGGTAGCCATTGAACATCATCTAAAGCCGACGGAGTATATATAAATGAGGTGGATGAACTAGATTCACTACATTCAGGAAGTATTATTTTTATTTTTATCAGTACAGATAAATTCATCCATTTCATCATTTTCACATTTTATATTCATTTTCAGTGAAAGCATTTCTTTCCAATCTTCTTTCAATGTAGTATCTACAAAATTGTTTATAATTTATTATTAACTTATTTTATAACTTAAAATTAAATATAAAAAATTAAATATAATATTATTTTTTATACCATTATGCATTCGTAGAAACATGTTTGCTGTTATTAACTCTTTATATTTGTATTTTCCACCAGTAATATCCATTTCTATTAAGGTACCTTTATCTAAGACTGGTGAATAAGAAATATGTCTTTGTTTTAATAGCATCTCGTGATAATCCTTACTTAGTGTTGTATCTGAAAATTATGTTTGTATATTATACAATAAAATATTTTTGCATTGTTATATGCTGCTTTCCATTTATGTTAAAGAGAAACTGAGTCACTCTGTAATGTGAGTATTTTATACTCACATAGCATCATTACTCAGTTATTTAAAGAAACATGCGAGTGATCATGTTTATTTTAATGACAAAGTTATCGCAATACATAGCCTCACTTTTAAAGTAAATATGCAAGACTCAGTAAAGCACGCAGATTTGAAATCGCTCAGATTGTGGGTATAAACTCAGTTCAATCTCATTTGTGAGAATGCAAAAGGAATGTGCATTCAACTAACAAGGGGACCTTACGGGTCATGAGTCATCGATTTTTTTCATACTTATAGGATTTGAAGATCAGTACCCGGACATCAATTTCCTAAAGCAGTACGATGCGCTTCTCAAAAACACTCGAGAAAATCGACTTTGAAGATTTCCGATATCTGTAAGTACAAAAAATTTTGACCTATTGTCAGAGCCGTTCGTAGTCGAGCGTACAGAGCTCTAGTTTCGTAAGCGCGGAGTCGCTGGTTCGATTCTCGCTCTGGCCTCAATTTTTTTTAATAAGTCAATGAAATTTTTTTTTAATCCTATATCTTAACATTTATCAAATTGAAACGCTAATTAATTATTAAATATTTATTCGTTATTTTTTAAATAAAAATTAACATCTTTTTATTTTTAATCATCACTTGCTTGAAAATGCGAATATTTATAATAAATTAAAATTTGGTACGAAAATTGGTGGAAAACATTAAAGATTCTTCTGTGATAAGGCCATCTTGTGCAAGAAGCTGCTCGTAATAAATAATAGCACTTTTTAAACTTAATTTTTTATTGTCTTCGCATAGATTTTATTCAAGTGCCTCTTCTCGTACAATTGAAAGGGCAGGTTCATCAACAGACTTCACGTCTGACATGATAACTGTTATTCTATAATTTTAACAAATTAAACTGACCGCACCACAGCACAGTTTTTACTGCTTCGAAAGCTAATGGTAAAATGCGAATAGCACAGCATCTGCTCTCTCGGAACCCATACTTCTTCCACTTTTCGCAAGGCTGTTCTTTGTTCACGACTAGATGCGAGAGAATGAGAATCGATTCACAATAAATTCGACTTATAAACTCCAACTAACGTGTTAAAGATACAGCGTAAAATGTAAGCGATAAAATAACTGAACAATATTATTTTTGCAATTTAACAATAAGACGTTTTCCATTTTTGTACCCAATTTTAATTTATTATAAATATTCGCATTTTCAAGCAAGTGATGATTAAAAATAAAATAGCGTTTCAATTTGATAAATATTAAGATATAGGATTTAAAAAAATTCCATTGACTTAAAAAAAAAGTTGAGGCCAGAGCGAGAATCGAACTAGCGACTCCGCGCTTACGAAACTAGAGCTCTGTGCGCTCGACTACGAGCAACTCTGACAATAGGTCAAAATTTTCTGTACTTACAGATATCGGAAATCTTCAAAGTCGATTTTCTCGAGTATTTTTGAGAAGCGTATCGTACTGATTTAGGAAATTGATGTCCGGGTACTGATCTTCAAATCCTATAAGTATGAAAAAAATCGATGACCCGTAAGGTCCCTTTGTAAGTTATGACGTCATAACTGAGAATTATTTAAGTTCTGATGAAAAGCAGCTATAGTTTTATTTTTCTTTCTAAAATTTTTCAGTTTTCCATTAGTATAAACTATAAAATACTGAACAACATTCACAAATAATACTTTCAACTGTGATATTATTTTAGCTTTATTATTAACAATTATAATCATTAATAGTATTCCCATTATATATATATTTAATCAAAATAATTTTGATAATTAATTAATTACACTAAAATATATGTATTAAGTATATACGCGGATATTAATGTCTAGACATGCCAACGGCTAATTCGGAATCTTTCTCTTTCACATTGGAAAAAAAGAATACACTCTGAATTAATGCAATTTTTGTTCACACATCTACATAAGAAATTATTTCAATAATAATTTACCGATATTCGTAAAAATAGTTTCTATTATACAATAGGTTAACTTTATACTAATTTAATATATTATACTTACCATTGCAAAATCGCTCGTACATTTTTGTTGATACAATGTCTTTAATAATTGGCCATGGTTCATTTGCAAAATCAACTTCAATTAATAACATTTTATTGTTTGATTTTTTAGATTAAAATAAACGTGTCTACACTTAACACTCACAATAATGCACAATAAGATGCATTCAGCTACATCTGTTGAGAATTTAAGAATGCAACTGTGCAACAGATATATCTAGCTACATCCGTTGCCAATTTAAGAACGCAACCACGGTGCGTAATAGGACTGCAAAATAGAGAGTGCGTCATTGAAGCAACCAATCAGCGGTATTCCGCAATCCGTATTGTGTCAGGCAGTGTAGGTGCTGCGAAATAAAAGAGTACTATTGCGTTCAGTCTGTTGTATTCTAGTCGGTTGAGGTTAACCTAAGTAACACAACTAATTTTATAAACATTTTTTAAACGTTCACAAAACGTTAGATACGTTTTATAAACATTTAAAAAATGTGTATAAAATCAGTTCTGTTACTTGAGAACATATAAAAGATAATATATGGATATGATGGAGTCGCGTGATCTTTTAACGAATGAAGCAGATTCTAATGTAAGTATATATAAAAAAACATTCAATATTATTTAAAAATTATTTTAATATCTGTAGATCTATAGTAATGTTGTTTGTTTTTTGTTCAAGTATTACAAATGCACGTATTGTAGCTACATGCTACCCCCAAAAAATTATAATTATTTGAATCATTCATGCTTCGCAAATATTGATGTTACAAAAGAAAACATTTACTTCGACAAATTTAATTGTTTATTTAGAGATTAGTTTATTCTTGGTTTCTTTAAATATGCGTGTGTGTCCTTATTTTTCATTACACATAATCTGTAGTTTATACTAAGTTTGTCGTAAAAGTAAGTTAATTATTACTGGTCCAGCAGACATGGTTCAAGAGTCAAAAGAAGTGGTTAACGATGACGTTAGTGAGAATGATGAACAACCTTGCTCATCTGTTGGAAAGAAAAAAACCCGAAACAAAGAAGATAAAACCTGGGCTGAGTATGATGAATTGCTACTAAATGCTGTTATGAAAAGACCTTGTCTGTGGAATCACACCATCCCAGTGAAAAAAAAAAAAGTCCATTAATTGTCAAAGAAGCATGGCTTGAAGTTAAAAAAGAAATAAACGGTAATATTTATTTTAATATTTAAAATGTAGGTATATTTTTTGTAGTAAAAATGTTTTATGAAATATATATTTACAAATTTTTAGATAAGTTCGAAGTGGAGGTAATTAAAAAGCGCTGGAGAAACCTTCGTGACTCTAAGAAAGCTAGAAATAAAGAGAATGATATACCCAGTGATTCAGAAGCACCAGTAACTGAGAAAAAGAAAGATGGTTTTCGGTACTATGACCAAATGGAATTCTTAAATGACTCAATGATTCTAGGCCGTAAGTCTACAATTTCTATTCAACGATTCTACAATTTCTATACCAACAATTTACAATACATATAAAATAGATAATTATTTTTAAATATACATATATTTTGCAGTTCTAAAAGTAATGTTTCAAAAGATACGTTACATGCTCTCGATCGTAACGAAGCAAGTTGCAGTAACTCCAATTTCAACAAACGTTCAGTGGAAAATGAAGAGGATAGGGAAGAGAATATATTAGAAATAAAGTCAAGTGTGTCAGATTTTAGCGAGTGAGGCCCGATTGCGCACATAAGCGATTGGACACAGTAGTATTTCCCGATTGGACACAGACCCGATTGGACACGGACCTGATTGCGCACCGACCCGATTGCACACGACCCGTTTGCACACGGACCCGATTGCACACGGACCCGATTGCACACGGACCCGATTGCGCACCGACCCGATTGCACACGACCCATTTGCACACAGACCCGATTGGACACGGACTCGATTGGACACAGACCCGATTGGACACGGACCCGATTGGACACGGACCCGATTGGACACGGACTTAATTAGACACAGACCCGATTGGACACAGACCCGATTGCACACGGACCCGATTGCACACCGACCCGATTGCACACGACCCATTTGCACACAGACCCGATTGGACACGGACTCGATTGGACACAGACCCGATTGGACACGGACCTGATTGCGCACCGACCCGATTGCACACGACCCGTTTGCACACGGACCCGATTGCACACGAACCCGATTGCACACGGACCCGATTGCGCACCGACCCGTTTGCACACGGACCTGATTGCGCACCGACCCGATTGCACACGACCCGTTTGCACACGGACCCGATTGCACACAATACGATTCCGCATTTCAGATAGTACATGGGTTAGCGATTTGGACGGGGTGGGTGCGGGAGAGGGGCGAAGCCTCCCTTGCACCCCCCCCCATGTGTGTGTGTGTGTGTGTGTTTGCACAAAGCGTTTTCTGCACCACATAGGTTTGCGACTATAAAATATGTATTAAAAAAAAAAAAAAATTATAATAAATATTTTGTACGTATTTTCATGTCTGAGTTTGCCAAGTATAAAATAATTATGATAAATATTTATGAAAATATTAAAAATAAATATTTATGCCATTATACAAAAATACAAAAATATTTCGAGCTTATATACCATGAATATTTTTTAGTACATTTTAAAAATATATTTTATCGGGTCGGTGCGCAATTGGATCCGTGTGCAATCGGGTCCGTGTGCAATCGGGTCGGTGCGCAATCGGGTCGTGTGCAATCGGGTCGGTGCGCAATCGAGTCCGTGTGCAATCGGGTCCGTGTCCAATCGGGTAGTGTCCAATCGGGTCTGTGTCCAATCGAGTCCGTGTCCAATCGGGACTGTGTCCGATCGGGACGGTGTGCAATCGAGACTGTGTCCAATCAAGCCCGTGGCCAATCGGGTCTGTGTCCAATCAAGTCTGTGTCCAATCGGGTCCGTGTGCAAACGGGTCGTGTACAATCGGGTCGTGTGCAATCGGGTCGGTGCGCAATCGGGTCCGTGTGCAAACGGGTCGGTGCGCAATCGGGTCCGTGTGCAATCGGGTTCGTGTGCAAACGGGTCGGTGCGCAATCGGGTCCGTGTGCAATCAAGTCCGTGTACAAACGGGTCGTGTGCATTCGGGTGGGTGCGCAATCGCTTCCGTGTGCAAACGGGTCGGTGCGCAATTGGGTCCGTGTGCAATCGGGTCGGTGTGCAATTGGGTCCGTGTGCAATCGGGTCTGTGTCCAATTAAGTCCGTGTCCAATCGGGTCTGTGTCCAATCGAGAAATACTACTGTGTCCAATCACTTATGTGCGCAATCGGGACAGTCCCGATTTTAGCAGCTTCACGGAGCACACTAAACGTAAGTAGATAAGTTTTACTTTAGCACTGAGAAGTAACTTATATCTAAATCAAAACGGATCTTGATGCTTAATAATATTCTGTGTGAATTTTTTTACTTTTTTTTTACAATTTTAGTCCAAACTGCACAAAATTTTATCGGTCTTGAAACACAGTCCAAAGCCAGAGTATGTAATTTTACAAATTAAAATAATAAACAATTTAATAATATCGATGCTAATCAGCTTATTATATTATGTTTTAGGTCCAAGGAAGCAGTCATCTGATGCTGAATTCAAGAAGGACTTATTAAAACTATTTTCAGAAGGTACAAAAACTAATGACGATATTGAAGAATTTTTGATTCAACTGGGCGATATTTTAAGAAAATTGCCATATAAAAGTAGAAGGCGATTTGAAACTAAAATTTTGATGGATGCATTAAAAATAGAAGAAGAGGCGGGACTTTTATAATTTATATTTTTAAAAAAACTTATTTTATTTTGATGTAAACATTATCTTCTTTATGACAAAAAAAGTTGTAAAATACAAAACTGTAAAATAAAATAAAAATATTACATGTTTATTTAAGTAGTTAATTAAAATATACATCCATTTGTACATTTCTTACAGATTTCATTTAAAATTCATTATTCGCCGCTTTCTCCCATTGCCATTGTACAGCGCCTTCATTTACAAAATAGTTGGCAAATCTTTCCCTGTAAACTTTGGACAATTTGAGCTAATTAACATCTCGATTAACTTAATTTCGTATATTTCTAATGCCAAGCGCTGTTTACTGCCTGTCATATCTATTATATTGTAAGTCTTTCTTGAGGACGCTTTTTAAGTTCCTTAGTGATGATGAAATTGTGTAAGCAGACCGTGGCCAACACCATCTTTTCGGCTTTTGAGACATAAGTATTAATTAGCCTTCGAAAAATTCGCCATCTCGATACAAGTATGCCAAAAGCACTTTTAATAACTCGTCTGGGCCTGCTGAGACGATAATTAAAAATTTTTTTTTTCAAATCTAGCTGTGAACTTTTTGGATAAGGTCGCATCAAGTATGATGATAGCAGGTATGCCTCATCGGCTACTAAAACAAATGGCAACTCATATTGATCAATTACAGAAGGTGAAGGCACATTTAAAGAGTTTGCATCTAGCCTCGATTTTATTTTGCTATTAGCAAAAACTCCAGCATCGCTACGGCAACCCTCTGCTCCTACGTCTACCAAAATAAACCGATAGTGCGCATCTGAAATGCCAGTAAGATTGAAGCTATGGGCTTTCTTGTAATTATAATAGAATAAGCCACTGTAATGGGGAGCCTATAATTTGATTTTAAATTAGTCTATTTTATAAATGTTAAATACAAAAAATGTCTAAATAAATTATTATACCTCTATTAAAATGTGTTTCCCATCTATTGCTCCAATGCAGTAAGGGAAATTCCACATTGCTTCAAAATCTTTTGCAATCTTTGTCCACGCATCCTTGTTTGGTATTGGCATAACTAAATCCTTTAATTTCAGCCAGATTTCATTACAAGTTTCATGAATTATTTGCGAAACAGTGTTTGCAGAAACTCGAAATGCGTATCCTATTGATCTCATGCTGTCTCCACTGGCTAAATATCGCAAGCAAATTTGCAGCCTTGTATAAGAAGCAATTGGCTCTCTAATATTTCTTTTTTTTTTCAATTCCAGGCCCTACTATTGAAAGAAGATGCTTGAAGGTGTTAACATTCTTTCTTAAATAATTAAAATAGAACAAATGATCAGTTTCCCTCAGCATAGTAATTAAATTGTCGCTAACACCTTAACGAAACCGCTGCTTTACTGAATAAATGGGCCTGACCCATACACTTTTTTTGTGTGACTTTTTTTTCTGATAAAGCAACATAAATTAAATATAGTTTGATTAAAGTTAATCTCACTTTCTCCTTTCGATATTGCATCATTGGAGTTTTCAGATATATATTTGTTAGGTGCTTAATAACTTCAGTCACCATCATTAATTTATTATCCATAATAAACAATTATAAAATATTTATGAACGTTTGGAAACTAATAAAATCAATTAAAATGAACAATAAGCATCAAGAATTTAAACAATGACGCATTACGCATAATTTCAGCGTGCTGTGTTCACATGATGTTGAAAAATGACAGTAATGCGTTAAAGCGATTCAAAAAATTATTTTGAATTTATAAATATTAATTGCAAAATATTAAATACTATAACAATGATAATTGTTTTTACAATTTGAGAGATTATATTTTATTTTAATAAGCAAATTATTAACATAAAGTTTGTAATTTCTAAATTATATTTATCTGGTATACATTATTGCATCTCTTTGACACACCATGTGAACATAGCACACAAAACTTGCGTGATAAAAAAGAGCGGAATAGCGCTGATTGGATACTTCAATGACGCATTCTCTATTCCGCAGTCCTATTACGCACCGTGTGATTTCGGCCTAGCCGGAATATATTAATTGAACAAATTAAGTTAATTATTATACGGAATTGTTTGAAGTTTGTACGTAGAGTTATGAAGTTTGATTAAAAAGGTTTGTGAGTGATCCAAACACATTTTATTTAATTCGTGAAAGTTAACCGAAATTTACCGACAATATCTCAGCAAACACCAAATATAAATGCATTATAACGTGAGAGTAACATGTATTATAACGGATGTTACACTCTATTTATATTATAGTTACGAAACTTTACTTCATATATGTGATGTAACAAAGTTATGAAGCTATATGATATTACTCCGTTATTTGTATGTTACAATAACCGACCAGTGATGTAACAGAATGTTGCGTGGTTACACAACAATTGTTTTATTTATGTTATATGGATATTATAAAATTTGAATTTAGTGAGACTCTAACCTCAATCGCACAACGTACATCTCGTGCTACTAGGGGTGCGTTCGGGGAGACGCTATTAGCGCTATCAGCATCAGTCCATTTTCATTACTCATTAAAAGTAGAACAAGGATAAACTAATGCCCCAGGTAGCAAGGTGTCGTCTAATTGACTGCATTTTTGGTCATTTTATGACGAACCAGACGTCATAATGTCGAGATAAAATGACGTCTAAATGTCGTAAAACTGACATACATTTGTCTCATCTTAACGACGTCATATATTGACGTCAAAAATACGTCATAATTTTCATATTGACGTCATTTTCAAGAAGTTAGTATCGTATATTTGACGGTATTTTATTGTTATTTTTATAACAAAACATAGGTTTTTAGATTACATTTAATGGGTACGTTCAGGGAGATACTATTAACGCTACAAACGCTAACGCTATCTAAACTGTTCGTGGAGCCAATAGCGCGATAGTGATAGCGAGTTCCATGAACAGCTATAGCATAGCAAACACAGTTGCGCAGTTGGTTAGCCACTGCCAGCAATATTAACAAAATGTTTATATATATATAAATAATTATTTATGTTAACTATGTTACTTATATTTATTATAATTTTTTTCTAAATATATATAATATATATATAATACTTATTTATTTACATTTATTTTATATTAAACATTTTAATAATAATAAAATGATTATTAAACAATTAAATTTTTCAATGAAAATTGAAATTATTGAAGTTCACAAAATAAAAATTATTAAAGTTATTTACGATCTTATTAAATAAATTTTTTAATTTTTAAATAAATTAAATAATAATTAATAAGTCCTATATATTACTCTTTAATTAAAATTATTTTATATGTAATAAAATAAAATAATTTAAACAATTTCCTATAAATTTTTATTTTGTTCCATTTTTTATCTCAATTCAAAATCAAATTAATTAATTAATTTATATTTATTTTACATAATATTATATGTTTGAAGCTTTATGCCTAATATAATTTTTTTATGTAAATTTATGTTCTTTTGCACTATGTTGTATACTGTCGCTCTTGAATTGCATTAATTGTTTAAACTAAAATTTTAAAATAATATATGATTACGTTATCAATTTAATTGATAATAATGATACTTAAGTCGTTTACATATTTGCAATTGGTACAGAAAAGGATTGCATTTTAAGATAAACAGTACATGCAGTGTAATGAATCAAAATAGTATATATATATTTTTATATACATATTTTGATGAAAAGTAATATTAAACTTAAAGATCCAGTCTTGATCACCTTGATAGAAATATATTAATGAAATATTTCACAGAAACTTTTTTATTTGATCTCTTTTTATTATTTATTAAGATTTATTAAAATGCATTAAAATTCATTAAAATTTATTAAAATTTATTAAAATTTATTAAAAATTAATATTTAACATTTATTAAAATTTATAAAATTTATTTATATAATAAATAACAATGTAATAAAATAAATTTTATGAATTTAAAAAAATTTTAACAAATTTAAATGAGTATATATTAAGGAATTTTAATATATATTTTAATAAATTTAATAAATTTTAATGAAACAGATCTCCTCTCTCTCTCTCTCTCTCTCTCTCTCTCTCTCTCTCTCTCTCTCTCTCTCTCTTTCTCTCTCAATGAAGAGAGATTTTTAATTAAATATTTTCATTAGAACATATAAACAATTTCTTATTTTCTTCTTTCAAGATCACGCATAAATTTTCTCTAACCTTAAAAGAGAGATAGCACGTGATGTTTAAACAGACAATGGTGGGGATTGAACCAAACGCTATCCATGCACTACCTCTGAAGCAGTACCATGGATAGCGCGCGTTTATGACGTCAAACGCTACGGACAGTGACGTCATCATAATTTTGATAGCGCTATCCAGCGTCTCCGCGAACAGCGGTAGTGCTACGTAGCGCTAATAGTGAGCTCCCCGAACGCACCCAATAAGGACGACATCAGTTCAATAGATGCGAGAAACATGAAACTTGTAGTTAACTAAATATTTTTATAAATAAATATAAATTTACAGTTTTTTTCCTGATTTTTACATATGCAAAATAACATGTGGAATAACTTATAAAAATATGTTTTTGCTCTATTCTTTTGATAAAGCTAACCTAGGTAGCAAGGTGTCGTCTAATTGACGTCATTTTTTGGTCATTTTATGACAAAGCAAACGTCACTAATTGACGTCTTAATGACATTAAAATGACGGTTTAATGTCACAGACCGTTGACGTCACAATAAAGACGACATTTTAACGTCATTTTTGTGGCTATCCCAGGTAGTAAAAGTCGCCGTTATTTTGACGTTTTAGAAAATATTTCGGGTATATGTTCTACATATGCAGTACTTGCATTGTGAAAATATTGAAATAACATAATTATAATCTAAAAAAAAAAAAAATTTACGTTGTTTCTCAACAAGCATCGTTACCCACCACACCATGGTCACATCTGGGATTGCCTAACTTCCGCGGTTACCCATCCAACTCTGAACCGCCGTCGACGTTGCTTGACTTCGAAGATCGTACGCAACCTAGCACTTCGTGATGATCCCTAAACACTTGATGCTCATGAATATATTTGTTATAGATCAGTTCAATAGATGTTAGAAACATGAAACTTATAGTTAACTAATATTTTTATAAATAAATATAAATTTACAGTTTTTTTCCTGATTTTTACATATGCGAAATAACATGTAGAATAACTTATAAAAATTTTTGCTCTGTTCTTTTAATAAAGCTAAATTATATTCTAGACAGCACGCAATATTTATAAAATATTTATAAAATTTCAATTAACTGACGTTATTAATTAGTCAAGCATATGACGTCGGAAATACGTTGTAGGATGGATAAATGACTGACGTAATTAATAGGTCAAAAAATGACGTTACTATTACGTCTTAATTTGGTAACATGACGTCCGCGACCTTAAATGACGAATTACTGACGTCGTATTAACGTCACCTTGCTACCTGGGGCTGATAGCGCTAATAGCGTCTCCTCGAACACAACCTAGGTGCGCTTTCCGCTAGTGGATGCTATAATGACGAAAGAGAGACGTTGTTTTCTTGCAACTTGACTTTAATGATGTAATCCTTTATGTTTTTTAAGTCAACATTTATTAAACATTATATAAAAAGGTGTAGAAAATATTGTTGCATTTAATTAACATCCCACACAGCATACTTTATCCTGAGGATATCCCAAATTATCCCAGCCAGACGAAGGCGATCCCACGGATATCTCAATAAGTAACTCCCGGGATATCCTACAAAAATATCTTAAAACCCAGAGAACATTATGACGTCTTAAAGACGTCTTATATTTCTATATCAGAAAGACCTCTTTTAGACGTCTTTAAGACGTCTTATGACCCGATTTAAGACGTTTTTAAGACGTCTAAAAGACGTCTAATTTTTTTTATTTATGACGTTTTTAAGACGTCTTATATAAAAATTATTTTAGACATCCCTGGCGAAAAAATTTCTACAAAATTCTAAAAAACTACAAAAATTTACAAAAGTGTTCCAATTCTGGCATTTTTTTGTAGTTTTTACAGAAAAATGCTAAATTTGAAACACACTTTTGTAAATTTTTGTAGTTTTTTAGAATTTTGTAGAAAATTTTTCCGCCAAGGATTCCAAAAGCTAGGTTTATTATTTTTTATTTTTTATTATTTTAAACAAAATACTTTATATTTATATTTCATTATTTTTATTTTATTATTAAGATAAGTTTTTTTTATAAATAAAAAATTTTATATTATATATTTCAATTTTATTTCATGTTTTCGTGATTGGAAATTACAGAATTTTACAGAGGTATTGGATTCAGTCACATATTTTACAGCAACTTAAGCGCAACACTATTATCGTCCGGTTTATTAATTGTCAAAAACTGTTGTCAGAAATGTTGTCAGAAAGGTTAATTATTTCCAATAACAGCCTACACACGCGATACGTACGAGAGTTAAAAAGTTGTGTTGTATTAACGTATCCACACTTGGCTGCGTTACACAGCAAACCGGGACAAAACGTCCCAACACACGCGATACGTGCAAGAGTTCAAAAATTGATACGGGATAAGCACGTCGATCGACTTGATCGCATCACACGGCAGATTTGGTTATGTGCGTCATTCGACGTCTTAAAACCGTCTTTCTCAGACGTCGTAAAGACGTCTAAATGGCGTCTCAAAGAATATGTCTTAAAAAAGACGTATTTTAGACGTCTTAAGAAAGACGTCTAAAATAAGACGATTTTAAGACGTCATAAAGACGTCTTTTCGTAAAGTCTCAAAAACGTCTCTTTTAAGACGTCTTAAAGATGTCTTTTAGACATGCGTGTTGTCTGGGAATATTGTAAAATATCTTAAGATATCATATGATATCCCATTAATATATTTCGATATCCCCCAAAAATATCTTAAAATATTATAAAATATTGTAAAATATTCTATAATATCTTACGATATCCTATTACATCCAAATAATATCCCATCATATCTTTTATCTCTACAATTAATAGAGCGTAAATCAAGTGTAAAGGAAAAGTGAATTATAATGTAATAAAAGAGTGACAAAAGCGTTAATTAAATCTCTAAGAAACGTAAATTAAAACAGAACATAAAGAAAGTACACTTATCGAAACAATGTGGTATATATTAATAATACTAAAAAATTATAAAAAATGACATTAAAAAATTTTTTTGATTTTATACAAACAGAGCAAAAACAAAAATTTGTAATAAGTTATTTCACATACTATTTTGCACGCATATGTAAAAATGAATAAAAAACTAGTACTTCATATTTATTCATAAAAATATAAGTTAACTTACATATTTCATCCTTCTGATAACATCTATCTACAGGGTGTTTGGTAAAGATTTATGCAATTTTTATAAGCAGGTAGAGCGCATTAAGCTGAACATAAAATCCTCATCGTTTTTCCATTTTCAGAATAGTTAACGAGTTATAGACTTGTAAAATTTTCTGTATTAGCCCGGCCTACCGGCAAATGCAAGCACGCCGAGCGCCCGACCGCGGCGGCTGCCCCTCCCTAGCGCTTGAACCTTGAGATTGCTAGGCGCGCGGAGGGAGTTGTTACAACAAGCGGCAATGGCTACGCACAATGTGTACGTGTACATACATGTGTACAACAAAATATCAGTTCTAATGCTTAAAGAAGCAATTACTAAATTTATTTTTTTTTAATAAATAATGATTATTTTTAATAAAACATTTTTTTTGGTGATAGTCTTAAATGTCGTAAACTGTCATAAATTTTAAAAGAAGCTATTATCATGTGCTCAAAAACAAATTTATCCTTCTTTAAACAACATTAGAAAATTTTATCGATTAAAATGGAAATAACAACCAAATAAAATGTTTGTTTCAACTTTATATTCTTAATTAAAAATTAAATAACGAGGATATTTATATTTTTAATAAAATTAATCCTTGTGATAGACTTATAATACACGGAAAAAACTTTATGGTAAAAATTACTCTGGTAAGTAATAAACGCGTGACAAGGAGAAATTATGAAAATTTTTATTACGTTTTTCATCAAATTACGATAATATTTACATTACTTATATGATATAATTCTCTGAAATTTCTTCTTACAGTTCGTGGTTACTATCATAAATAATAAATCATATATAATTTTACTATAAAATTTTCTCCGTGTAGATTTACGAATATATGAATTTATTAAATGTTTGAAAACTTATAAACAATATTTATTTAATTCAAGAAAATTTAGTATGTAATGTGTGTGTATTTGGTGTGCGTGTGCGTGTGTTTGTGTGTGTGTGTGTGTGCGTGTGTGTGTGTGTGCGTGTGTGTGTGTGTGTGTGTGTGTGTGTGTGTGTGTGTGTGTGTGTGTGCACAAATGAATTACTTAAATCTAACAAACATTTATTCTAACATTATATTTACAAAGCTGAAGTCGTTATAATTTTAAAAAACAATTTTTATGTATCTTTGACATGGGTTTGGTTTGAATAACAATGGGCTTTTAAAAATAAGTTTATATATGTGTGTATATATATATATTTTTTTTTATAATAAAGTTACGGTTTAATTAATTAAAAATTATTCCAAAAGTACGGACGTACGACTTGAAACGGGTTATAGCGGGCCCATCGGCACGTTGACCTACATTTTCGAGTCACAAACAGTGCGTTCGACCCGCGGCACCTACCATTCCTCTCTTGCGTGCCTTCGGGAATGGTAAGTCTCGTTACGTCCTTCCCTGCCTTACCCATTCTTCCTGGAATATCCTTCGCTCTGAATAAAAGAGTTAAAATCCCATAAGGCTGGACGTAACAAGGGGAAAAGGAGAGAGAGAGAGAAAGAGAGAGAGAGAGAGGAGGGGGTGGGAAGAAGAGGGGACTGTCCCGATTGCGCACATAAACGATTGGACACAGACCCGATTGGACACGGACCCGATTGGACACAGACTCAATTGGACACAGACCCGATTGGACACAGACCCGATTGGACACAGACCCGATTGGACACAGACCCGATTTCACACGGACCCGATTGCACACGGACCCGATTGCGCACCGACCCGTTTGCACACGAAAGCGATTGCGCACCGACTCGATTGCACACGACCCGTTTGCACACGGACCCGATTGCGCACCGACCCGTTTGCACACGGACCCGATTGCACACGGACCCGATTGCGCACCGATCCGTTTGCACACGGACCCGATTGCGCACCGACCCAATTGCACACGACCCGATTGCACACGACCCAATTTTACACGACCCATTTGCACACGGACCCGATTGGACACGGACTCGATTGTACATCGTCCCGATCGGACACAGTCCCGATTAGACACGGACCCGATTGCACACGGACCTGATTGCATACCGACCCGATTGCACACGGACCCGATTGCGCACCGACCCGATTACGCACCGACCCGTTTGCACACAAACCCGATTGCACACGATACGATTCCGCATCGCAGAATAATGCAAAAACAACTTGTGGATAGCACAGAAAATTTGGAATAAATTTTTATAAATATTTTACGAATTTATTTTTAAAAAACATTTTTTAAATTATATAATCGTTTTCATAAATTATTTAAAAATTATTATTAACAATATATAAAATATACTTTTAAAATGTACTAAAAAATATTCGCGCAAATATAAAAAAAGTGCGCAATCGGGTCCGTGTGCAAACGGGTCGGTGCGCAATCGGATCCGTGTGCAAACGGGTCGTGTGCAATCGGGTCCGTGTGCAATCGGGTCGGTGTGCAATCGGGTCCGTGTGTAATCGAGTCGGTGTGCAATCGGGTCCGTGTGCAATCGGGTCTGTGTACAATTGAGTCTGTGTCCAATTGAGTCCGTGTCCAATCGGGTCCGTGTCCAATCGGGTCTGTGTCCAATCGGGAAATATTACTGTGTCCAATCGCTTATGTGCGCAATCGGGCCTCACTCGAGGAAGAGAGAGAGAGAGATAGTTAAATCTTACTGTATCGACGATTTAGATACATTTTCGACCCATAACATTTAATCTTTCCGTTTACAATAATAGCGATTCTATCAGCAAGAACATCTGCAGTTTCCATGGAATTTGTTGTCATTATATTGTCTTGCCTTTTCTTATATTCTGTAAAACGATATTGCGTATTTCACACAATTTTTTTATTATATTTTATTACATATTTTATATTAAAACTATTTACTTAAAGAAAATCGATTACCATAAGTAAATCGCATATCTGCCTTTTGTGTTTAGGATCGAGACGGTATGTAGGCTCGTCAAGGATGAGAATCTGTCAGAATTAATATAATAATTTTAACACACACACACACACACACACACACACACACACACACACACACACACACACACACACACACACACACACACATATATATATATATATATATATATATACAGGGAGTCCCAGAGCATACTGGTCACTGTTCATAAAAAGGTAGATGGGATCGAGATGAACATAAAAGTTCAATATTGTTGTGGGTTTGGTCTGCTAATAATCGAGATATAAATTTTTTTAATTATGCGAATGAGAGCGCGCTTTGCGCGCCGAAGGAAGGGCTCGATCCGCTCGAGCCATAGCACGGCCTACTGTTTCAAGCATTGGCTGCCGGCGGCGGCGGGGGAAAGAAGGAGAAGCGTGGCGTCGTCGCCGTTCCCACGTCTCGCCGCACCGCGCCTAAGCTCGCGTCGATGGCTGCTACGCACACTTACGATTACATGACGAGATTATAAATTATTAATAAAAATAGGACAAATTTAAATCGTAATAAACTTTTGTAAATAAGAAAGTCGAAAGAGAGAAAGCGATGGAAACGTATGGAACCTGCAAATAATATAATATTTGCCGCATCAAATTCTCTCATCGTTTTTTATGGAATATTAAATTAACGAAAATTTATCACGATTGATTCTTTATACATTCTCCTTTCGTAACCATCTTATTAAAAAATTACGAAATGCACGAAATACTATCCCTGCACTCTTTGTAAAATAACACGATAGAAAAATATTCATGTTTGATCTAACGAATTCAGGATAAGTTATTCGATGCAACTTCTACGGTAATTATAGGTAATTAGAGATCAATGTTATGTCAAGTATCGTTAGTATGGTTAACTAGAAATGATTTTCTCTTGTATATGATAGAGAACTTCGAATTTCTTCTATTGTTAATACATTATAAGTCACTGAAAATCTGTCGTAATTAATAATGCAATTAAAGGTAGAAGAAACTGTAAGTTTTCTATGGTTATAAAAGAAAATCCTTCGTTGTGTTAACAATACATGATATTGAACATTAATTTTTAAGCATAATTATCGTAGCATCGCGCCTAAGCTATCGTGAAATCGTTACATCAAGAGGGAATATTTTTCTGTGTTATTACAAAGAGTGTAACATACTATGGATAAGTATTTCGCGCATTTTAGTATGACACCTCTCTCTCCCTCTCTCTCTCTTTCTCTCTCTCTCTCTCTCTCCCTCTTTCCCTCTCAAGCACTACGTAGTACACAAATACACTAAATATTACCACGTTTAACAACATCTTTAGTTTGTACTATTCTACTTTCATTATGTGTAATTTGAATAAAGTTTTAACAATTATCATTTCTTTATATTTTTAGTGTTACACACGATCGAAAAAAAAAATTATCAAAAATTATCACTAAAACTGCGATAAATAATCAGCACGATACTTTCTTTCTGAGTGTCGTATCGTGTTTAATGTTAAAAATGTTAAAAAATAGTAATCTTGTTAAAAAAATTTTATGACATTTAATGAAACTCTAATAATATTGATTGGAACTGTTGTTGAAAATGACGTTTATCGTGTTTCTGTAAATACTTTAGAGGGAAAGATATTCCTGCTAAATTACAAAGTATAAAAGTACAAAGTTCAATTTTACATACGAATCAAGAGTAAATAAAAAATTCAATAATGAATAAAAGAATTCAGAGTTTCTTTTACCTTTAATTGCATTATGAATTACGACAGATTTTCAGTGACTTATAATGTATTAACGATAGAAGAAACTCAAAGTTCTCTATCATATACAAGAGAAAATGCTTTGTAGTTAACCATACTAACAATACTTGACATAACATTGATCTCTAATTACCTATAATTACCGTAGAAGTCGCATCGAATAATTTATCCTAAAGTCGTTAGATCAAACGTGAATATTTTTCTATCGTGTTATTTTACAAAGAGTGCATATTAGAGATAGTATTTCGTGCATTTCGTAATTTTCTAATAAGATGGTTACGAAAGGAGAATGTATAAAGAATCGTGATAAATCTTCGTTAATTTAATGTTCCATAAAAACGATGAGAGAATTTGCGGCAAATATTATATTATTTGCAGGTTCCATAAGTTTCCGTCGATTTCTCTCTTTCGACTTTCTTATTAACAGAAATTTATTATGATTTGAATTTGTCCTATTTTTATTAATAATTCATAATCTCGTCATATAATCGTGAGTGTGCATATTAGGTGCTTTCCATTTAATGACACAAGTCGACACAAGTGTCGTTCTATCTTTGTTACTCATTGAACATAAAAAAAGATAGAAGGATGCTTGTGTCGACTTGTGTTACTAAATAGAAAGCACCCATTAGCAGCCATCGACGCGAGCTTAGGCGCGGTGCGGCGAGACGTGGGAACGGTGACGCTTCTCCTTCTTTCCCCCGCCGCCGCCGGCAGCCAATGCTTGAAACAGTAGGCCGTGCTATGGCTCGAGCGGCTCGAGCCCTTCCTTTGGCGCGTAAGGTGCGCTCTCATTCGCATAATTTAAAAAATTTATATCTCGATTAGTAGCAGACCAAACCCACAACAATATTGAACTTTTATGTTCATCTCGATCCCATCTACCTTTTTATGAACAGTGACCAGTATGCTCTGGGACTCCCTGTATATTGTATCATACATTCACTTCTCTAGTATCCATAGTCGTAGGACTGTAAAATATTAGCCACATTCCAATCGGTAATTCAGTCTGCCGCCTATGAGCACCTATTTGTACAAACTTTTCGGGTACACACTAAATGGAGAATATATAACGAGCCTAGCAGTCTAGTATATTATAGAAGTCTGTGGTTACGGCAGGTTACGGTTACGATCGCCCAATCCGACGCTTCAAAACCTTACTGTTATGGTTATGTCAATTCACGTGTGAGGGCCTTAACTTTCACGAATTTAATAAAATGTGTTTGGATCACTCACAAACCTTTTTAATCAAATTTCATAACTTTTCATATAAACTTCAAACAATTCCATATAATAACTTTGTTCAATTAATATATTTCGGCTAAGTGTCGGGTGGAAAAATAATTAATTAATTACAAATAAACGAATGACTCACAAACCTTTTTAATTGCACTTCAAACCTCTTCATACGAAATACAAACGATTACACACAGCAATTATTGAAAAAAACGTTCACTTCCGGTCAAGTGCGAATCAATTCGTGTATGAAGGCCCTAAAGGCCCTCACACATGAATTGACATAACCATAGACATAGTAAAAGTATAGACCGAGCATGCACCGTATAAACGTTGATGCATACGAAAAGAAAGAAAAGATATAAAATAAGTTTCTTTCTCTTTTTAATGCCGGAGAAGTGGGGAGTTCTTCTCCTCATCTCCTCATCAATCGACGCGAGGAGATGAGGACAAGTGCTCCCCCACTTCTCCGACATTAAAAAGAGAAAGAAATTCATCTTATATCTTTTGTCTTTCTTTTCATATGCTTTAACGCTTATAGGACGGGATTCATAGACCGATCTTAAGCTCAAGCATTGTCTTAAGTCTAGCTTCGAGCCGACTTGAGACTTACTTAACCAATGAAATAACAGCATTGACGTCTCAAGATCGTGCTTAAGCTGGAACTTGAATAAGATTCGACTATGAATTCCGGCCCTACAGTGAATGCTCGGTCTATACTTACTATGTCTATGGACATAACTATAATAGTAAGGTTTCGACCAATCACGTACTTGATTCAGCCGGTTACGGTTACGGTCGCCCAATCCAACGCGTCAAAACCAGGTCTGCTCGTTTCAGGAATGGGGGTATTGGCATACGTAGAAAAGAATAAACGTAGGCCCGTATTCATAGTCGAGACTTATTTCCAAGACTGTCTTAAGTTCGGTCTTAAGATGCCCTCTAGTTTCGTAGTTGACGAATAAGCAAAGACTTGAGCAAAATCTCAAGTCGTGACTTGACCAAGACGATCTTATTTCAGAACGCTTAAATGTGTTTCATAAATGTATCTTGTTTGACATAAGCATAGACTTAAAATAATCTTATTTGTTATGTATTCATAGTCATTTAAGATCGCCTTATTTGACATATATATTGCCAAATAAGATGATCTTCACCAAGTCGTGTTAGAAGCAGACTTTCCAGATTCAACCCGATTGCCCTTGTCACGTCCCGGAAGACGGACCTTCCTATTTCCGACGTACCTAAGTCGCTGAAAATAGTGGTGCTTTCTATGCTTTTGAGGCTACCTGCTAGGCCCGCAATACCTCGGGATGTCGAGAGCAAGGATCGGTATATATCGGAGGGTTAGTGCGCAGGCGAATAAAACGATTCTTATGATAATTATTCTTGTTTTATTTTGCTATTTTTTTTTTACTCATTATAAAAATAGGGAAAGATGCTGAAGTCGTGTTTAATAATTCCAAATATGTTCAGTTTCTGAATAAAGTAATGATTAAAGGTGATACAATGTGTTAAATTCGGAATGATATTCTGAGTAATGATGTACAGGGATATTTGGTAGTAATAATTCAACGAAATAAACTCAAGGCAACGTTTAATTTAATATAGTATAATAGGTTCACAAAATTATTCAAAATAATTATTCGTAATGATATTTAACAAGACATTTCGTTTTAATACCTGATAATATATTTGAAATCTTATTCAGCATAATAAATTCGCTACAATTTTTGAGGTGGTAATTTAATATAATGTTCGTTGCGGTGTAATATAATAAAAACAACAGGTGTCGACGAGAGGTGCGAATTCAAAATGATGAGTTCGCGAGGATATTCAATATAAAAGCCCACTATACAAAAAAAAGTATTTAATATGTTTCATAGATGTTCTTCTGAAACATGAAATGTTTCAGAGACTCATACTGAAACGTTTTAAAAATGTAACATAAACAGTTAATGTTCGTATTCAGATACTTACATGTGAAACGTTATAGAAATTTCTTGATATTATATCATGAACATTTTTTTAAAAACAGTATTTAAATGTTATTGTGGTATAGTATTATAATAATATTTATAGCGATGTCATAAATATCTTATATGAGATCCATTTTGATAGTTTCGATTAGATTGATTTTTTCCTTTATTTTATAAAATTTATGTTTTCACAGATTTAATAAAATAATGCATTTACGCGCGCGCGCGTTTTCTTTTCTCAAGAAAAACTTTTCGCCACAAATATCACTTTTCTCTTTGCACTTTTTTACTTATATATATATATATATATATGTTGTAACCGTGCTCACGAGCGACGGCCAACTTCGCCTCCGTCCCTGGTCGCGGCCCTGAGCCGCCCGGGTGTCGGCGCGACTGCCTCCGCGAAATTTTCCACTGCAATGCTTAGTTGGGCGCCAGGTACGTTAAGCGTACCACTCTGTGTGCACCAAATCGTCAATGAACGTTACGGTAACAGAATCGCGGGAAAGACGGGCGCACGCTAGGCGACCGGGGCGTTAGCGGCTCTGATATCCAGCTGCTCAGCCCTCAAATGGCAGAGCGGGAGGTTCGGCGCGGGCGGATGGAATCGGGAAGGCGAGAGAATCAGTGACACAACATTAATGTAACAAAGAAAATTAACAATTGTATTTGATCGTAGATATTACACGGTAAAACGGCTCTGTAGAGTGGCAATGACTCGCGCGCGTTACCAGCTGACGACCGCTGGGTATCGTATATCGCGAAGACGGGATGCTTGACAAGCGGGTTATTGTGCGTACGCGGGAATTCTCCGGCTTGTCTACGCTTGACCCGGCGTCGTTGGAGGACGCCAAACTCTCGATAGGATGACGACTTCGTCAAGGGCGAACGGGACGAACCGTAACTCCGAGCCCGCGCGGCACGCGGCGGACTCGTGTTCTCCCGCGCGCTAACGAATCTCGCGAGTAATAAGCGCGATAATTATTATTCACTCGCCAACCAGGCGGTTCGAGACGATTACATTGATTATCACCCGAGCGCAATTACCGAAGGGCTCGCGACAAAAATGCGATCGACCAAATTACACAGTATTAATACGATAATTTACCAAGGTGCGACAATTTACAACACGGGAATCACTCGTGACACAACGACCGGACGAAATTACGATTGACTCGGCTGCGGATCGGGACGCACACACAACGCGATGATACCACAAAATGCACAGCACGGAGCGAAATCACGCGGGCGGGCGCGATCGAGCGAGACAACGATGCTCCGACGATTCCGCGAGCTCGTGGCTTCACTTAACAAGTCGGAAAAAAAGGGTGTTGCACTTGACTACAGTGCAGTCTAACGGGTTGCATATCCGTGCAGGTTGCTATTCCGTCGATAAAAACGCGTGCCGATTTTATCAATGAGTGCGTGCGCGGAGAGAGCGGACTAAGTAGGCATGCTGTATACGACCCGCAGCCTGCGCTTCGTCAACGCGCTTGTGCTAAATCCCTTTTTTAATGTAGTAATGACGAGTTGAGAGAATAGCGCTTAAAAGTGTTTTGAATCTAGCACAGTTCGAAAGAAAATAATACTGCATGCAAATAAGATAATCAATTTGAATACTCGCCGCAGCAATATTGAATGATAATGTCAGAAGCGAGAAGTTACATGGATTTTTCTTCTTACTTTGTACGCCTGCAGAGATAATTTTAATTAATTTAAGATAAATAATAATTTAAGATAATATTAATTAATTAATTTTTTCATAGGTCAAACTGCACGTTCATAAGTAATAACAAAATAGGTAGCATAATAAGTATTAGCAAAATACCAGGATTCAATAAGTTAATATATTTTTTTAACTAATAAGATTAAAGTTAATGGCTTATAAAATTAATTTAGTTAAGTTAATAGTTACATGAACAGAAACTTGGTTAAAGTTATTCAGTTAAGAGTGAATTAACTCAAGTTAAATTAAAAGTTAATTTTAAAAAACATTATTAATATTACATTAAAAAGTTATAATTAATATAAATTAGAATATCGATACAATATAGATTATTAAATATATTTAATATTTTATCTGTAAATTAAATCCATAAATCTAAGTATTTTCTCTTCGTAGAATTTTATCTTCTTCTTTAGGACGATTCGTAAAAACTTGAAAGCAATAAAAGATTTGTAACTATAATG
Organism: Monomorium pharaonis; assembly: GCF_013373865.1. Lineage (NCBI taxonomy): Eukaryota > Metazoa > Arthropoda > Insecta > Hymenoptera > Formicidae > Monomorium > Monomorium pharaonis. The sequence goes on along the minus strand of NC_050472.1, from coordinate 18,172,346 downwards.
CACATTGTTTATCTTTCCATTGAAATAATATGTATTATAGATATAAATTGTGAGGACGTGAAAGCCACAGTGAAGATTGTGCCAATTATTTCTTTAAACTTTGCTTTGCGTGTCATAGATGCAATCTACATATCCCAGCAACATAAAATAACAGTCATAAGTGTTAATTGTAATTTAGCATTCAACAATCTAACCGTACTATAACATGTCGGATATATAACAGTTATTGTGTGAGCAATCTGTTTTAATATGTCCATGCTCCGCTGTGAAGGAAAAGTAGATATAATTAAAGAAGACAAGTTTGGCGTTGTTGTAAATAAGCATGTATTTATACGTTTATTTATTTATACCAAATATCACAATCAATATGCAACCATAAATAAGTTACAATAAAAATATATAATAAATAAATTTTTATGCCAATAAAAGTTATAAATGGCAAGTCAAATGATAAAATAAAAACGATAAAAGAGTCAAATGATAAGATAAAAAACTCAAGTTAAATTAAAAGTTAATTTTAAAAAGTCATTAATATTAAATTTAAAAGTTATAATTTATTTAAATTAGAATATCAATACAATATAGATTATTAAATATATTTAATATTTTATCTGTAAATTAAATCCATAAATCTAAGTATTTTCTCTTCGTAGAATTTTATCTTCTTCTTTAGGACAATTCGTAAAAACTTGAAAGCAATAGAAGATTTGTAATTGTCATGTATATATTATTGTCCTTTATTTGTTTTTATCTTACGACTTTGTCATATTGAATGTAACGTTCTTGGTTTTGTCTTTGTCTCATTTTCCTGACGAACAAGATCAAGTGGGTTAGTCTTTACTCAATGTGACTAAATTTTATACTTTATTTTATATTTTTTACTTTTTGACTCTGCAATTTTGCACATTGACTCAATTACGACTGACAATCATAGCACTGAAGCGAATATTCATCAACATCAAGGTAAGTGATTTTAAAGTTTCGGTTTAAGTTTTGACATGCTTAATTATCCTGAAACGTCTTGCAAAGAAAGCACGCAATACAAATTTTCAATTGTTTTACGTTTCAACAATTGTGTTACATTGATAGATAATTATTTCGACGATTCTAAGAAGATAATAAAACAAAAAATGGCTCGGTACGGGAACGACGAACTTACCGATATGGTGTTCATTTACGCGCAGTGTGAACGAAACGAAAGGCGAGCTGCAGCACTTTATGCAGAGCGTTTTCCCGAAAGACGTCATCCACATTATAGCATTTTTAGAAATTTAGAACAAAATATGCGCAGATATGGATCACTGCATGTACCGAAACAAAATATCAACGTGCGTCATAGAAATGACGAAACAATCAACGCTGTAAGAATGGCAATACAGGAAAATCCACACACAAGCACAAGGGCTATTGCGACAGAATTAAATATAGATCACACAAAAGTACATCGCATTATTAAAAACAATTTGAAAATGATTCCTTTTAAACGCCACACCACTCAGTTACTACGCCAAGAAGACTTTCTTCGTAGAGAGGCTTTCTGTGATTGGATATCTGAGCAGGTGAGCGAAATGCATCGAAATTATGTCACAATGAAAAAAAGGACTTTAGCTAATGTAAACGATTTATTTGCAGGTTGATGTAGATCATATGGGAAATGACGAATTTCTAAAACAAATTTTTTGGACGGATGAATGCACCTTCCACAACGATGGAAGAGTTAATCGGCATAACGAACATCATTACGCCGAAGAAAATATGCACTGCCGCAAAGAGGTACATGTGCAGGGACGATTTAGCATTAACGTGTGGATGGGCATTATCGATAATTATGTGATTGGGTCACATTTTTTTGACGAAGCTATTAATGCAGAAAGTTATACCGCTTTTTTGGAAAACAATTTGATCGAATATTTAGAGGACGTTCCGCTAGACCTCCGTCCACGCATTATATATCAACAGGATGGTCACCCGGCACACACATCTCATTTGGCGCGGAATTGTTTAAATCGTATGTTTCCCAATCGATGGATAGGGATTCAAAGTCCTCTGTTCGAATGGCCTCCGCGTTCTCCGGATATGACTCCTATGGATTTTTTTTTGTGGGGATACTTGAAAGAAAAAGTATATTTGACTTTACCGCGTAATAGAGAAGACCTCATAAATCGTATCCGACAAGCAAGCGCTATGATAACACCTGACACATTATTAAAAGTACGTGAAAATTTTATGCGACGAGTAGCGCTTTGCTTGGAGAATAATGGAAGACATTTTGAACACTTATTATAAATATAAAGTTTGTTTTTTTATAGATTTAAAATTTTTATACGTTTTTAACTGTTTATTTATATATTTATTATAATATCTATATTTTTTGACGAAACTGTTATCAGCGATTGACCATTGCTTCTTCTGTTGTTTTATCTTCTATCGTTTTTATCTTATTATTTGACTCATTTTTTTATCGCTTTATTTTATCATTTGACTTGCCATTTATAACTTTTATTGGCATAAAAATTTATTTATTATATATTTTTATTTTATCATTTGACTCTTTTATCGTTTTTATTTTATCATTTGACTTGCCATTTATAACTTTTATTGGCATAAAAATTTATTTATTATATATTTTTATTGTAACTTATTTATGGTTGCATATTGATTGTGATATTTGGTATAAATAAATAAACGTATAAATACATGCTTATTTACAACAACGCCAAACTTGTCTTCTTTAATTATATCTACTTTTCCTTCACAGCGGAGCATGGACATATTAAAACAGATTGCTCACACAATAACTGTTATATATCCGACATGTTATAGTACGGTTAGATTGTTGAATGCTAAATTACAATTAACACTTATGACTGTTATTTTATGTTGCTGGGATATGTAGATTGCATCTATGACACGCAAAGCAAAGTTTAAAGAAATAATTGGCACAATCTTCACTGTGGCTTTCACGTCCTCACAATTTATATCTATAATACATATTATTTCAATGGAAAGATAAACAATGTGCATTATAGTTACAAATCTTTTATTGCTTTCAAGTTTTTACGAATCGTCCTAAAGAAGAAGATAAAATTCTACGAAGAGAAAATACTTAGATTTATGGATTTAATTTACAGATAAAATATTAAATATATTTAATAATCTATATTGTATCGATATTCTAATTTATATTAATTATAACTTTTTAATGTAATATTAATAATGTTTTTTAAAATTAACTTTTAATTTAACTTGAGTTAATTCACTCTTAACTGAATAACTTTAACCAAGTTTCTGTTCATGTAACTATTAACTTAACTAAATTAATTTTATAAGCCATTAACTTTAATCTTATTAGTTAAAAAAATATATTAACTTATTGAATCCTGGTATTTTGCTAATACTTATTATGCTACCTATTTTGTTATTACTTATGAACGTGCAGTTTGACCTATGAAAAAATTAATTAATTAATATTATCTTAAATTATTATTTATCTTAAATTAATTAAAATTATCTCTGCAGGCGTACAAAGTAAGAAGAAAAATCCATGTAACTTCTCGCTTCTGACATTATCATTCAATATTGCTGCGGCGAGTATTCAAATTGATTATCTTATTTGCATGCAGTATTATTTTCTTTCGAACTGTGCTAGATTCAAAACACTTTTAAGCGCTATTCTCTCAACTCGTCATTACTACATTAAAAAAGGGATTTAGCACAAGCGCGTTGACGAAGCGCAGGCTGCGGGTCGTATACAGCATGCCTACTTAGTCCGCTCTCTCCGCGCACGCACTCATTGATAAAATCGGCACGCGTTTTTATCGACGGAATAGCAACCTGCACGGATATGCAACCCGTTAGACTGCACTGTAGTCAAGTGCAACACCCTGTACATTTGTACACACATTAGATAGTATGTACATTGTATATATATTCCATGTATATACTTGATGCAATACATACAAAGAACGTGAAATGTATATGCAAATAAAATGTGTGTATCTAAATATATCCCACAAAACAATTTAATATACAATGTATATATTATGTATATACATTTGTATGTTGTATATACTATGGTTCTGTATTACACCGTACATCCATTGTATATGAAATGTTACAAGGAAAATATCCATTGCAGATCGGAAGTATATACACATGTATATGATTCGTATATTACATGTATATACATTATGTATGTCCATTTATCATTCATTTTATATACATAACATGAACATAGAATGTACATAATACATGCATAATATTATACATATGTCCATAGTATATATACATAAGATGTACATAGAATATACATGATACAAATTTGTGGGGATTGTGTGTTGGTACGGTACCGTATTCGAGGCACGGTAGCTAATAAAAATGAGATTCGAGATCTGATTGCGGAGTTGCAAGTGACCTCCTTATATATGCAAAAGAGAATCACTTGACTCCGAAGAGAAAGGGCTAAGTTGCACCGTCTAGCGGTGATTGCGACAATTACTCCTTACGCGTGAGCGTACAAGTTCATATTATAAAGGAAAAATATCTTGCATATGAAATGTACATACATTTAACATTGTGCGCTGTATATACATACTAAATATATTAATGGATATGCACTTTATATACTATAATGTATATTCGAATCATGTATGTGAGATGTATATGCATTTAACATTGTGCGCTGTACATACATATCAAATACATTAATGGATATACACTTTATATACTATAATGTATATTTGAATCATGTATGTAAGATGTATATACATTTAACATTGTGCGCTGTATATACATATCAAATACATTAATAGATATACACTTTATATACCATAATGTATATTCGAATCATGTATGTGAGATGTATATACGTTTAACAGACAAGATATTTTTTTCACATTATGGACAAAAAATGCATATACATAGAATATCCGATGTTATATGGGATACAAGTAGAATGTATTTTTTGATACCTGTATGAGACAATTTGAAATATTTCATGTATGTTTCATGTTTAGTGGAAGTCCACATCGCAGTATTCAGTATGTTAAATTCAAAATAATATGCAGAGTAACAAATCCATAAAGTTACTTAATAAAACAATTTATAATAATATTCAATATGATATAACACAATAAAATTATAACAAATTTAAGATAATTGTCGTTACTGTTAGAGCAGTTAAATTCTCAGAATATTTAACGTAGTACCAATTCACAGGGAAATATTGATAAAGCAAATAATAATTTCAGCAATGTATTTGATATAATAATTTTGGATAAATTCGATATCAAGAAAACGATAGGTTCACAAGAATAATTAATACAATAATTCAGTATAATAAGTACAAGATGAAGTCAAAGTTACCAAAGCACGAAAATATTTAATATTATACTTCGCAATAATATTTGATATTAATAAAACGAGTAATGACTCTATAAAATATTTAATATAATAATTTTGGGAAAATATTTAATATTATTAGAACAATTAGGTTTTCAAAATATTTAATATAATAATTAATATAATATATTAATGAAACAAGTAATAATTTCATAAAGATGTTTAACATCTTGTTTAACATGTCGATTTATAATAATTGACATTCGGTAACATATTTCATAATAATAACTTCATTAAAATGCTCAACATCATAAATTTGAATAATATTTAATATTATTGAAATGATTAGTTTTCTAACGATATTTAATAATTCGCACTAAAATTTAGTATTAACAAGGTAATTAATAATTTTACAAAATATCCTACACAAATAATAAATTTCTCATCATTGTTCGCCTTCTCAATAAAGTTAGTATACTGAATTTGCTGCAGGATATAATAAAACGATTTCTCAATAATATGCAAATAATAATTCACAATTCATAGGTCAATAAAATATTTAATACGTAACGAGATAATTTGTAATAATGTTCAGCATCTATAAAGCGAAATAGCAGATTCACAAATAATGGGCAAAATAAGAGATTCACAAGAACGTGCAATAAAATAGTTCACAAGAACATGCAACGAAATAAAGTAGGAATACAAGACCGGTTCTAACTCGGGAGCTCCGAGGGGGGTGCGGGTGTGCGGGGGGGATTTGTGGGCGCGAGGGGTGTTACGGCGGGGAGAGATGACGTCACCCGGGGCTCCGGGAAGAACCGCTTATCAGAAGTAAACTAATATCAGACGTAAACTATTTTGCGGTGCCTTTGAAAAAACTTGATATGTTTTTGAAAACTTGATATGTTTTTATAAGGGGGTATTGATATAAAAAATGCTACTTTTTACCCCCTCCCTGTTTTGGGTGTTAGAGAGGGGGGGACAACGTTGCATTAAACATGTTGCAACATGTTTCGTGATAACGTGATTGGCTCTCGATGATCACGTGATTTAAACGTTGGCAACGCTGTAATTTTATAAACGTCGGCAACGCTGTAATTTTACTGGGTGTGATGAGTGCTCCAGTTGAGACAAAGGATTAAAAAATTTATGGAGGGGTGTACAATATAAGAAGAGTTCTGACAATGGTACCGCATCACTCGCGTGTTACAAGACGGACAGCAAAACTTCTCGTTTGCTTCTCAGTCGGTGGAAGACAGACTTCAAAAGCTTCCCGAAACGTACAGCATGAACTATTACGTTCCGATCCAACAGAACGAGGCGTGTGATAAACCGTAAGTATTTTTTATAATTTTTAAAATTTTCTTCGTATTAATATCTTATATTTTTCTATAGCGAGCTATATTCTTTTTACAGAGCATTATCGCAGCCGCGTTATACTCCACGCATCTTGGGTAGGAGATACGCCTTGACCGCCACGGCATACAAATACTTGGATATTGCAATCGGCGTGGGACCTATATCTTATGTGGAAATACTGCTTGGTGACAACAGGGGCAATCAAATAATTTTGCCATACGCAACATGGAAAACGTTTATAGATCGACGGGTGGATATTGAACGATTTGTGCGGTCAACTTATTTTGACTGCACAACGATTTGTGCAGTATCTTCAAGATTTGCAGTTTGCGATCTGATTATAAAACTTGTAAAAATGCGTGATGAAAATATTATAAAGTTGGTGTTGCATGATAATTGCATGTACATGAAGCCGTCAACCTTACTGTTCCTATATGAACTTGAAGATTGTGTTGATTATGTATGTCATCAATTAGATCAACATACGTACAGCGTGAGTGATAAATATAAGAAGTTTATTACTATTTTGCGTCAAAATCATATTACTAATCAAAGCGACGCTGCAAAGTTATTACGCGAAAAATATGATAAAACATGTCTTGTAGAGTGTGAGTTAATTGCTTACGCTTTCGATAATATTGTATATGATGCTTTATATGACAAGTAAAATGTGTAAAGAAAACCAGTCTTGTAAACTGTAAGCTAATTACGTTGTGAATCATATTGTACGTTATGCTTTATATAACAAAATAAATGTACAAAAATGATATTGTTTGAATTATTTTTTCCTGCATATAGTTTTAAGTTAAAAAATTATTGTATAAATAAAAACGAGATGGGGGGAAAAAGGGAAATATGTGAGGAAGAAAGAATGTAAAAAATGGATACGATATATATTTTTTATTCTTAGACCACCAATTAAACAGCTTAAATACATTTTGTAAAGCACAGTTGTTCACATGATTCTGACATCGTAAAGTGTACATAATGTCCAACTTGTTTAGAGGTTCTATGTCTTCGTAATGCGTCTCGATATTCTCGATGTAAGCTTCCTGTCTCGCCTCGTCCAGAAGTAAATCACGCAATCATTCTCGTTTCTCACATCCCTTGACGTACACGAGAATTTCATCATCGGTTGCAGTTGTACCCATCACCGCCTTTGTAATCAAACTCCTAGCCATGCTGTGTGGAATTAATCCATCCTCCCATGATATTCCATGATGATTCACTTTCAACCATGCCACCTGACATCTTTCTGCCTTGGTAAGGTATTCCCATGGATAAGTGGGTGTAAACAAGTAGTGGGTGAGTTCAAATCCATCTTTGAAAGAGGCAAATTCCTTAACGATAAATTTTCCTCCAACGATGAAACCTTGCAGGCCTACGAACGTTGGTGCAGACATGACTGTTGTTATCAAGAAGACTGTGATTAACTTCAATGCGTCGTAGAGTTATATATTGTCTTATCTCCCTCTCCTTTAATGTACAACGTTGTTAGGTGATTTTGCGCACAACATTTGTCAACGAATTGTACTGAACCACGCGGTCGTGTATGATGAGGCAGTACGCGGTGGTATTCATCGACACATTCTCTTTGCATTCAAATTCTATGCGCACGTCCACGGTTGCGCTCTTGAACGATTCATTTTGTCGAAAGCAATCGATGATTACGAATGGACCGTTAAGTAGAAAAGTTGAAGTGGTGAGGTTCGGCTCGAGATACTCGTATCCATAATAACCCTTGCAGAAACGCGCGTACATGTCGTACAGAATGGCCCATTTATTTTTATCGAAATCCAAGTTCATATCGTCGTATGGATAACATTCCGAGTTCAGATACAGTTTCACGTTTGTCAATTTGCAATGATCGAATCGGCTTGGATCCTCGGACACAATGTTCTTTCGACCCGTCTGCAGAGCAAAGATAACATATCGTGGCTTCTCGAGCTGAGTAGCGGTCTTGATGGCCCACGAATGCTTAGTTGTTTGCTGCAATAGTGGAAACTCGTACAGATCCCACGAACGAAAAGCCATGCTCAGGTACCGTCCGCTCTCCAGAGTACGCAGCATCGACAACTTATGTATCTCGTTCAGCAGTACGTGAGGCATGCGCCATTGTATCTTGAATATATCAATCGTGGGTTCCAACTCTGAACTTCCCATCAGACTGTTGTTATCGTTACGCGCGCGTATTAAAATTAACTCGTGACGAGCGTTGATCACCACGCGTCTGTAATCCTCGCAAAACCCCAACAACATGTTGAATGGTACGCAATAATTAAAGTATCCATTCACGTCCCAACCCGAAATCCATCCGGCGTTTCTCAGAATCACGTTTTTGTCTGACGACACCGTTGCACAGTTTTTCAGTGTGCTGGTTATTCCAACATTTCTGTTGCGATCAATTTCTACACCGTCGAGTTCGTATCGAATCTCATCGAACATGAACGCGACACAATTATTTCCCAGTACCACCGAAAATCCCTTGGCTGGTTTCTTTATTGTCACTTTTCCCTCGATGTATAGAAAACTTTCGAACGGCAATGTGTACAGATCCTGTTGGTGTATGGGTTGGTGTATTCGAATCTCGTCGCTGTGCCCGAACGTTGTGTTGGCAAACGGATTGTACGTATGAGTCTCGATCTTGACGATCCGATCATCGAAGATCGGCTCGTCTCCGATGTTTAGAATGTCAGTCATCGTTATCAGACGTTTTGCACCGCGAATCCCAGAGATTGTAAAAATTTAACGTTCGACGCGTTGAGCTTTTTTTTCTCGGGACAACAGGATGATTGAATATTATTAAACGTCGTCGCAAGAGTATCGGGTGACTGTTGGAATGTTGGCACTGGTGTGGAGATAACGTTATCTTTCGCGCGCTGCGATGTGTTTAGCACGAGCATCTCACGTTCGCGTTATTGTTGCAACCGTCGTCGCACGTGCAGTCTGACGGTGATTTCTTCTCCTCGAAAATCAAGCAATCGTCCGTTCTGATCGACGGCGTGTATTGTCAGATCCGTAATGCACCGCACGATGATTGGCAGATAAATAATTTGTGTGGGCCTTTCTGATATCTTATATCCTGGTGGCACGCTCGGTGAAAACTCATGTATCGTGTGTACACTCTTATTGTTGCTGTACGCGCCCGCGGTCACGTTGCATTCCACGCGAATAATGTTCACGTTCATTATGTTGATCGACACGTCCGATTCGTGCCATTTTCGCGGTAGCAGTACACCACGCTTCGGTGAGAATCCTAGCAGCGATCCTATGTTGTTGGGTTTACCCAAATGTATACTGTAGGCGCATTTGATCTCACATCTCATTGTATTGTAGTTGGCGCGAAGCGTTATCGGATACTCCCCATCATTATCATCATCGTTGCCCCCACGCGTAACGTCACCGGAATGAGTTCCGTTGTGTTGCGGACGTTTTCGTGAAATTGTGCGTTTCAAAAATTCGTTTATAGCTCGCAGTTCGTACGATCCCTCGGGAATCGTAATCTCCGTGTTATCCTTGTCAAAGTAAAACGTATTGTTTGAGGAATTCACGTTCGGTATCGTGTTATAGGTTTCAAAAATCGTTAGACCGAGCTCATAATCATCGTCGCTCAAATCTATAGCCGGAGAATAGTGTGCCGCGAGAACACTGCTCTTGCCGCTCAGGGTAAACGTCAGCGACATGATGGTGGTGAAATACTGAGTCTTTGCGGTACTAGTTCAGTTTTTTAAATTTACACGCGTTGAAGAAACTGCAGGCAGAGTTGTCCACAAATGCTCTCGTACGTTTGATAGGACGTTCGATTATACTCAATCGTTGTCACCCGGTCCCCAAAGTATCGTACTAGTTCTCTAGGTGGTCGAAGATTGCCGAAACTATCGAAATACGCGACGTGGTTACCCCTCTTTGCGTACGCCACCCAGTGAGTGCCGGGGCCCGTCGTATCGTCCAAATTTACGATACCACTCTCGTTTAAACGCGCACCACTCGTCGGTAACGCGTTACGCATAAAAACACCTCTGAAATATGGAATACGCGCGCGTTTTGCCAGTTGCGTCAATTGTACGTTCGTCATCACACCTGTGGGTAGTGTTAATGTTTTTTCGGCGTTTTTTTTTCTTCTGTACACCTTTTCCATGTTTGTACGGGGCGAGATATAGTCCTCGCCCGCGTTTGTACGGGGCGAGATATAAGCCGTGACCTTCCATCGCGCGATTGTGACGCTGTAACTCCTCGAGCTGACGTCGCGCGGCTTTGTTGTCGTTCACCGCCTTTGCCACACCAGCCGCTCCACCAATCAAGGATCCGAGTGCACCCAATATTGGTAAAATCGGTAATGCACCGCCTCGTTTTGCAGCCTGAAGTATACGTTTCTTTTTCGTCGATTTTTTCGTTGAATTCTTCATACCCATACCGATCTTCGTCTTGGCTTTCATGGCTGCCCAGACAGCAGCAGCTGCTGCTCTTTCCCCGACAGGTGAATCTTTTGCGATTACTCGTTTTAGCGCTTTGTCCGCGAGTATCTTGTCCGCCGCGTGTCTGTCGGTGAGCTCGTTGCTCTGGGAGTACGCAATGTCGTGTTCGCGACACGCCGCGTCGAGCGGATTTATACCTTGGTCACCTCTGGCCAATTGCTTTTTCAGCCGAATACCCGGACCGCAAAACTGGTAACCGGGAATATGTAATTCGAAAGGAAGAGCGTTTATCGCGCGATTTAGCAGTTGACCACAGCCGCGTTTTACCGTTGCGACAGCTGGCATTTGACACAATTTTTGATCAACGGTGCGGGTCCGTCGATGTGCGTCCAATGCCACGGTTGATTGTAATGCTCGTAGCAACGACGATAACTTCGAATCTCTGGATCAGCCCTTATATGTTCCGGAAGCCTGTCCCATACGTGTTCGATGTAGTTGCCACACACGCGTAGCAAAATAGGTTTCGGCACGAATTGTAACTGCTCGGCGTTCAATTCGAGTATATCAGAGGGGTGTGACAGTATGAGATACATGTTTGATACTGAGCAATGCGCGATGTTACGTGCCTATAAATAGTCCCATATCGCGACATGTTTCGTTCTGAATAAAGCAAAAAATATAAGAGAGATGTTAAACATACGTAAAATGGTTATACATATGTACATAAAACGGTTATACATAAAAACGGTTATACATATACGTAAAGATGTTTAAAACAAACGTAAAAGATGTGTGAACGAACGTGAAACGAACTTGAGAAGTATGTGAACGAACGTGAAACGAACTTGAGAAGTACGTGAACGAACGTGAAACGAACATAAGAAGTACGTAAACGAACATGGAAAGTACGTGAACAAACGTAAGAAATACGTAAACGAACGTGGAAAGTACGTGAACGAACGTGAAACGAACATAAGAAGTACGTAAACGAACGTGGGAAGTACGTGAATGAACGTAAGAAGTATGTGAACGAACGTAAAAAGTATGTGAACAAACGTTGTGAATGAATGTGAGAAGTATGTGAACGAACGTAAAAATATTAATTCTATATTAATTTAGCAATCATCTTCAACAGGATCGCCCATTAGTACGCACGGTGATAAGTTGTGTCACGCCCGACTATTGATAAACACAGGCGATCACGCCCAGCCATTGCGGGGTATAGCGTCACGCCCGCGCAACCATTGATACACGCTGCGACGAGCTTATCTTCCTTCTTCGCGCGGCCATTGATACGCGCCGTAATGAGCTTATCTTCTTCCTTTATGCTTTCTCTATCCGTACGGTGCATTCACACACACGCACACATACTCATATACAGCATACGCTGCACTCACTCGCCTATAAATAGGTCGTTCGATTCCACTATATAATCAGATTCCGAAAACATGAGATTCGTGCGACAGCCGTTGGCGATATGCGTTACGAATTACGATGACAAGTTACGACTAATGGGGGATGACGGAGAGAGGCGCAAGCATGGCGCGATGCTGCCTACTACCATACGTGCGATTATTTGCGGCCCATCGAACTGCGGTACAACCAACATTATGATAAACTTGTTGGAATGTCCGCACGGTGTACGTTTCGAGAACGTGTACGTGTACTCGAAATCTTTGCAACAGCCAAAATATCGGTATTTGGAAAATTTGTTAAGATCGATGAATGAAATTAACTATTTTACGTTCTCCAATAACCGTGACGTCATTCCGCCGAATGAAGCGCGTCCAAACTCAATTTTCATCTTTGACGATATTGCGTGCGACAAGCAGGATGCCGTGAGAGAGTATTTTGCGATGGGTCGGCACTCGAACGTCGACTGCTTTTATCTTTGTCAGTCGTACGCGAGAATACCTAAACATCTTATACGCGACAACGCAAACCTGCTGATCCTGTTTAAACAGGATGGTACCAACCTGAAGCATGTGTACAACGATCATGTTAACACCGATATGTCATACGATGATTTTTGTGCGTTATGTCGTGATTGTTGGCGGCGTGATTATGGATTCCTAGTAATAGACAAGGATAGTTCACTTACTAACGGGCGATATAGAAGAGGATTTAACGAGTTCACGATGCTGCGGAGCGATTAGTCGTCATCGATACTTCGTTGGGGATGAAACGTGAGCGATCGACGCTCTCTGTCAACATGATTGGGAACAACGATACGCGTGAGCGCGAGAAAATTGCGAAAGAAATTGAGAAAACGAGCGAATCGATTCGTAAGAAACATCGCGCTTTGAAGACCGGTAGGATCGAGGAGAATACCGCGGCGAAGAGACACTTCGAGCCGCTCATCGAGCCACTGCAAAAGATCATCGATAATTCCGGCGTCCGCGTGATAAACGAAGAACCGCGTGTCGATGACGTAGGCATCGAAACATCGTTCATCCAGAAGGATGTCATAAAAAATAAGAGAAAACGAAAAGACAGTTCAGTGGACCATGCATTAAGTGAATCGAACAAATGGATGCGATATATGTCAAACGATGCAATGAATTTACCGTCGCCATCGGTGCAGCATACGTCAAACGATGCGATAGATCCGTCAGCGATAACGTACGGTAGCTGTACAATCAACGATTGAAGCTCCAAAACCGTTAAATAAGGCTCTCGAGACTGTTTTTGAATCCGCCGACGATTCGTTTGCGACAACCATTCGAAATCGATTACAAACGTCAGAAGGTCTAGAAACGTTATCTCAGCACTTGGGGCCGCTGGGTCAAAAGTACATCGGAGATTTTCTTAGCGGTCGTAGTGAAAAAGAGAAAATTATAGATACCGTGTACGGCGTTCGTTTAGACAAGGATGGTATGATGTTGGGTAATAAAACGTTCGACGTCAACAGTAGTGATCACATAATTATTGGTGATGTAAAATACGTTGGTACACACGGTCTTTACGAACTGATCTTTAAACGATATCCCAATTATTCTGTCTACACGGAAAACGATAAACGAAAGTACAAAGATATATTGTTGGTTACAAACGCGCATAAACGTAATTACGTTACACACGGCCGATTATTAGCCAATAAAGGATACAAGTAAAATATATAATTGCACCGTTATTAAAATATGATTTTACGAGCGGAATGGGATTACCTTGCGCTATGACACCAAACGATGATGCAATCGGAAAGGAATTACCTCGCGCTATGACACTAAACGACAACGTGATCGATTACGTGCATTGGGACGATCCTAACGAACTGGTGGATCGTCTACGGTTGCTCGAAGCCTCGCATCGGGCTGGTCATAACGCTCATGACAACGAGATGCTGTCCATCATCGAAGAACTTCGCGAGGCAGGCCTTATTATAAATTAACTTGCGTATCGTCAAAACAAATCAGTTGATCGACGTCATCCCATACACCAAACATGAAATTACCGAAATCTAATGTTAGTTCGGAAAAACGGCGACTCGTCGAGGAACTGCATGCTTCAGCGAGAAAAAATTTTCCACGGAGACATGTCATAGTTCGAGGATACGATGATCTGTGGCAGGCCGATATCGTCGAGATGATTCCGTACTCACGTTTCAACAAAGGTTACCACTACATACTCACCGTTATCGATGTGTTGAGCAAGTACGCGTGGGCTATACCGCTCAAGAGCAAAGGTGGAAGCGAGACAGCTGACGCTATCGCTGAGATAATTCGAAAGAGCGGCAGACGTTCGAAAAATTTACAAACCGATATGGGGAAGGAGTTTTACAACGCCGACGTGCAGAAACTATTGCAAAAACATGACATTAACCATTATTCCACGTACTCGGTAATGAAGGCGTCGGTCGTCGAACGCTTTAATCGCACGCTGAAGAACGATATGTGGAAGCAGTTTACGCTCAACGGTAATTACAAGTGGATCGACCTGTTATCACGTCTCGTGTCGAATTACAACGTTCGAAAGCACCGAACGATCGGTGTGCGACTCGTTGACGTAACTCCCGCAATGGCTGAAAGACTCTTGGATACGGTATACAGCGCTATAAAGATTGCTAGTCCAGCGAAATTCAAAGTAGGCGACTCTGTACGCGTGAGCAAGTACAAGACAATTTTCGAGAAAGGTTACACACCAAATTGGACAACCGAGGTGTTCAAGATCGTTAAAGTGCAGCGTACCAACCCCGTAACTTATTTACTCGAGGATTATCGCGGAACATCTATCGCTGGAGCGTTCTACGAGCATGAGTTGCATCGCGCGACTCACCCGGACGTATTTCTGGTAGAGAAAGTATTGCGCAGGAAAGGAAACGAGGTTTATGTCAAATGGTTGAGATTCGATGGATCACACAATTCGTGGATACACAAAGGCAATGTTATTTAATCAGTATAAAAAAATTGTTTTTATTATAAACATAAAAAGTGCATACATTATATAAAAAATATAATTTTTTTGTGACATATATGAAGCATCTTTATTATCCTTCCATCGTCCATTTCTAACGTTACACATAAATTATCAAATAATTTTTAAAAATACATATAACATAAAATACACAATATGTGTAACACGTAAAATATATGAAGTGTTAAATGTAAAATTATAAAATAAATGTAAAACGTAAAATACATAAAATATAAACTATAAAATATGCGAAACGTGAACATTAAAATATAAATGTAAAGTATAAAATACATAAAAACGCAAATATAAAAATGGCTGTACAATACAAAAATATTATAAAGGTATTTGATAATGCCCCCACGGCAACGTCTTTACCGAATCAGGTATGAGATACCGCTTGTCGTCGTATGGACTTAGAGCGATTTTTGTTTCACGTACCGTGTATACCTCATGCAATTTAGATCGTATACACGTCTGATGACGCGTCATCTCTATCTCATCTCGCAGACACCGCATGTAGTCGTCGAATGTTATCGTTCTTGCGACAACGTTACACTTTACACCCTTTGCCTTTTTAGCGTCATTCTTTCCATCCACTTTTAACGCGTACATTTTCGCTCTGTGTCCAACGAACTCGGTCATTATCGCACCGTTGTTTTCGCCCTTCATTAGCCCAGGAACTTTCTTGTTCGCAAGAGGCATACCGTATGCGTTACCAGTCGGATAATCGCTCGTGTCGAACCTTGCGATATCACGTTATATATTTTCATATACGTCGTCGCACTCGATGTGATACACGAGACTATCAGTATCTGTGTACATCACTCTAGATTTGTCATGGTACAAAAGTAGCATGTACTCGTGGTGAAATTCGTACAAGCAAATTTTCGATATGTCTAGTATACACATACCTACATAAATCGGCTTGTTGAATTTCACTTCAAGTTTTCGGAGTTCGACTGCAATTAAATTTTCTGCAAAAATACTGCGACTATGGAATTTTGGTTTAGCGATCATTGCCTCCGCACCGTATCGTCCTGTCCATTTTGTCAAAAGTTTTACATCTACGTGATTGCGCACATTTTCCATAGTTTTTCCGAATACGGCGTTATTCATCAATTTATATAAATTTTTCTCAAAATCGTTTTTCGCGAGGGTACGAAATTGTGTGTTTAACTCGATATAATCGCGAAGCCAGGCGGATTGAACAAATTGTAATACACGGTGTATCTGTGTTATACGGTGACCATGACGAGTGCATTGCTGCAAGTTGCGATAATGTATGACGTACCGCTTCTTATCATGCAAGGTCGCTAAAAGTTTACGTTCTCGCTTGCCAGGCGGCTTATCGCGCGTTGGGCAGAACGGTAGGTCAGTGTGTCCATCGTGCAGATGTTGTGGATACTCCAGATCGACTTCGAGAATGTACCCTGTGGGCGAATCAACAGCGATCGCATTTACGTCAAAATTTGAGACGTCTTCGACCCATCGAAATTCTCCATAGGGCAGCGGCTGGCACATTGCCCATCCGTACAAATTATTTACATCGAAATACATGAGGTACGACGATGGTTTCGATGGGTCGTACGTCTGCATGTACTTGTTGTTAGCCTGCGCGTATCTGCCGGAACATTGACTCAGACCTCCACGTATACCGCGCTCGATAAACATTACCATATCGATGTCGGTGAGCAACTCGAAATTGACGCGTGTATATTTAAGCATAGCGTCCCACGTAAATCCCGGTAATGTATAGTAATGTGCGGGGTCGAGACCATAACTTTCGACACATTTGTCACGAAAATTTTCAACAATACATCTGTTTTCAAATACAGATCGCTGTATTCGCCCAGCATTCGAATAGAGAATCGATCCCATACGTTCTTGGCGTGCGCGTATTCGCTCTCGGACACGGTGTCGCCCGTCAACAAACTAAAGAATAATTCGCGCGATGGCAAACGCGTTTCCTTCAATTTTGCAACACAGTCAACATACTCGTATGGGAATATGCCTTTACGAGTCAATAAATCGAATTCTTCGTCAGATAAATTCGAAAATTCCTTACGTACAATTTTTAGTTTTTCTTTACCGAGAAATGATGCCAATTTTTCAAGACTAGAATTAAGAAATTTATACGAATCTATGAATCGTAATTTTATGTGATTGTGTGGGTCTAATTCATCGGCGGTACCTATGACATGCTTCGTAAAAGAAATATATTTTTCTTTTGTAACGGGAAGCACATCGATATTCCCTTTGAATGTTGTGGCTATTTCTCTAATAATGAAGTGTGAATCGTATCCGGATAAATTATGAAAAATTACCGGTATGTACAACACATTTTGATAACACAAGTTACAAAGCGAATGCACGGGACCGCGATAACGACCGGTGAGATGACAATGATCTCGCACTCGTGTATCATCCGGTGTGAACGGCTTATCACAAATATGACACTGCTTTGCGTTACGATATGCCTCCCATTGCTCTTTCGATAGAGTTTCCATAGGGACCTTAGCAGATAAAATTGATTTTACGCGATGTGCTAATTTCTCTAGTTGTTTAGCGAACCACGCGATACAATCCTTATCGCGATGAAACCAATACCACGATAATGTGTCATCGTACGAACAATGTACATAATATCCCAAACTAAATACTTGATGATGCTAGTACGATATTTCCATATCCTCCTTTTCCGTCTTCTTCAATGTACACTCCAGGTCAGCATAGACGACAAACGGCACGCGCTCCTTATTGTTGATGTTGCGGAAGCTCAGCCATTTCTCGTCTTCAGTAGGTAGTTGGATGGCGCAGTCGTTCATTTTCTGGCAATCTAGGCTGTGGACATCCAACTTTTCCACAGAACTAAAGTAATGTAAACATCTGTAAAAAAATAGCGTAAATTTTATTTTTCAACTATGCAATTAATACAACATTTATAAAATTATTACTCACCGGTCACAAATATATTTTTTTTGTTCCTCTTTACTGAGTTGTGAGCTCACTAGACGAGACAAATCCTTGATGCATGCAAAGTGCCCCACGTTGTCTTCGCGTGGATCTTGCACGTATAGCAGATTAACATGCTTCTTCTTCTTGTCGTTGGAGTCTTAGCGGGAGAATTTTATAGGTTTCAGTTTGATTCTTTTGGATCTCGTAGACGTTGACCGAAATATTATTTAGTCTCTCGAATTTTTTAATGTCCTTTAACGCGATTGGAAACTCAATGTCATTGAAATTCAGAACGTTTGTATAATGAGGGTACGATGACTCCCTTTCTGAATTTCTTTCTGCGGGATATAAAGCGGCTATCACAGACCACGCGAAGCAAGCATTGTCCATCGATTTCACGTTAACAACCGCACGCTTTGTCATTATTTCCCGCGGTAATGTCACGTGACATCCCGCGCGCATAGAATTGTACTTATTCACATTTACAGTCAAATTCTGTATACGCGACAACGCCCACCCACTATCGCGTTCTTGAAATTCCTCGAGCGATGCTAACGTGGGCTCGATAACGCACCGCTCGTACCACTCATCCAAGTCTGATGTTCTAAAGAGATCACTGTTTTTCGTGGTAATACTTTTATTGGCGCGTTTGTCGCCCGTTACAAATACGCCATTGAATGCTGTGTTCACTTTCACAGAGTTGTGTCTTTCGATAGCGTCCCGCACTCGCTCGAGTACTATACCACTAGCGTCTTCTAAAAACTTTCGCGGTTCAATGTAGTTCCCATTGATAACCGCTCCTGTCAGAACGCGATTCTCAAACGCGGTGTCAATTTCTCGCCACACGAGTCTGTCCGCGTTGTCACACGAGTCACTCGCGTAATTACCACCGACGTGCACGAAACGTCTTTGCAGTCGCGTCTTTTCACCCGCGAGTCGCGCGATTCTCGCCACCAAAGATTGTCTTTGTCCAACGTTGAGTCGAGGGCGCTTGACGCGGCTATGTTCCTCGAGTCGTTCGATACACTCGTCGCACCGCTGCAACCACTCGAAACACTCGCCCAAGGTAGCGACCCTGTCAATTTGGTTCAACAGCTCGCGCTCAAAATGTTCCATTTTTAATACTATTTTTTTCAATAATTATTAATAAGTCTTTATACTGTGCAAACCGGACACAAGTTACTGGGAATCATTACAAACATGGGCTGTCTACAATTTGAGCAATATTTTCCATCCAGCCTACCGAACGCATTAGTAATATGTTTACTAAAAGCATGCATTATTCCGAAATCAGTGTCCGCTATTCGCATAATGCATTCGGCACATATTGAATATGTACCACCCGTGGTGTAATAAAAGTATATACCGCAATGTTTCGATCTTGCGGTTATGGCACGCACTTCCGCAGGTGTCAAATGTTTCTCAACGACATCGATATAATCCTCGCTGTCCTCGCTGCAATCATCACTAATGTAGTTACTATCTTCCGATGCTACGCTCTCTTCATCCATTATATCCTCAAAATTAATGTCATTCACAACGTCTATTATCTGGGCATCGTCCATTTGTTGTATATTGTCCACAACATTAAAGTTTTCCGGATGATTATCCGCAATGTTTATCACATTATTTGCACCATCCACAATATCTATCACTTCGTTTTCATCGTCTGCAATGTCTATCATTTCGACATCATCATCGTCCGCAATGTCTATCACTTCGACATCATCGTCCGCAATGTCTATCACTTCGACATCTATGATGTCTACAAGTTCCACCATCACTTTATTTGAAGTCATTTTTTCACACTGATTCGCTCACATGAACTTCTCACATCTTGAACTTCAAGTCGACTGTGCGATCGTGCATTTTCTGACCATTTATATACTTCCTATAACCCTTTGTCTTCCTTTGTCTCAACTAGAACATAGGCATCGCCATTTTTGTTTATATATATAATTTCAAAGAAAAGCTCCTAATTCTGCGAACAGTTGGATATCGGTGCTAAACCGCGAATCGCATTCCTCGTAGCGATTGAGGTGTCGGTGCGACAAACGTCTTTTATTTCTCCATCCTATACCACTTCTCAAGTTTTCACATTATTTTGCCTTCGATGAATTTCAAGAGTATCTTCTCCCATGACTACGCGTCTCATAAGTTAGCAGCCGACAAAAAATTATAACATTGTTGTTTACAAATTTTAGTCGTTTGAACAATACATTTCGTCTATCGCTGATAGCGGAGAATTTCAAAGATCTTTTTTCCAACGACGCCAATCGAAGCATTCGTCATTTTTGTTTTTAACTATACAATTTCACAGCGAGCCGCTGTTTTTACAAGCAACTATCAGGTATCGGTATTAAACCACGAATCGCATTTCTTCCACGAAATTTTAACCGTTGTGGCGACATATTTTGTCTATCACTGATAGCAAAGAGTGTGATTATTTCCATGACTTCCCCTCCCTACGTCTTCCCTTATTAATATCATGAGCTTGATGTAAGTAAAAACGTGCAAAAAATATATATGTGTTGAGTGAGAGTGAGAGCGCGCGCGAGAACGCTAGACCGCATCCTTTATTTATAAATCGTATCGATCGAAGCGTTGGCGCTATCTTATCCAACGTCTAAATAATAACTTCCGGGTGATGAAAAATTCCGCTACGTACGCATCATCTCGCACATAAGAAAGGCGTACTTATTCATTGTCAGTCAGTCAGTCTCGAGTCGTCCACCCGTCGGGACGGATGTTTCCGCGTTGGGGTGGGCATTTCCGCGTCGGGACGGGCGTTTCCGCAAATTCAGTTTTTTACGCTTGAGAAAATTATACATGCGATCGGTCGCATGATGGGCAACTGCATTTCGCCTTCGGAGTCCGAATCATTCATGTCGTAACTGTTTTCCCCCCAATCGATATATTGTTATATTTGTAAAAAACTGGTAAATATCGAGGTCTTGCGTTAGATCTTGAAAAAATTTTTTCAAAAAATATAACAATATATCGATTGCGGGAAAACAGTTACGACATGAATGATTCTGATTCCGAAGACGAGGTACTTTTATTCATCACATGGCCCATCGCCTTATCAACTGTGTTAGTGAAAGTGGCAAGTCGCCTGGTGGATGGGCACGCTTCGCATCACCAACGAAAAATACATTCGCGTCACTGCCATATAATCGGCAATGGCATGTTACGCTATTGATGCAAATATATTTTTCTTTGGTGATTCGAGGTGTTCTTATGCATCGATCGACTTGCCCACCATATCATCGTAATTAAATTCATTTGTGTGGTGATTTCAAAAAACGGGAAAAGGGAGGGGAAGATTTTTGGACTCTGATTAATACTAGAAAAAAATTTAAAAATCTATTATTGCTTAGAGTCCATTAGCTCTTTTTGCTCCCAGTTCAACACACAAGTGACATATGGATTACGCGCGTGAAAAGTATCTTCCAACGCGACGAAAGTCGCAACGTAAGTCTAAAAACTTTGTCACTAATAAAAAATATAATTTTTATTAAAAGAAGAAAGGGAAAATCTTTTGGAATCGGTGCATCGTTGGAAAAATTAAAAAATCTAATGATGGGTTGATTCCAAAAGATCTCTTCATTCCCAGTACAACATAGTATATGACATATAATTTTTATTAAAAGGTTGATTCCAAAAGAAAACACAAAATTTTTGTGTGACGTTCCTAATATCTTGGGGGGAGGGGATATTGGTTCTAAAACTCCTGAGCTCCGAGGGGAGTGTGGGGGTGCGGGAGTCTCTTGCTGTTAAAGGAGGAGGGGGGCGTCACGTTGGTGGTGAGAAAATGACGCCTCCCCCTCCCCTTTACCAGCAAGAAATCCCCCGCACCACCCTCGGAGCTCAGGAGTTAGAACCGGTCTAGTTTTCCTACTAAATAATTCACAGTAATGTGTATGATCGATCAAGATCGTATAGAATTTATTCTTTTCCTTTGTTCATATCCAAATAATTATAATATATTATATAATAGTTGTCAATTTTGCTAGCTCAAGCTGTTAATGGTTATTTCGTCAAAATTTGAATATTTTAGACGGTGTGTAATTAATCATATCTTAATAGTTTCGTTGTTAAATTTAAGTTAGGTATGATTAATTACTATCTTTTAATTGAAAGATTTTAAGCTCTACAAAATTCAGAATTATTTCTTTATTCGCGCGGATAACTTGATCGATCACAGAAATATAAGTTCTTGACACACACACACACACACACACACGCGCGCGCGCGCGCGCGCGCACATATATACGATCACATACGAGATTCAAGCAATAAACGTGCAAGACAATATAAAGTCACGTACAGTTTCGAAATAATAATAATAATAATAATAATAATAATAATAACAATAATAATAATAATAATAATAATAATAATAATGATGTCTTTTTATTTAAATGAGACTGCTGGTACTTACGGATGACTCCGGGTCCGCAAGGGCCACAATCTAGAATATCTTATTTTTCTTTTCCTTCCTTCCGGATTCTAATTGAGATCACTGAGACTTCGCTGATTTACACTAATCACTGATATTTCGGCCTTATCACTAAGATTTTCCTTTCAGAGTGTCGCGATTACTCACAAGGGAACCTCGCGAACTCGAAAATTCTGATTTTAATGAAACTTGGCATAAATGTAGAGGGGGTAAATACATGAATGTAGAAATTTATCGTAGCTGCCCATAAACGGTTTAAAGGGGTGAAACCACCCTTCAAAGATTGAGACATTTCGTTTTCTCGATATATCTCGTAAACTAAACAAAATATTAAAAAATGTTTTATACAAAAGTTTTACAATAAAAGTACTTCTATCTAACTACAGTAATTAAATTAAAAAAAAATTTTTTTTAAACAATTGTTTTTTAATTTTTGAAAAAAAAAATTTTTTTTTTAATTTTATTAATGTAGTTAGATAGAGATATTGTTACCATAAAACTTTTGTATAAAACATTTTTTGATATCTCCAATACTTTTCGAGATATATCGGAAAAAGCAAAAATCTGCTCTACGCTATGCACTGAAAAAAGCATGAGAGAATGCAATAGCACCGCGACGGAGAGCGTTAAAAATATTTTAAAGAAATTTTTTATTAAAGTTTATTTATGATATTGAATATAATATAAGATACTAAAAATATAATAAAATAAAGTAATATAAAATAATATTTTGTATAATATAATAATATATAATATAATATAATAATGTCGCACGTGAATGCATGCTGATGTGAGTGAGAGAAAGGGTAAATAATATTAATATAATATAGTAATATAATAATGTAATATAATATAAAATATTTATATCCAGACTTCTTGGTCCGGATCCATTAGCGGTGACATGCCAAAGAGTCGACGCATATCGATGACATCTGCCAATCCAAATCGGCCATATGATTTGTCAATTAAGGCATTATTTCGCTCTCTGTCGATCTTGCAAAAGTATCGCGTCCAAAATCTTTTTCTTATATTGATAAATCCATGTGGATGTTATAGAGATATATCCATGTCTAAATACAAAATTAACATATTTTAGTGTGGCATTATACATTGAACAACAATATACTTTGAATCAGGATAATGAAAATGCAAATTAAAAAATAATGCATTACTTATTAATTTTTTAATAAGTAATTATTTCTTTACTCATTAATTACACAGTCACACAAAAAAAAGTGGTTGGTCCGGCAAACTAGACTAGTCAATCCTTATGTATTTCGACCCGCTGAATCCGAATCTAAAGTCAGAATTGCAAAGTAAGCTCGTATTTTCTAACCTCAAAAAAAATTTTTTTTTAAATATTGGTCCGGTGGGCCAGACTAGTCAATTCTTATGTATTTTGACCCGCTGAATCCGAATCCAAGGTCAGAATTGCAAAGTTAGCTCGCATTTCCTAACCTTAAAAAAAATTTTTTTTTTAATGTTGGTCCGGCAAACCAGACTAGTTTATTCTTATGTATTTTGCCCCGCTGAATCCAAATCCAAGGTCAGAATTGCTGAATTGGCTTATTTTTTCCTAACCTCAAAAAAAATTTTTTAATGTTGGTCCGGCGGACCAGACTAGTCTATCCTTATGTATTTTGACCCGCTGAATCCAAATCCAAAGTCAGAATTGCTGAATTAGCTCATTTTTTCCTAACTTAAAAAAAAATTTTTTTTAGGTTAGTAAATGCGATCTAACTTTGCAATTCTGACCTTGGATTCGGATTCAGCGGGTTAAAATACATAAGGATTGATTAGTCTGGCCCACCGGACCAATATTTAAAAAAAATTTTTTTTTAGGTTAGAAAATGCGAGCTAACTTTGCAATTCTGATCTTAGATTCGGATTCAGCGGATCGAAATACATAAGAATTGACTAGTCTAGTCCGCCGGACCAACCACTTTTTTTTGTGTGCCTGTGTAATTAAAAAAGAATTTTTTTTGTGGTTAGAAAATGCGAGCTAACTTTGCAATTCTGACCTTAGATTCGGATTCAGCGGGTCGAAATACATAAGGATTGACTAGTCTAGTCCGCCGGACCAACCACTTTTTTTTTTGTGTGCCTGTGTTATTAAAACAATAATACGTAATGAAAAAAATCGCATTACTTATTTCAAAAGTAATGCATAATGAAAAATATCGCATTACTTAATTCCAGTGTTGTAATAGATCATTAAATAAATAATCTAGATCAGATCAAGATCTTTATCAAAATATTAAATCTAGATCAGATCACAGATCATTTTCATACATTTGATCTAGATCATAGATTACATTAATTTTGATCTAAATCGAAGATCGTTTCTTTTTTTTACTTGACAATTTGGTAGGAGTAGGAATCGAAGTTTTTTAAGCTTCTTTAATAGGCTTTTAGGAATGTCCCAGAAATCTTCTTTAATGGATCTGGACCAAGAAGTCTGGATATAAATATTTTATATTATATTATATTATTATATTACTATATTATATTAATATTATTTACTCTTTCTCTCTCACTCACATCAGTATGCATGCACGTGCGACATTATTATATTATATTATTACATATTATTATATTATACAAAATATTATTATTTTATATTACTTTATTTTATTATATTTTTAGTATCTTATATTATATTCAATATCATAAATAAACCTTAATACAAAATTTCTTTAAAATATTTTTTAACGCTCTCCGTTGCGGTGCTATCGCATTCTCTTATGCTTTTTTCAGTGCATAGTGTAGAGCAGATTTTTGCTTTTTTTGATATATCTCGAAAATTATTGGAGATATCAAAAAATGTTTTATACAAAAGTTTTATGGTAACAATATCTCTATCTAACTACATTAATAAAATTAAAAAAAAAATTTTTTTTTTCAAAAATTAAAAAACAATTGTTTAAAAAAAATTTTTTTTTTAATTTAATTACTGTAGTTAGATAAAAGTACTTTTATTGTAAAACTTTTTTATAAGACATTTTTTAATATTTTGTTTAGTTTACGAGATATATCGAGAAAACGAAAAATGTCTCAATTTTTGAAGGGTGGTTTCACCCCTTTAATATTTAATTCTCTCGAATCTTATTAATGGAAAACTTTTGTTTCGATATGATTTTGGGGTTGACCACGTTTCAAATTGGCGCAAATGATTTTCTTAAATAGTTACTGTTTCTCAAGCTTCAAGAGTGATGGTACCGATGCATGTTATTAATTATAATGTTTCGGTTGATTAAAATTATTGTTAATTAATGTTCACAATTATATGCGCTTTGACAATTTTATACGCTTTGTCGAATATTTTGCAAAAGCCTCAAAATTGTTCTTAACTTGTAGTAGAGTTTCGATATTAATATAAGATTCGAAGGATAATATAATAAAAATGATTGTTATTTAATTAATTATATCTGTGATAATTGTATTCATAGGCCATGGAGCTAGCTAATCAAGATTAATTTTGTGAGACCTTTTATGTCAGAAAGGGTCTAGAATAATTGTAAAGTTTTTATAAAGTTTTAATGTTTCATAGTTAGATCGATTATAACAATGACTTATATTGTTTAAGGCTTATGCAATACTTTTTAAAGCTTAATGAAATAATTAGTTAATTAATAAAATGTAATTCTTAATTAATAAAACATAATTTTTATTTGCGCAGGGTCGGCGCAGTAATTTTGTTATTAATTTTATTAGTCGTGCCTTTAATTTTATAAGTTCTAATTATTCATTAGCAATAAACAATTAAATAATTAATAGTTAGGTTCACGAAAGTTTGATATAATAAATTTTGAAGTAGTTATTTTAATTTGGCATGGTAAGATTAGTAAAATTAATTTATTTAATAACGATTTTTCATTTGTTAAATAATATTTTGCTTATGTATTCTCGAGTAAAACCCTTAAATGATTATATCTCGTGAACCAGATATCGGAGGAAGGGCGGAACAATACCAGTACCATCAGGAAGGCTTATATTTTCGTTTTTTGGAGGGTAGTTTTCCAATTTTGGATTGCTTATAACTCGAGAACAGTTTGAGATATCGGATTCTAGTTTGTGTCAAAAAATTTTGTTTTCAAGAGCGCTTTTAATGGCTATTTTGAAATTTTGAAAATCTCAAAGTTTAAATTTTGAGTTTCAAGGTTAAAATAAAATTTGTATATTTGGGTACTACGAGACGTACTGGCTCTGTTTATGGTGTTTCTATAATTTTAGGAATTTTGGTTCAGGAGATATCGAGGTTACAAAAAATTTTGGAGTGAGACTAAATATTTATAATTTTAGTTTTTCTTATAAACAATATTAATCTCGATATGACCATCGTAATTGTGGAAAGTAGTCATTTGGAATTTCAAGATAAGGATGAGTAGCAAAATTAAAAGGTGTCAGTAATGTAGGGCTGAATCGATTGTTAGTTAACCTTCAGTATGCTAGATGGCCTCCCGAGTATGATTCAGGAATAAATATCTGGGGTCTTAGGTCTGCCCAGGTTGCTATGCTGAGTCGGTTCAATACTACCCTAGTAGTCTGTACTTTGTCTCATAATTCAAATAGATCTTAATTCTTGTTCTATGAGTATCAGGGAAAACCATTAATAGAGGGTTAATAGAGGATAAATATAAGAAAAAATATTGAAAAAAAAGGGAGGGGTGGGAACGACGGCACAGTATAATCAGTAGCGACAGTAAGCGTCGGTATCTTTGATGTTGGGGTTTGCAAATCACGTGACGTATCGCCATATCATTAATTGGATAAAGCGCCAAATTTTAAAACAGGCACGTAAAATTTTACATATATATTAAATATGTATTGTATATATTCAAAGTAAAATCTAAATAAAAATGAACAATCGATGTATATAAAAATAAATACATTAAAAACTTATTATAAGTACTTTATTATATATACATAAATAATATAATAAATAACACAACACAATAATTAATGCAATTAATATTTTATTTTTATTTTAAAATAAAAATTATATACACAAGTAAAATTATACATATATATAATTACATTTATATTTTTGAACATATTGTTATTACGTTGCAAAATTTGTTACACATTTAACACATGTATAGTAACACAAATAGAGATGAAGATAATACATAAAGATCACATAAACTGAATTTCAGTTTAGTTTAGCTAAAAGCTGTAAAAAAAAATAAAAAATAATAAAACAAAAATAATTCTGACAGTAAAATTTGTAGTATTTAATAATAATAAATAACAAAATTAATATCTTTAAACTAACCAATTATATTTAATTAATAATAGACTAAAAAAATAAAATTAAAAAATGTTTAAAAAATTTAATTTTTTTAAAATTTTATAAAAACAAAACTTGAAAATATAATATATATTGCATATTTAACGTTATGTACTTATTGATAAGTTGGTTATTGTTGTTCAGGAACAAAAAAAAATAAATTACAAACTATTACAAACTTTTTGAAAAACATTAAAGATGTTGTAAAATTACTAAATTCGTATGACTTTTTTGAGATCTAAAACATCTATTAGCAAATTTTAATGTATAAATAATCGTACTCTGCTATATGTTACGTCCGGGGGACTTCACTCTTTATTGCCCGCTGACCTTTTTAGAGATAAATAAGCCAAACGAAACTCTGAGACTTATCTGCGGTCAAGGGTTGCGGAGGAGAAAATAAATAAATATCTCTGCACTGCGAGGGTGTCTGGTTCCCATAATCAGGGACCCAAAGTCATTAAAATTCGGCGGGGGTCAGACCCCGGCGAGTGTAAAAGTTAAATATTTAGCCTTAACGAACTAAAAGCACTTCTAAAATTTCTTTTACGAGCGCAGATAAGCGCCAGAAGGAAACTAGATCTCTCAAAAAGGGAGCAAGGGCGCATTTGGTATCGAAGGTAATAATAATTTTTTTTCTTACGGACAGAGGGTTATCAAAAGAGGGCCTGACCACTTTAAAACGTCTAAAAGTCATAAAGTCTTCTCTCTTTCGAAACCAGATGGGCCTATAAACCGTAAGAAAATGCGCAGGCTAGAAAACATAAAATTCCTCCATTTTAGATAAAGAACATCCGAAAATCCTAACCCCCTCTTTCCTGCCAGAGCTTGAAATCTTTTCGGGCGGAGACAAGGAGGAACCGGCCAATAATTGGTCGCCTAAATTAACATCCTTTCCAAAAAGGACTATTACCCGTCAAGTAAGAAATCAAGTGATACCCCCACGCAATTCTAAAAGAAGTAATCCTACCAATAAAGTCCTTTGGGGACTCAGATTTTTTCAATGCTAAAGTATGTATCATCAATCGCATCACCTGTCGCGGTGCAGCATCTTATTCTTGGAAGCCTTTTAATAGAGAATATTATTTAATTCTCTCGAATCTTATTAATGGAAAACTTTTGTTTCGATATGATTTTGGGGTTGACCACGTTTCAAATTGGCGCAAATGATTTTCTTAAATAGTTACTGTTTTTCAAGCTTCAAGAGTGATGGTACCGATGCATGTTATTAATTATAATGTTTCGGTTGATTAAAATTATTGTTAATTAATGTTCACAATTATATGCGCTTTGACAATTTTATACGCTTTGTCGAATATTTTGCAAAAGCCTCAAAATTGTTCTTAACTTGTAGTAGAGTTTCGATATTAATATAAGATTCGAAGGATAATATAATAAAAATTCTCTCAATAATCTCATAAATAAATATTTTTCTGATATCGTTTCTTGCAAATTTGACCATAATTGAAGTAAGCTATTAATATTTAATTGCCACAATTTAAATGTTCTTACTTTATTAGTTATATCATTACCCGATTTACTATATATCCTTAATGTTGAAAAATATTCTTTCATATAAAGTAAAAATTCGATTTGATATTCATCACCCTTAAATGCTTGTTTATATTTTCTCGAATGATCTATTGTTATAGAATTGAAAATATCGAACAAATTATTTATGTTTTCGATAAATGTTGCAGTAGCTGATGCATCTTCTGGTAATAGATTTAAAGAAATAAAAGTTCTTAAAGCTGCAGAGACGGTTATGACTTAGAACTTGAGCTGCAAATTTAACCTTCATTCTTTCAAAATTTGTTGGATATGTAAATCAGTTAGTTTCGGTACTAATCGGTATCTTTGGTTTTATCTATATTATACAAATCTTTGACATAAGACTAAGAAATATGTTCTGATTTTATCTTAAGGGGATGCTGGAGATGGGTCTGTTTTACCAATTAAACGCGATTATTGTTTTTCTAAAAAATCTTTTTGTTGATTACACAGAATTAAAAATCCTTCTCCAGAATTAAAATATAGACACTAACGGAGTGCGCAGTACACAAGTTTATATGAAAAACGAAAAAAATTAAAAAATTACAGTTTTGTGATCGATTCCTGTAGTCGACTCGTGAAAATATTTACTACATATAAAAGTTTTAGACTTTGTACGTTCAAAACAAGCGTGCCTCGCACATTGCATTAAAAGAAAGAACAATTCTGTGCTTTTAGAAATGAGCCTAGACGCTTCAGTATAATGATTTCTTTTAATGAAAATCTTGTATGTATGTGTGAGTGCGGATTCGGAAAAAGTCGGTAAGTAGAGTAATATAAAAAAAAATTTTTGTTTTTCGATATAAAATCCAATTCACAGATTGATATTAATATGTGTACTTTAATTCTAGAAAAAAATTTCCAAATCTATAAAAGAAATATATACGAAATTTTATTAATGATGTGCACGAATGACTCTACATTATCGACCCCAATCAAGTTTGAGAAGCAGTCCAGCATCCCCTTAATATTATTTGTAATAAAATTATTACGAACTGCTTTTAGAATATTTGGTGGATCAAAAAAATAAAATATTTTATTATTGTCTACTTCAAAATATGGTTGTTCATTTGTAACACCTAGTTTTTCTGACATTTGCACAAAATTACTACCCATATCACTAATAACAGCAATTACTTTTAACTTAATTTTTTGCAATTTTACAATAGCTTGCAAAATAATTTCTTTGACATCATCAGCTTTAAATGTAGAATTAAGGAAGAAACAAGCAAGTGGCTGTTTCCAAGATTTATATATACCTCGCAACATAATAACAGCTGCATTACATGCTGGTAAAAAAGATTTGTCACGTCCATGATCTTCAAAACCAATAATTTCATCAAGATTAATGTTGTAAAAAAGATTTGCTTTTATAGCAGCTTCGTCAATGCATATGATACAAAATTTGTCAATATCATTAAAATTGTCTATTTTATTTTTTATTATGTTAAAAATATAATCATGTAATCCTGGTAAAATTTGTAGATTTTGTATTGTTCGTTGGAGTGTTCTTTGAGTAGGTAAGCAAAATTGACTGGTTAATAATTTATAGCTTTTCGGTCCAGAGAAATAGAGTTTTAAACAAAATTGTTTAAATTCCATTAAATATTTTTTACCTTTTGCAGATTGTCTGTGAAGGTCTGTTTGAGTCTTGACAAAATTAGTTACTTTTGGAGGAAGAAATTTATTACAATGCGAATACCACATTCGTTAAATGTAATTTCATTTTTTATTCCATTTTTATAACACTGTAATTTTCTTTGTAATCTTTTAATTTTTTTACGAAGATAAATGTTTTGACATCTTAATTTTTTTTTCTTGGACTACAATAAGATAATTTCAATTCTGTTTGCGTTAGTTTGTCCTCCATAACTTTATTTACAATTTCAATGTCTCTGCGTTTAATGTCTTACGTTTTATTTTTTACAAATATACATTCTGCAATAAAAATTTAATACAACAGAAATATGAAAAAAAAAAAAAATTTATTTCGATTACTTACCATTATCAATATTAATCATTTCATTTTCTATATGTGTTTCAGATATTCCACATGTACTTATTTCATTGACGTTTTCTTCTGTTTCTCTATATTTGTCATGTAAGGCTATTGTAACATTATCTACAAATTAAGTGTAGTAATCAAATTGTAGTAATCAAAAATATTTGATGTAAATTTTATGTTAAAAATTTACATCAAATATTTTTATTTATAATGAAACAACAAAATAGTTTAGATTAATGCATTAAAATAGTTTTAAACAATAACATTTATTATATAAAATTAATAAAATCAAAAATAAATTTAAAACAAATAATCAATTAAAATTATTTTTTTTATAATTTAATTTAATATTATTGTTTATTAAAAAAATTATTAAATAATAACTGAAATAAAAACTAATTTAAAAATAAGACTAAATAAAAATAAACTTATAAATATATTTATTTTCTAAATGTAAATTTATTAATATGTTAACTATGTAAATTATGTTAATTATAAATTATAACAAAATATTACACATATATAATATATTTAGATGTGTGTGTGTGTGTGTGTGTGTGTGTGTAAAATTGAATCAATAAAATAGAATATAAATTTTACCTTCTGATAAAGGTTCTGAGTTATCTAATACATTTATGGTTGGAATTGCGTGTGATTGAAGTCTATTTCTTAAATTGTTTAAAAACATTACATCAGTAAAATGTTCACTACAAATCCTGTAATTATTGCATAATTTTTCTATTCGTATGTTTATTTGTCTCTTACAAAATTTTAACCATAGCTCAGCTCTAAAAAAAAACATGTGCAATTATTTTTTTTAATAAAAGCAATAATGCTATGAGTCAAGTTTTTGTGTTAAGTGAAATCTTAGTAATTTCTCTCTTTATATAAACAATAATAATAATTAACTGCATGTCAGTAAATTAAATAATGTGTAAGAAACGTTCATTAAATTAATTTACAAGTTTCATATATATAATAATTCACACACACATATACATATATATATATTAATTTAATAAATAATAATAAAATATAATAAATGTTACCTTACTATGTCTTTTGGGAATCTAAAAAAGCTAATCCCTTTTGTACCTGTAATATTCTTACAATTATATACAGCACAAACGTATCCACCCATTTCAAAATTGAATTATATTTTTTCACTAAGAGAAAATACAGAGCCAAATTAACTTTTAATGATGTAAACACCGTCGACTTAGAGCCACTTAGAGCATGGACTGCGCCGACTCTCAATAAACACAACCAGCTGTCAACGAAGCTGCCATATTGTTGGTTGGATTTTTCGCGCATGCGGATTGGAACTTCTTTTCCTGATTTTTCGCTACTGTCGTACTGATTAAACTGTGACGACGGGACGTCACACCCTGTAGTAGGCCAGATAGTGGGGAGAGACAGAGCGCAGTAGAGTGTGAGATGGTGCACATATTGCGCCTTCGCTCAACCGGCTGATCTCTCGGCTATCATCGCAGAGCAGCGTACGACGTACGGGCGTACGGCCCGAGTCCCGAGCCCCAAGATTCTCGAAAAATTGCCTTGACACGCGTTGACGGCTGACGCTATGACGAATTGACGCGTTTGATGCTATGTATTTACATAATAATTTATATAATTTCATACATAATATTTATTATAATGTTTGCATTTATAATACCAAAAAAATTAATATGACATAAATAAAACTTTTCTAAAAAATATAAAAACTATAAAATTTTAAAAATGCAACGTTTAATACATATATTAATTAATAAATTATGTTAATGAATAATTATACAATTTTGAATTAATATAGTCTATTTTCACGTATTACATATATATTAAACGTAGCACTTTTTTATATTTGTGATCGACAGTTCTAACATTTTTCAAAAAAATTGGAACGTTTATGTCATATTACTTTTTTTTAGTATTATTAATGTTTTTATGTAAATATAAACATTACGTATGAAATTGTGTGTTATAATAATGTTATTAAAACAGATTGTTAATGCAAATAGATTGCTAAAATAAATTTTTTTATTTCTTGTATGTGTACATATTTCCTGGTTATTCTGAAATAAAAAATATATTTTAGCAATTTTTTTGTAATTTTTTTCTAAGAAATACCATCGGCATTAGCGTTACCCGATGTGCATCACGGAGATTTTGCACATCGTAGTCCATACAAAACGCGCTTGTAAAAAGTGCTTTTCGACCATGGAAACACAGTTTCGTATTTGAAACGCTACTTAACTATATTTTACTTTTTTATGTCAACGTTATATTTCACTACCAAAAATATAAAGTTATCCATCGATATCCAAGTAAAATATAAAAATTATAATATCTTAAGAATATCATTTGTCACTCGATGATATCTTACAGATATTTTATATATGTTTATATAATTGACAAATAAAGCCACACCTTTGTAACGTTGTTATGATTTGTATTATATGGGAAACACAGGAAACAGTATTTAGCTGTGTACAGGTGTATCGACTTGTGTAATAGTTGGAAAGTATGTTGGGTTGTATACTGTATTACACAGTATCATCTGTGTACATTGTTGAAAAGCACCCAGAGATGTTAACATACATAATTTTTGTCATTATATTCTTATTTTATGTTTAATAAACACAATAAAGGTAGAATGACAAAAATGCACGCTAACATCTTTCTAAGCGCGTTCTGAATATGGGCCATGTCTCCTATAGATACCCAAAGAGCACACAATACTTTTTTAACGTTTTTTAAATATTTATTTTTTATTATTTTTACATTATTAGCGTTTACTGTATAAATAATATTTATTTAATATTTATTAAACATTTGTTTTACATTAATTATTTATTTCAAATAATGAATTAGAAAAAATATTTATAAAACGTTTGTTTGACGTTTATTTAATATTTATAAATTTGTAGGAGGGGGGATGGATAAAAATTAAACGTGAGATGGAAGAGGAATGCGTAAGCAAGAACATAAGCGACATAAGCACATGCATAAGCAGAAGCACATAAAGATTTCGTATAAGCTGAGTCTTTATTTAAATTTGTTAACAAGTCGAGCGTTGGGAACAGACTAACTCTCGCTCCGCGTCTTCGCATCGTTCGTCTTTCGAACTCGGAATCGACCGTCCTTGGAGTCATTGTTTACTCCAAACTCTAAATTATTATTTATCTTAAATACATGAGCCTCCATCACGTACGGCCACCATGGCCTTAGTCATGCTTACTACAATTCGGCCAGCCTGACAACAGGCCGCCTCGGCCGTCCTAAACCTATTTTACAGTGAGTTATTCGTCATACTCTATATCGTTCCTTTCTTTATCACTTCCGCAATCATTCGTTACATTTCCTGTTTCATCCGGTCCTTCCGAATTCTCCTCTTCGCTTTCACCATTCTCCACACTTGAGACGCCAGAATTTACGCGCCTCCGCCACGGCTTCATGTTTGCCGCCTCCCACGTTCCTCGGTACGGTTTCTGCGAAATTTGACATCCTTCGACGTCCGCTACCACGTATCTGTCATTTTTCAATCGTCGTATCACTTTATAGGGTCCTCTGTACGCAGGCGCTAAAACGCCTGCCTCCGCATTCTTTACCATAATTAAGTCGCCTTCCTCGTAGATGGTCGCCCTTTTTCTTTTTCTGTTAACGTATCGTTCATTATAGGAGCGTAATTTCTCGATTTTCTCCGCTGCTTCGTTCCTTAGTCCTTGTAAATCGCGAGAGTTGTTGTTTCTCGCGAAATTTTGCTCCTCGACATAATCCTTTAGCGCGTCCTTCACCATCCCGCGTTGCCCAACGCCAAACAACAATCTGCTCGGTGTTTCACCCGTCGCTCGGTTTACAGTATTGTTTATCGCGTGTTCGATCTCTCCTAAGGCTTTGTGCCAGTCCTTTCCCTCATACAGCTTGCCTAATGCCGGTGCCAAGATTCTGTTGTACCTCTCCACTTGATCATTTGCCTGAGGGGACGCAGTGGCAATCTTAGCGTGCTTTATATTCTCTTCTTCTAAAAATTCGGCAAACTCTTTCGCGGTGAAAGCAGTACCCCTATCCGATACTAAGATTTTTGGTCTGCTGTAGGAATTAAAATATTCTCTCAAGCATCTGATTGTCTCACGCGCTGTGGTAGTTTTTATCGCATACAGCTTAACAAACTTAGTGAAGGCGTCTACAATCAAAAATACATATTTTTTTACTGCGCTCGCACGATCGACAGGTTCGAAATGATCCAAGTGAATCATCGCAAACGGTACGCTTTCCTTAGGAATTTCATGTAAGAATCCTTCAATTTTCCCCGACGGCCTGGAATATGCTATACATCGTGTACAATTTTCTATGTGCTCTCGCACCTTTCTTTTTAACTCCGGAAATCAATAACTTTCCATTATCAATGCGCACGTTTTGTTGACGCCGAAATGTCCGAAATCATTGTAATATTTATGGAGTAAATCGCGCTCCATCGCTTGTGGTACATAAAATAAAATATTATCACCCTTTTTGCGATATATTAATCCATTACGCATCTCAAACTGATTATCCTGCTCTTTCACTAAACGCTCCTTAAGCTTCGCAATGTGATCTTGCGTTTGACTAACCGACAATTCAAATTCAAACGTGTTAGGTTCAAGTAATAAAATCTCACTAACTCTACTTAGCGCGTCAACATGCAACATTCGTTTTCCGGGCCGATGCTCCGTTACATAATCATAATTTTGAAGTTCTAAAGCCCAGCGGGCGATACGCGGGTTAAGGTCTTTCTTATTTAGCGTCATGATAAGCGCGTTGCAGTCTGTAACGATTTTAAACCGAATCCCCTATAAATAAATCCTAAATCTTTTAAGTGCGTATATAATTGCCAAAGTTTCCAGTTCGTAACTGTGGTAACGCGTCTCTACGTCCGACGTTTTTTTTGAAAAGTAAAATATCGGATGGAATTTTTTGTCGGCTTTTCTTTGCATAAGAACTGCACCGAATCCATGAGAGCTCGCATCGCAATGGAGTTCCGTCTCATCGTTCGGGCTGTAAATGGATAAAATCGGAGCCGAGATCAATTTTTTCTTTAACGCATCGAATGCATCTAATTGTTCTGGCCCGAGCTTAAATGGCGCGTTCTTTTTCAATATATCGTACAAGGGACCCGCAACTAGTGAAAAACCTTTAATAAATTTTCTAAAATAAGAGCATAGACCCAAAAAACTCTGGACGTCCCTGACCGTCCTCGGTGTCGGAAATTCTTTTATCGCCGAAATTCCCGCTTCGTTCGGGCGCACACCTTCCGCTGTTACGATATAGCCTAAGAATTCTATTTCTTCGTACGCAAACTTACATTTACTTAACCGCAATTGAAGCAAATTCTCGGATAATAAACGAAATACCATCTTAAGCACATTTAAATGTCTTTCGATCGTATCCGTAGCAACGAGAAAATCATCCATGTACGCTATCACATCCCCCGCTTCGATTAACTCTCGTAATATTTCATTTACGTATCTTTGAAATCGCGCTGGCGCGTTTTTTAGCCCGAATGGCATTCTCAAATATTCATATTGCCCAAAAGGCGTGATAAAAGCGGTGTATTTTATGCTTTCCTCGTTCATATATACGTGATGAAAGCCATCCTTTAAGTCAAGAGATATAAAATAACGCTTGCCCTGCAACGCATCTATCTGCTCCTCGATAATAGGCAATGGATAATTATCCCGCGCCGTAATTTTGTTCAATGTACGATAGTCTATACACATCCGCAATCCGCCGTTTTTCTTTCGTACTAACACTACTCTTGACGCGTACTCCGAATCTCCCGTATTATCTCTCGTTTGACCAAATCGTCGACTATTTCCTTAAGCTTCGTTTTCTCACTAATCGACATTCTCGCCGGCGCATAATAAAATGGTTCCTTCTCCTTAACACGTAATTTTAATTCGGCCTTGAGCTTAGGCATTCGCGATCTTTCGGCTTCTACGTAGAACGTGCGGAATTTCTCTTTAACTTCGTCTCGGATCGCGTTCGGCAGACCAGGATTTATTTCTAAATTATCTAGGGTGTCCTCATCAAAAATACTCGTCTCAATATTTAGTATTTCATTCTCGGCGTCTCTACAATTACTTTCCGAAACCGGTTTTTCGAAATTAAATCCTAGCCCCCCTAAGGCGTCTCTCCCCAACAGAAGGTTGCATCGCATTGTACGCTCCGGGACAACTCTCAAAATCGCATCTTCTAGTTCGTTACTTTCTACCGAAATCTTCGCGGTAACCGTTCCTAATACCGACAGAACCGATCCATTCAAGCCCTCATAATTACAGTTTGTTATCTCTCTAATCGATCCCGGCGGAATAAATTTCGCTTTAATTAGACTTATTGGGCTCGCGGTATCGAGCTGCGAATTAATTACAATTTTACACTTAACATCGCCTAACAGTATCTCTGTACGTCTTACAAATTCGTTGTTCCCGCTTCGTTGCTCTTCAGCGTTTGCGATTTGCGTGTCCAAAGTCTGCTCTCCTCCGCCGCTCGTCGTCTCCTTCTTCTTCCGCGGGCAATCTCGTATACGATGTTCCGTTGATCCGCATTCGTAACACGAGCCTCTCTCACGCCTAGGCTTATCGCAGTTCCTCGCAATGTGCCCGAATCTGCTACAGTTATAGCATTTGTCTTTCCGCCGCTGTCCGTTTTCTCCCGGCGTTGTTTTGGCCCGTTGTTTGCCGTCCGTCGCTCCAGTGATGGCCCTACTTCCTTCGCGCCCCAGCCGATTCTTAAATTCTTGTTTCAGCGTCACTTTATCGAACGCTTGCAACAGCTGCTCTTTCCTCTGGAAGCATTGTATACGGGCTTGATTGCGTAACGGCGCTTCCGGTATGCCATCGATCACATAATCAATCATCTCTTCTTCTTCGATGGGCACTAAATTTGCTAATAAAACCTTGTCGTTGAAATATTCACTAAACGTTTCGTCGGCCTTCCAAACTCTTCGTTCAAATTTCTTTCGCCAGTCAACTCTCGTCGGACGATGGTCATAAAGAGTTTTCATGCGCTCCACTAGCTCGTCCACCGGTATTTCCAAATGCTCCGGTCGCGAATGGAACCACTCTAAGGCTTTCTGCTTAAATTTCATTCCCACAAGGATACGTGCCAAATGGTCATCTAGCTGGTATGTTGTCCGCACTAGTTGGAACTGCTGTTGTCATTTCCAGAACGCACCGTCCGCTCCCGAAAATTCGCTCAATAGCTCACTAAGAGCATTAATAGAGGGTCTCGCCGTTTGAAACGAATTCACGCCCGGTCCACGTGCTCCGGTCGGCGATCTCTCCCGCCGTAACCGATCAACTTCTTCTCGTAAGCGATCTATCTCCTGATCACGTAAGCGCAACGCTACTCCAGCTCCCGTCTCCCACGCCGCAACGCCCGGTCGTAACAGGGGCCGATTCCCGCTCGTCGGCCGAATCTCATCTGCACCGACTTCTTCCTCCGGGTGTTCATCCTCGAGTCCGTCCCCACGATCCTCTCCTGCCACGAGTTCCTTCCATGATCCGTCCGGAACATTTTCCCAGAGCCTTTTCTCAATCTCGGCTTTGGTAAGTTTGCCTCCTCGCGGCAAACTTAATTGCTTGAGCGCCTCCTTCAACTGTGCTACTGTGAATTTCTCACCTTCCATCATCTTGATACCACTCACACGGCAATTTGTGCTCTCGTCCAATCCACCGATCACACCACGAGTCACGCTTAAGTCCGTTCTTTTGTGGCCTCTATTTTCGCGTTTTCCACCGATTTACTTAATACAGGCATCTGAGCTCAATCCCACTTCTGATAAATGTAGGAGGGGGGATGGATAAAAATTAAACGTGAGATGGAAGAGGAATGCGTAAGCAAGAACATAAGCGACATAAGCACATGCATAAGCAGAAGCACATAACGATTTCGTATAAGCTGAGTCTTTATTTAAATGTGTTAACAAGTCGAGCGCTGGGAACAGACTAACTCTCGCTCCGCGTCTTCGCATCGTTCGTCTTTCGAACTCGGAATCGACCGTCCTTGGAGTCATTGTTTACTCCAAACTCTAAATTATTATTTATCTTAAATACATAAGCCTCTATCATGTACGGCCACCATTGCCTTAGTCATGCTTACTACAAATTATTAATTTTTTATTAAAAATAATAATTTAAGAAAATTATTTAAGTAATATTTATTTAATATTTATGTAATTTTTTTACATTAAATTTACATTAATATTTATGTAATTTTATTTTACATTAAAAAATCGTTTAAAATAATATTTTTTAAAATATTGATTTAATAGTGATTTAGAATTTATGTTACAATAATTAATTATTTAAAATAATAATTTAGGACAAATATTTATATAATATTTAATTGATGTTTTTATAATATTAACTTTTATTAATATTAACTTAACATTTTAATAAATTGTTTAAAATAATATTTACGTAACATTTATTTAATGTTTATGTAGTAATTATTTAACATTTAAAAAGTTTAAAATATTTTTTTTAATATTTGACTCCTGGTTAGGAAGCGTTACTATAATTATGGAGCATAAATCAAGTGTAAAGGAACAGTGAATCCATATAATGAGAGTGTTAAAAGCGTATAAGTGAAACTTCTAAGAGACACAAATTGAAACATCGAAACATAAAGAAAGTGAAGATTAAGACAATATATTATCGAAACAATATGGCATATTAACAATACTCAAAAATTATAAAAAATGACATCTATCCTTTATTTTTTTAACGAACACAGCAAAAATAGATCTTTTCATAAGTAATTCTACATGTAGCTATTTCGCATATGTAAAAATTAGTAAAAAACTATAAAACTTTATGTTTAATTATAAAAACATGAGTTAACTATACATGTTTCATCCTTTTGACAACAGCTATTGAAATGATCTATAACAAATATGTATGAATAAACATAAAGTACTCATGAATCATCACAAAGTGTTAGGTTGCGTACGACCTTCGAAGTCAAGCAACGTCGACGGTGGCTAACAGTTGGATGGGTGACCGTTTTTTCGGGCGTATAAATTAAACATGTTCTAATAGGTACGACTATGGGTTGGCTGAAACATGTAGTCTTCTCCCCTAAGTTATGGTAGAAATTAAGCGATGCTGGACTGGTGAGGTTACGTTGAATTTATCAAAATGATTGAATAATGCAAACAATTTTTTGCTCTTAAAACATTAAGCAAATGTTCAGTAAATATTAAAACAAAATTTGTTTAAACGTTAAATAAATGTTTATTAAATAATAACAGAATATTTTTTTAAATGTAAAATAAACATTTTTTTCATGAGAAAAAGGGGACTTATCCCAATACTTAAATGTTTTTAAAAATGTTTCTCAAACATTAAAAAAAATATTTTTCAAACATTATTGTGCTCATTGGGTATGATGTTTCTTAACAGACATGAAGTCTTTTTCAGACTAAATTATGTACAAATTTGTTTTTAACAAGTATGATGTCTCTTACAGACATGAAGTCTTTTTCAGACTAAGTTTTTTATACAGGGTCATTCAGAATAACATTAGGTCCGTAGAATAACGTATTCCTGACGCAATTCTAAAACGATTTTTCCTTTATCAAAATTTTATTTGAAGCGTAGTTTTTGAGTTATAAGCCAAAATAGTTAACGAATTACGCGTCGAGTACAGAAGTCAGGCAGGGGCGGCGCGTCACGAGCGTAACGCGGGCGCGACTGACTATCCCCGTCAGCTGACGGGGGGTGATTACCACCGCGTAAGTCGCTAACTATTTTATCTTATAACATAAAATTATGCTTTAAATAAAATTTTGGTAAAGAAAAAATTGTCTTGGAATTATGTTAGGAATACATGTTTCTCAAAATCATTGTAATAATCCAAAGTTGTTCCGGATCGCCGGCCGTCGGACGCTGCAACCAGCTGATTGCTACAAGCGATATGTGTGTATGCTGTGTTTCTGTAAGAGAGAGCGAGAGAGAGAGAGAGAGAGAGGGGGGGGGAGGACGTTCATACACACGCACGCACACACTTTCTCTCTTTCTCTCTCTTTTTTACACAAATACGGGATACATACACACATCGCGTGTAGCAATCAGCTGGTTGCAGCGTCTGACGCACAAACACTCATACACTCTCTCATTTAATTACTCACACACCTGCTCACTCACCTTGTAGCAGCGTAGCCAATCTTCATGCTTATGAACAATCATTAGAGATGGTTGTTAAAGATGCACGACACATTCAAACTTTCTCGCTTTTACTAATTACACTCAATTAATAATTACACAATAAAAATTACGGGTTTACTGTTTATTCACTCACTACCGATTTCCAAAAATTATTTTACTCACCGTTTTCAAAAATTACTTTAAAAGAAACGCGAATGCAAATAGCGCAGGACTCGACGCGAAGCGACGGACCGCAGAGACTGCACGACGACAACCACGAGGGTTAAGGTCATCACACAATGCCAGGCAACAGGCAATAGGAACAGGAAATAAAGAAAGAGAGAAAGAGAGAAGAAGATCCTTTCTCTCTTTCATTATTTCTGTTCCTATTGCCTGTTGCCTGGCATTGTGTTTAGGCCCTTAAGGTGCAAATTCATGAGACGCTTGTTTTAGCGTCATCCCAGTGAGAAATGATACGTCGAATCGACATCGAATTGATGTCGATTCGATCAAATTTCATCGATTACAATTTTACCAGTTGCTGAACATCGAAATTTCAAATATTTCGAGATTATTTCGATGTCGTGATAAATGTACAAACATTATTTGTTGGTAACAATAGCAATACAATATAATCAGTTTTTCATAATTTTTATCATTTTTTTATGTTTTTGTTCAATATCGATTCGATGTCGATTCGACATACGAGAGATAAAAAGTCATTTCAGGATAATCCCGTACGTGTACTACATGGATTATATATAACTATATAGTAATTTAATATGAAGATGATATTTGTGATATAATAAATTTATTGACTAGTTAATATCATATGTCTACTATTTTATACGTATGAATATTTTGTATTTTTTTATCTTTATATTTTATTATATTTTTATATCATTTTTCATGTTATATTTTATTATATCTTATTATATTATAAAATTTAATTAAAAATTATTAATCTTTTAACTTTTGTTAACTAGTTAAAAAGTTGAAAGTTATAAATAAAAGAAATTATCTTTTAAATTTAATTTTAATTAACTTGATCTTAACATAACTAAATTAGTTTTTTATTTATATAACTTTTAATTTAATTAAATTCATTTTAAAAGCCATTAATTTAGTTAAAGAATATATTAATTTACTCTGTATGCCCCCCCCCCCCCTCTCTGTCACTCTCTCTCTCTCTCTGTGCGTGTGTGCGCGCGCGCGCGCGTGTGTGTGTGTGTGTGTGTGTACTTCAATTCCATATATGTGCATTGATTAAATTTGAATTACGCGCGATAGTTAGTTATTGGCAAACACGCCCAGATCAGTGCGCCAATCTTGGGTTTACTGATTTGGCTGCATTCAGCAAGCAGTGAGCGGTTGCGCTACTGCATGGATGCATTACGTACATTGTTTTTCCGTTTTCTACGCAGAGAAGATCAGCCATTATTGCCGGGAGAGATCAGCTATTCAGCTCGTGTGCATTTTTAAAAGGTAATTTTTCTTTCTTTAAATAACATTGTTTTAAATATTACTAATATTAAGTTATCTGATAAATATTAAGATATCCCATAACCTTTACATATATAAGTATCTGTGAAATATTCTTGATCAGTTATTATTGAAATATTATAATCTGCTTATAAATTTAAGATTATTTTCGTTTGTAAGAGCCGCGTAGAAGATATTAAGCGTTTAA
The DNA here is from genome assembly GCF_013373865.1 of Monomorium pharaonis. Classification (NCBI taxonomy): domain Eukaryota; kingdom Metazoa; phylum Arthropoda; class Insecta; order Hymenoptera; family Formicidae; genus Monomorium; species Monomorium pharaonis. The sequence continues at coordinate 18,128,676 of NC_050472.1, read as the reverse complement.
TGCTAAAATATTAAACAATATAATATAGTTACACTCGTTTAGCATTGAACCTTATTTTTGCTGTAAAGTCCCCTACAGCATGAAATATTGCTGCAACGTTGCAGAAATATTGCAATAGTGCATAATATAATCAATATTGCAGAAATATTGTAGCAATATTACAAATATAATATTCCCTAGCAAATGTTGCACAATATTGCAGCAATATTACAAATGTAATATTTCTTAGCAGATGTTGTGCAATATTGTAGCAATATTACAAATGTAATATTTCCTAACAGATATTGCACAATATTGTGGCAATATTATATTGCAACCGTGCAAAATTTATTTCCGTATAATCCGTATTTCTTAATCTAGAACTAACAATAAGTAATATTTTACATAGTTTTAAGGGACAAATAAAAAAATAGAGCAGGATATTTTTATTTTAAATTTTTATGTAAGATTAGAGCTAAAAGATACATAGATGTGCAACAAATTCTGTAATCACGACAGCGTTGCGTCCCATACTAGATTGAGTGAAGCAAGTCCAGAAGATGTTCACTCTAACTTATATATATAATACATTAATTAAACATGTGTGAACCGTACATGCATGTGTAATTCTAGCGTATAAATTGATCAGGATGGGCATTTTCTGGACTTGCTTCATTTTAATGCTTACTTAAATCTAGAATGGAACGATATTCGATATCCGTTGGTGTATGTTAATTTAATTAATTACTTTTTTAATTAATAATTTTTTAAATTATTGTGCCGTAACGGTATGACAATAAATTCATTTTCCGTTTTTCGTATAATACACATCTTACATATTATTTGATTAATTTAACCACCTGCAACATTTCCTTCATATTGCGCATTAACGTTTCAGAAATATTACAGCAATCTTACAAGAAATATTGCAGCAATATTGCTGAAATATTACAGAAATCTTACGGGGAATATTGCAGAAATATTGCAGACATATTGCACAATATTGTTTTGGAGCGGACATAGGAATATTGCTGCAATATTGCAGCAATATTTTCTGCAATATTCCAATCTTGCAAAATAATATTTCTGCAACGTTGCAGCAATATTTCATGCTGTAGGGGGTATGTCTATGGACCAGTGGGTTTTTCAATCAAAGATGATTTAATTATAATTAAGTTTTATTCATTGATTGATCAATTGCATAATGCAAAAATATAACTTATTTGCTCTGTAAAAGTTTCATTTGTGCATAATGCGATTGATCAATCGATGACTTAAGAAATTATTTGTTTTTTTGTTTTTAATCTTTAATATTTTATTATTTAGAATCTTAAATTTTTTTCTTTAACTTGTTGCTAAATATTCTTTCTCTCTCTCTCTTTCTCTCCCTCCCCCCCCCCTCTCTCTCTCTATAACATAATAAAATTTCTATTATATTTTAATTTAATTATTACATTCTAATTTAATACTAATTTTTTTAAACCAAATTTACAGGTCTTTTTTCCAAAGGGTTAAGGGTATCTTATCGATATTGTACTAACTTTATGGTGATAGTGTAGATGAGCACTGTGTTCTACTTAAAATTATAATTGGAATTTTAAAATCTGCACTTGGTGAGTACAGCATATAATAATATTATCTTTTTCTTTTTTTCTTTCCCATATATTGATTTATTATGGGAGGTGAAGGGTAAAACAAAGCAAATTTTCTAAGCGAGAATAGCCACATTTTTTATTTTTTGTTAGAATTTATTTTATTACTAATTAATTAAGAATTAATTAGAAAATTAAAATTTTTTATTTGTTTAAACACAGCTTTCATGACTTCACATAAATCTATTTTATTTATATTCATATTGTAAATTTTTTAAAATAATTTCTGTACATTAAATAGTTTACAAAAAATAAAATGAAAAGTTTTTAAAAGAAAAAAAAGCTTGATTGATATTGTTTTAATGTAAGCTTTCTTAGCTTTTTATTGTTACATGTTACTAATTAATACTCTAAAAAATAACAAGATTAGCTAATATAACATTATCTTTTATTTTTAAATTAGTCGAGTTAATTTTAAGTGAGGTATTCAAATTAAATGAGGCATTGATCTTCATCATTGTGGCTCAATTCACTTGCATGCATAACCTGCCTGCTGTATCCCTTCGGTTTGTGCACGATGTCAGAGGACGATAGGCCTGTAAGTATCTTTTATAAAATCATATTTACTATTATGATTCACTGAAATACTTTTATCTAATGGCTGTTCTCTAATAAGTAAAAAAGGGGATAAGTAAGAGAGAGGGTATAAGTTTAATTTAATATAATATAAATAAACTTTTGTCACATTCGCTTTTTCTATATGCTTTACGCAAATTTGCACACGTCTAGGCAAATCTAAATCATTTTACCTTTATTTGATACAATCATGATATTGGGTACACATAACATATATGACGATAAAATGCACGAGTTCTCTGCAATAACATTGCTATGTACTGCTGAAATATCACTGTGATTCTTTTAAAGTAATTTCTTTGGAAATCACTTAGTCTACTCTTCAAACAAATTTTTAAAAATAATTGTATTCTTAATGTCATCTGTCATCAAAAATTTTTCCTTTATTTTTAACAACAAAAAAATTGCATGAGGCTAAAATATATAAGTGCCGCAATACAATTATTTGTTTTTTACGTACAAACTTCTTTATAGCATGAAAGGCACGTTCAGAGAGCACACTGTCAGCATTATTCAATGCTATAATGTACTTCTATCTTTATCGTTCATTAGACGTAAAAGAAAAATAAAATGACATAATAATAGTGTACGTTGCACGAATACGAGCACGAGTCTAAAAAGTAATTTATAATTGTTCTAAAAGTTATTCCACAAAAAACGTTTTTAAAAGGCTTTGAAGAATGGATTAGGTGCTGACATCGGTATTCATAGCTTTCGAAGAATGTTAGTTTGAAAACAACCATAGTAATATTCAGTAATAGAGTACATGACTATTTTATCGCAACGAGTTCGTGAACTTTATTGTTCTTATATATTTAAGTACCAAATCTGAATTAGTAATACAATAGCAATTACTATTGACAATATATATTGTAAATTAATTACATATTGGTACGTATATCAATTAAGTCGATAATTGTTATTGTAATATGTAAAACGATTATGTATATAATATGCATGTATAAAACGAAACGAAACAGTTTTAGAAGATATTTGATTTAAATATTTATGACCTGCTCAAGACACGAGGATGCCATAATACACAACTTTTATTCTTGTTTATTATTTTACTTTTTCAGTTTTAATTTGTAATATACACTTTACACAATTTTATATCGCATACGATATTGATTATGAAATAATCTTATACAATGCCTTGCTTTAACAGAATATATATTTTTCTTGATTCTCAATTAATTAAATTAATTTTTTATATAGAAACGTTGTATGAAAGTAGAAATAATCCTGTAAGATATTTTTAACAAAATATCACATTAAGGTATATATAGCATTGTGTAAAAAACACCGATTTAAAATTATATATATATATATATATATATATATATATATATATATATATCTGTCATTATTTTCTAAAACGATGTGTTAAGTTTTATAATATGTGATAAGAATTTTGGAGAAATCGTCAAAGGACGGCCTGTCAATTTGTTTGCATTTAATCTTGTTACATATTACTCATATATAAATTAGCTTAATTTTTTAAATGCTTATGTGAGCTTTTTATTATATCTACATTATTAATTTGTATACTAATTTATGTTTATACTAGTTTTTTTGTAAAACTTATATTTTATATAAAATAAATAATAGTCATACTGAAAAGATAGAAACTAATTAAGAATATAATTTTCGGATTTTTTTTTACAAAAAATTAAGTTTGAAAAAATGAGGAAAAACTGTCCATGTATAATTATATATATTTATTTATAGAATATATATAATTTACATGGACAATTTTTTAAATTTTTTAGATCTAATTTTTTGTAAAAAAAGCAAATGCAAAAATTATCTTTTAAAATAGTTCTTGTCTTTTCAATGTGACTATATCTATTATTGGTTTTATATGAAACAAATTTTACAAAAAAACTAGTATAAACATATATGGACATTTTATATACATGTTTTTATATAAAAAATTGTTTACCGGGTTATGTACTTTTACATAAATAATTAAATATGTTGGATACAATGTAAAATTACAAGCAATAAAAATGCTTTATTAATATTTATGCATATTCCCAGGAACGTATTAATATTTATGGAGAACAAATGGAGGAAGTATTTATAAGAAACAAAGTATATTGATAACAATGTTAACAAAATATATAAGTATCATACATAACAATGATAACAAAATATATAAGTAACATACATAACTTAACAGATTGTAAAGTTTTTTCTTTTTAAACATTATGGAACGAGCTTTTAAGAGATCATTAAATCGGAAAATACACAAGCTTGTTGCAAAACGCCTTAGACTAGACAGAGTTAATGCTGTTGTGAAACAACAATACTATACTGACAGTGAAAGTACTGATGTAGAGGAAAACAATACATCTTGTAATCAGTCATTTAATGATGATGAGTATAATATTGTTCACGAAGGAAATACGAATGAACAGAATAATGTTGAACATATTGATCGTGGACTTCTGTCAGATAGTGAAATAGACAATATGGATGTTATTACTGAAATTTCAAGTGTTTACAGTGATGATAATAGCAATATTGTTTTATCACAACCAGAGGAAGTTCAAGAAGATTTTATTAGTTCTGCTGAAAGTTTATTAGATGAACACGTACTTTTTGCCAATGAGAACGAAAGGACTCAATATGTTACAATTGCTATAGAAGAATGGGCTCGTGAACCAGGAAAGCTTTCAAAAAGGAAGCTAGACGATTTACTTATTAAACTTCATCCTGCATTTCCAAATTTACCTCTTAGTTACAAGACCCTTTTACGTACTCCTGGAATTAATTTAATACCAATTAATGATGGAAAATTATGGTATAAAAGTATTAAATTCAATTTGAATTGTATGGATTTGCAGGAATATTTAGCACGTTTTCATGAAATTGTTATTGACATCAATATAGATGGACTTCCTCTTCATAAAAGTTCCTCGGTCAGATTTTGGCCTATTTTAAGTAGACTTGTAAAGACTAAAAATGAACCTTTTATCATTGCAATATTTAAAGAAAAAGTCGATCCTAGTGTTGAAGATTTTCTTGAGCCTTTTGTGAGAGAAGTTAGTCATTTACTTCAAAATGGTTATACAATCAATAATATTGCTTATAAATTTTCTATTAGACATTATATTTTGGATGCTCCAGCTCGTGCAAAAGTAAAATGTTGTATTGAGCATGGAGGGTATTGCGCTTGTGAAAAGTGTAAGGTTGTAGGAGAGTGGATTGATAATCGCGCGACATATGTAGAGCTTGATAAGCCTTTAAGAACTGATGAATCATTTCGTAACCAGGAGCAACCATATCACCATCAGGGTCATTCTCCATTGCTTAACATTGAAGCTCAATTGGTATCTCAATTTCGTCTGGATGGACTACATCTTATTGATTTAGGAGTTTTTAAGAGATTTCTCTTAGCCCTTCGAAAATGGAATAGACCTTGGAAGTTGCACCATAATACTGTTGCAGCTATTTCTCATGAGCTGGAAATGCTAAGGGACTCATGTCCATCAGATTTTAATAGACTTCCAAAACCTTTTGAAGACTTTTCTTACATGAAAGGTACGGAATATAGACGTCTCTTGTTGTATGATGGTGTTTTAATTTTTCGTGAAAACTTTGATGAAAATATTTATAAACTTTTTTTACTTCTGCATTCTGGCATTTACATTTTAAGAAGTCCAATGCTTGTGAAAAATCTTTGTGACTATGCAAACCAATTGTTAAGAACTTTTATTAAACATTCTGCAGATGTATTTGGAAAAAAATTTGTAGTGTATAACGTTCATAGCATGTGTCATCTGTCTAATGAATGTAAAGAACATGGCGCACTTGATACTTTTAGCGCTTATTCCTTTGAGAATAAGTTATTTTCAATTAAAACATCTCTGCAATCTGGATATAAACCGCTCAAACAAGCTGCATATCGTGATTTAGAGAAAAGACATGTTGATATTATCTGTGAAAATCATGAAAATAAGGTGCATTTGATTCGGAGGAAATTTATAGCTAATGAAATAATAGATGGTCTGCAATTTCAAAGAATTGTGGTAAATGATACAACTTTTAAGTGCAACTTAAAAGATTCATGTTTTAAAACTGTTAATGATGATGTTACTGTTCTCCATAACATCATAGAAAGACATGAAGTCTTTTTTGTTGGATACACTTTTACAAAAATGGACGATGTTTATCAATATCCTCTGCCCTCATCAGAATTGGGTATTATACGAGTATCGAATTTGAGTGAAGAAAGGCGTATTTTCCCTCTTACCCAAGTTGTTGCTAAATGTTGGCTTATACCTGATGGAGAATCTTTTTTATGTTTTCCATTGCTTCACACTATGCCTCTTCTATATTAATTTTTTTATCTTCTTCTAATGTTATTTATTTGGTAAGCATTAATATATTGCTATTGAAATTCTTATTTTTTTAATTCGATTATTGATTCATGTGCCATTGAAGTGATTTATTTTATTTCATTTTTTCTTTTGTGCATGTGTGTGTGTGTGTGTGTGTGTGTGTGTGTGTGTGTGTGTTAATTTAGAATATATGAAACATGCATAGTGTATACTGTATGCTGTTCACATGCTTTAATTTTTAGTTAAAATAATTAATGAAAACAGTTTCTCTTAAGATATTTGTAAAATTTCTAGTTTTCTTGATGACAACAATTAATGTTTTCATAGTTTTAGCTTTATGTTTTTTTGAATTTAATCTTGCTCTTTTTTTTTCAGTTTGTAGTATAAATTTTTAACACATGAAGGGAAGAGACTAACTTCTGATGATGATGTATATTATGCTGTTGGTCTTACCCGATGGTTTACAACTGAATTAGATGAAAACATGGAAGTACGGATTAAATGGCCACCTACATCTGTAGATGCGGGAAATTTAGTCAGAAAGGAGAAATCGCCTGATCCAAATTGGGGAGAAGAAATTGTTTTAATTAAGAGATTTTATGGTAAATAGCTTTTTTATGAAGAAATCGAAAAGGGGATGTAAATAATTTTGTGGCATAAATTTAAATGAATTGTTCTAACAAAAAATTTGATCTTAAATTTGATGTTATTTTGAAAATTATATTTTCTATGTTATATAACATTTTATAGGAATATTTAAAAAATATTTTTATAAAATTATTTTTTAGTTTATTATATGTATATATTATAGCATATTTTTTTATTGTATTGTAGTATCAGCAATTATCCTAGCAATTGTTGTCTAATCACTTTCTTATTTTGTTTTTCTCTGTTTTTAGTTTTTATGGTAATTTAATAGTACTGTTTCTAAACTATATTGATAAAGCAATAAAGCGTTAAAGTTTTCTTCTGTAGGTTACATTTTAATTTGTGTCTGTAATCTAATAACTTCTAGAAAGAACTAAAGAAACTTTTTAACTTGTTTTAAATGATATGTATGCGCGACTTGTTATTTATAAATTATTTCACATTATTTATAATTGATATTTATTACAGATTTATATGATAAGGCTGCTGCTTCATGTAAGGGATACGTAGAAGATTCCAATTATGAAACAGATCATCGTGAATTAGGAAGAGGACACAGAACAAAAAGAAAGATACAACGTTTAGACTCTGAATCTGAAAATGAATCAGACTCTGGATTGCAAAATTCTAGAGTCAAAAAGGGAAAGACTCGTTCATCGAACAAGAATTTTCAAAAATTAAAGAAAACAATACCAGCACCTCCTCCTGTTTCTTTTGTTATGCCACGAAGATCCCCGCACGAATTAGTGCGGCAGCAGACTCTCGAACTAGAGAAACAACCTCTTAAGAAGATAAATATTAACAAAATCTCTGAAAACGAAAATCAAGTGACCAAACGTATCTTTAACATGAAGAAAAAAATACAGGAAGAAAAAGCTGAAAATACTACGCTCTCTGAAAAACTTCGTCAATTATTGTCGAATAAAAAACTCCAAAAATCTTGTAAAGATAAACCAACCCTGTATCAAGATGAAAAGACACTTGAACATCAAAATGTAGACGATTTTGATTTGGATAAAATTGAGAATTTTGAAAATCAAAATTTTGAAAAAGAAAATATTACATCAACGATTCCAGAGAAGCAAATTGTTTCTGAATACTGTCCATCCTCTACAGATACCAAAATTCTTTCGCCCAGCTCATCTGAAAAGGATTTTGTTTATAACTCACCAAGTGAAGAGTTGAAGAGAAATAGTTCTTTGTCACATCTATCCTCTTCTGCTGTAGGCAGAGGTTCTTTTAATGTAAAATCTCATTCTAATGACAACTATTTGTATCAATCTGAGAAGTCTGAAAGCAGTTCATCTCAAAATAAGTCTCATTCTAATGACGACTATATGTATCAATCTGAAAAGTCTGAAGGCAGTTTTTTTCAAAATAAGGATGCAGGTAAGAAAGTAAAAAAAAAATTATAAATATATTTTAGATAAATTAATTTTTGTTTTAATTTGCAGATATTTCTCTTGTATGTCTCATCAAAAGTATGTATCATAATGAAATAAAAAAAGAATTAAAAGAATTGAATAGTAAATTAGATTTTTGTTTACTAAATCAAGAAAAACTACATAGATACATACTTCCGGGTGAGAAAACTATTAAAAGACTCACAGGATTCCCCTCGCTTCCAGTTAAATCTGAACAAGAACTACAGGCTTTAGAAAAATTTTTATCCAACGATGCAAATTTATCAGCGGCAGTAAGTTTTTCATTGTGTGTTCTTGCTAAGAATAATGACTAAAAAAATTGTGTGTTTATTTTCTATTTTCTTTTGCAGAGTATGTATTTTGGAAGATTTGTAGACAAAAATAGTCTGGATAATTCAGTCAGGAAGATATTACGAAATGTTATTTGTAATGATGTAGCAAACAAATACAGCTTTCAAGGAGCTAAAGGGAAAAAAAAATTTGAAATATTGAAGACGTGGGAGCTTATTCTAGGTGAGCAAAAATATTTAAGAGATTTCTAGGTATTTCTTTTTACTTAAAACGTAACATTTGTGTAACATCTCATTTTTCAATTTATTAAACTTCGTTATTATAAGTAGAAGATAGTAAAAACAAAAATAATTATGATTTTTATTCTGGTTCTTTTACACTTAGTATTAATACAATTTAATGCATTTTATTTAAGACAAAATAATTTGCCATATTTTAATTTTTAAACTTTTATATTTTTTTTTTATGTTAGGGACTAATTTATATCCTCAAATTTTTTATACTGAATAAAATTCTATTTATTTGTTAGATTTCCATGAGCAGTAAGATTTTTTGTCTTAAAACTTAAAATACATGCAAAGAAAATTAACTATATATATATATAAATCTTATTTTATTAATTATGAAAACAATTTTTACATTTTTAAAGAAAGTTAAAGTTAACTAATGTCTTAAATAATCTTAAGTACTTTGAAATAGTTTTTGTCACAAGGATATGTATCTATTTCATGTTTAGGTGCACTACTATTATATTTTGAACCAGAAGAAATGGTCACGGCTGACAATGTTGCAAAGTTATGGTTGGCCAATGTTCCATGGCGCACACAAACGGATGGGACTATTCGTGGCAAAAAATGCAACCAAAGAGAATAATAAATATGTATAAAAATAAATAAAATTAATTAAAAATATATTAAAAACCTTTTTTGTTAGTTTATTATTATTTGTATAAGAATCAATCACGGTTTTACCAATTATGGTTGAACTAACAGTTCAAGTTAATAAAGTATGAAAAGATAAAAAATCGTTATACTTGTATCTACATCCTGTTAACTTTAACCGTCAGTTTAATCGTAGTTGGTGACATTTAGGGTAACTTCGACCAATTCTGATTAACTTTAATTGTTGATTAAAGGCTTCCCAACGTAATAAAATAATTAATCAGTGTTACTAACTTGTATTTCTAACAATGTAATCGTTCTAATCTAATCTAATTTTGTTGAAACAGTTACTTTGAATTATTTTGTTATGTTAACAAATCGTTAATCAACCATTAAACTTAATCGGAGTTTGTTGAATAAGTGGCCCAAAAAATAGTTTGTTGAATCGATATCGAATCAATGTCGATTCGATATCGATAAATCATCGAAACTGTGATCATCTGAATATCGAATTTGATATATAAATCGACGTAAAATTTTGATGTCGAATCGATATCGATTCGATGTCGATTCGATGTATCATTTCTCACTGGGATACGTGATCACGTGACTTTGACTTGACGCTAGCGTTAAGAAAGAAAAGCTGGATCTGCCCAGCTTGAGCGCATATGTTTAGCGTCAAACCCAGAGAGAGGTATTTGTGGCGCCATTTGCGCTTGAACTGGGAAATAGAAATTATTGGAAATTGATAAAAATTATTTGGAAACGTTGAAAACGTAACAAAAGCAGTCAGTGGTCACAGACAGTCAAGCCGCATTGTTGCAGGTCATTGCAGGTTAGCTGTTGATCTCTACGTTGGTCGTATGCAAGTGTTATTCAATCAAAATGAACTTAGCTGTAAATAAAATATAGTCTAATTAAGCTTTATTTTAAAATAATATTTTATTATTAAAAAGCAAAATATAAGAAGTGATCTGCTAAATATACATTTTGATTTAAATGTAATTTTATAATATTGCATATTGAGTAGAATACGAAAATAATAAATAAATTTATTATTTAATACATCCTATAAAATAAATTGAATACACAATTAAAAAATATATTTTTAGAAATTAGAAAGTTATCTCGATCATAAACATATTAATTATATAAGAATTATTAGCTATGTACACACACACACACACACACACACACACACACACACACACACACACACACACACACACACACGTTATACTAGCTATTGTTGCTAAATAAGCTTGCAGTATATTGCAATATATTCAAAAATTTGTTGTATACGTTAATACAATAAAAATCACGTGCTGTAATAATATTAAGTTTTGCTTAAATTGAAATTATTTACATTTTGTATTTTTATATAAAGTAAATTTTTTGTATTGATTTTAAGTTGTAATTATATAATAAAATAATGTTACATATAATAAAACATGCATTAAAAATAAATGTATTATTTTTTATTTTTAGGATCATGAGCTTGTTCAAACATATGGCGTATGTGAAGAAATATGTGATCAAAAGGATATTGCAACACATAGTTGCTTAGAAGGATATAATTCTTATACATTTGATCCAGATACGTTATATTTTTACCCAGTAGCAGGTGTGTATGTGTGTGTTTAGTAAGTGTGTAAGACTATGGTGATAGAGGATATTCTATTTTATTAATATGTAGTATTTATTATGTTTTCTACTTTATTTGTTAAAATATATTTTTTTAAATTAAAATTAGAATATTAAAAGCATTTTTAAAAGTTATGTTCAATATTAAAAAAAATAATTTGCTATTTTTTTATCTATTTAAATACTTATTGTGTTATTTTTATTATGCGCTGAAGATAAGTTTGAATCATTTACAATGTTTATGTTAGAAAGCGTGTTGTATTTGCATGCAATTAAAATGTAAATAACATTTTAATTTTTTTCATATTTACTGAAATAGACGTACTAATCATTTGTATATATTTTAGATGATGGCACTCTCCTCAGACGAAGCAACGTAAATAATACCGAACAAATAGTACAAGAACCACTTTATGATAATAATGAAAGTAAGTAAAAAAAGCTGTTTGAATAGAGAAATATTCTTCTAAAAATAATTTTTGTAATTTTTTAGACATTGTACAAATATCACAAAAAAAGAAACAAAAAGTTTCTTTACCACAAATATCTAAACGCCAAAAATTAAATAATAATACAGGAAGTAAATTAAATTTTGACGATGAAGAATTATTAATTCTTGAAGTGCAAAAGCGCCCACCATTATGGGATTATTCTTTACCTTTGGTGGATCGCAGATACACAATAAAACAACGGTTATGGTCTGAAATTGTTGTGGCGTTAAATGGTGAGTATAAATGATATTAAAAATATTTAACAAAATAACAAATATATCTATTATATACATATCTATATATACTTTATGGGTAAAATAAGTACGGAAGAAGCACAAAGAAAGTTCAAAACTCTACATGATACATATCGCAAAATTATACAATCAGAACAAAGACCGAGTGGATCTGCTAGAAAAGATACAGGCCAAAAATGGCCTCATTACTATTCGATGAGTTTTCTTAAAGATTATTGTCTTCAAAAAGTGTAAGTATATTTTAATTTATTTTAAATAATTATACATTAAAAATATTTATTGATTAAATATAACATATATTGCAGTACAGTGTCTAAATAATGACTGTGATTTAAACTTATCTTTAATAAATGATGAAGATAATGCAGAAAGTATCCAAACAGGTACAATTAAAACAATAAATTGAAACATGTCAAATGATAATTAAGAATTAAGGAAAATTTTGTTTTATATTTTAGATTCTAATGAAGGGAAGAAAAAGGAAAAAAAAGACGTTTCTACAAATGCATTAAATAGAATAGCAGATGCTGTATGTAAAGGAGATCAAATAGTTCTTCCCGCACCACCAGAATCAAACGAAATAGATTCTTTTTTAACTTCAGTTGGATTTAGATTACAAAAAATGTCTTCAAAAACTAGATTTCAAATGATGCAAAAAATACTGCAATTAACATATGAGGTACTTATGGAAGAAAACTTTAATGAATATCGTTATTTTATTAAAAATGCCTTATTTACGTTTAATGTTTGTATTGAATAATTTTATTTACATTGTTATTTTTTGAAAATTTTAAAAATAATTATAACTATGTATTATGAAAGTTAAATTTGCACAATGTGCATTAGTAAAATGTAAGAATATTTTATTTTTCATCTTATATAAAAATATTAACAATTAAATAATGTATTTAAATGTTTAATTTTTTAATATTTGAAGGTTTCTAAATAAAATAAATGAAATGATTGGTTAATAAAGATTTTATTTTATTCCTTTATTTGTGTTTATACTTTTCTTAATATTTATACAATAGCAATTAAGAATTATTCAATTTTTAAAAAATAAAGTCATAATAATGAAGTTATAATAAAAATAAATACTTATTGGGTAAATATAATATAGTTTTTAGAACGTAAAAATAATAAATTTTACTACGTAATGTATTGTATACAAAATCATAAAAATAAAAGTTAAGTATTATATTGCCATGGTACAGCTCCTTCAGTATTAAAATATTTACAAAAGTTATCACGAATTTTGATTGCGTGTCGAGTACTATTATTATTGCCACATGAAGTGATATCTCTTAGCGCATTGTTATTGATGTTTTCTCTGCAGGAGCCAGGAACAAACTCATCAAAATTATTTTGATCAAAAAGCATTTCATCAGCATATTGAATTATTTCGATATCTTGTTTACGAAGCTAGTTGTGCAAACATATAAGAGCTTGTACAATTTTTATTGATTTTTCTACTGTTCCAATAATTGGTCGTTTCAAAATTCTCCACTGGCTAACTAAAATGCCAAACGTATTTTCGATTGTTCTTCTGGCTCGACTAAGACGATAATTGAAAATTGCTCCTTCTTGACTTAAACCATTTTTTCCAGGATATGGCTGCAGTAAATAGTCTGTTAGCTGAAATGCTTCGTTTCCTACAAGCACGTATGGTAAAGGCGGTCCATCCTCTGTAAAAGATTCTGGTTGTGGCAAATTCATTTCACGATTGTTGAATTTATGACCTATTACAGAATCTTTGAAAATTCCACCGTCACTCCGTCGACCATATCCTCCAATATCAACAAAAGTGAAAATATAATCTGCATCACAAATTGCAAGCAATACAATGCTATGACTATGTTTGTAATTAAAGTATGCAGAACCTGCATTATCTGGACACTAAAAAAGTTTTCAAGAATAATTTTTTACAACATATACAAAAGGCGGAAAACTTTTGCATAATTATATAAGTGTATGTATAAAGAAATTATTTTCTTTGATTAATTCATTTTCTTACACATTTTCTTACAAACCAATCAATTTCTTTATGCATATAAACTTATGCAAAAGTTTGTGCTTTCGTTCTAATGACTCATATATAGCCGAAAAGTGTTCATATTAGTAATGATTCATATACAGGGTGTAATGTAATCGGAAGCCATCCCGTAATGGAAAGATAGACGGGATCGAGATGAACATAAAAGTCCAATATTGTCTTGGGTTAGGTCTATCAATAATCGAGATATAAATTTTTTAAATTGTACGAATGAGAGCGCGCCGTGTGAAGAGCCGAGACGCTCGAGCTGTAGCGCGGCCCACTGTGTCGAGCATTGGCTGCCGGCGGCGGGGGGAAGAAGGAGAAGCGGTGCCGCTGTCTGTGCTTCGCCGCCCTCGCGTCTCACTGCACCGCGCCAATACTCGTGGCAATGGCAGCTATGCACATTCGCGATTACTTGACAAATTAGGACAGTTAGCAAAGATATGACAAATTAAAACCGTAATAAACTGCTGTGATTAAGAAAGTTGAAAGAGCGAAAGCGATAGATACTTATGGAATCTACAAATAATCTAATTTCTATCGTAATTGTGAATAAGTAAATTAATAAAAGTTTTTCGTACATTCACGAAAGATTCTTTCTTTTTCTTAAATATCTTATTTACAGTATCATACAATTCTAACTTTGTTTCTTATCGAATTGTGTCGTACTGTTAAATCCTTGATGAAAACATTAATAAAAAATTAACATAAATTTACAATTGATTCTTAAAGTGATAATTTTCTTTTATAAGTGTATTATAATATTTGCCGCATCAAATTCTCTCATCGTTTCTTATTGTTTTTTTTCCATGGAATGTTAAATTAACAAAGGTTTATCACAATTAATATCTACGATTGATTCTTCATACATTCTCATTTCGTAAATATTTAATTAGAAAATTATAAAATGCGCGATATATCCATACAATATGTTACACTCATTGTTCATAACACGATAGAAAAATATCTCTTGATGTAACGATTTCACAATAGATTATGCCTTCTACGATAATTATGCTTAGAGATGTTCAATATCAAATGTTATTAATATAACGAAGAGTTTTTCTTTCATAACGATAGGGAACTCGGAATTTCTTTTATCTTTAATTACATTATTAATTACGACAGATTTTTACTGATTGATTCAGAATAGATATCAAGAAAAATACAAAAATCTGATTGGTTTCTCTTTCGTAATCCATTACTTGTCTGAATAAAAAAAAAAAAAGAATTTCAAGAAGTGATATCATTGTCTATCGTTCTCTCGTTTCCTGTTAGGAAAGTATATTTTCTCGTTGGAATATGACAAAATATCTACGGAGACATCGTGTTTAATAGTTCTGTTGGAATATTTCGTAAACTTAAGTTCTCTATTGTATAATAACGAAAGAAAACGCTTTGTTGTTAACCATACTGGTGACATTAACATCTCCAAGTATAATTACGATCGTATCGTATAATTTAATCACGAAATCGTTAGATCAGGCATGATACAAGATATTTAAGGAAAAGAAAGAATCTTTCGTGAATGTACGAAAAACTTTTATTAATTTACTTATTCACAATTACGATAGAAATTAGATTATTTGTAGATTCCATAAGTATCTATTGCTTTCGCTCTTTCGACTTTCTTAATCACAGCAGTTTATTACGGTTTTAATTTGTCATATCTTTGCTAACTGTCCTAATTTGTCAAGTAATCGCGAATGTGCATAGCTGCCATTGCCACGAGTATTGGCGCGGTGCAGTGAGACGCGAGGGCGGCGAAGCACAGGCAGCGGCACCGCTTCTCTTTCTTCCTCCCGCCGCCGGCAGCCAATGCTCGACACAGTGGGCCGCGCTACAGCTCGAGCGTCTCGGCTCTTCACACGGCGCGCTCTCATTCGTACAATTTGAAAAATTTATATCTCGATTATTGATAGACCTAACCCAAGACAATATTGGACTTTTATGTTCATCTCGATCCCGTCTATCTTTCCATTACGGGATGGCTTCCGATTACATTACACCCTGTATATATATATATACACAGAGGGAGAGAGAGAGAGAGAGAAGAAGAAAAAGAGAGAGAGAGAGAGAGAGAGAGAGAAATAGAGATTTTGCATATGTATACCTGAAGAAGAACATGTTTCCCATCAATTGCTCCGATACAATGATTAAAATTCCATTTTGTTTCAAAGTTATGAGCAATATGTTTAACCAATCGTCTTCATTCAAACAAGAGAGAATTACTTTTTTTTGAAGACAATTCCAAATGACATTACATGTCTCTTCGATGATATTGCTCACAGTTGTCAATCTGACAAGGTATTGATACGAAATAGATGTCATTGAATCACCAGACGCAAGAAATCTAATATATAAAAAATTTTAATGTATAGAAAAAATATTATGTACCCAGCAAACACCAAATATAAATGCAATATAACGTGAGAGTAACATGTAATATAACAGACGTTACACTCTATTTATATTATAGTTACGAAACTTTACTACATATATGTGATGTAACAAAGTTATGAAGCTATAATATTACTTCGTTATTTGTATGTTACAATAACCGGACAGTGATGTAACCACAATGTTGCGTGGTTACACAACAATTGTTTTACTTATGTTATATAAATATTATAAAATTTGAATCTTGTGAGACTCTAACCTCAATCGCACAACGTACATCTCGTGCATTAGGCGCGCTTTCCCCTAGTGGATGCTATAATGACGAAAGAGAGACGTTGTTTTCTTGCAACTTGACTTTAATCAGGTAATCCTTTATGTTTTTTAAGTCAACATTTATTAAAGATTATATGAAAAGGTGTAGAAAATGTTGCTGCATTTAATTAACATATATTAATTTTCTTATATATAATATACATCATAGATAACTTATTATAATCTTTCCTACATGTTTTGTAGGTTATGTTTAGTCAGCAACAACAATATAGATTTATAAGTTATAACCGCCTTTATATATTTTTTATTTTTAATATTACATGTTAATTCGATACAACATGTATTGTGGAATTGACGGTACATTGATAATTATACAATTTAGATCCATCATACAATTTCGATAAAATTGTATACGCTGCTTATTCGATGCATTTTTGCACAAAATGAACAAAAAAGTATGGCAGATAAAAGTTCTACTCTATCTTGCGAAGCAATAAATTTATCGTTAAAGTTAAAACTAACAGATATGTATATTATCAAATCTATTATTGACAAAATGTATAGCGATATGTTTCTTGTTTTGATCTGCACAACTACATATTTTTATATTTAAATAATGTATTTCTTAAGTGAATTTAAAGATAATTTATTATTCGGGCTGCTAGTTTTACATACATTTCTGCAAAAGTCACATAGCATATGTGTAAATCATACAATATATAAAGGCAGTTATAAACTTATAAATATAATTTATAAAGACGTATCATATTAAAACTAATTTTATATTACAGGATTCTGCCAATTATTCTTACATCATTCGGACAACTGTTCTTCTTAAAATTTAAAAGAACGTAAAGAATAACTGAAGTTCATAAAAGTTGAAGAAATTTTCACAAGGATTAGAACAGGTAAGAATAAATTATAGCCATTATATGTTTTTAGAATAAAACCCAGCAAATTAGAGATAGGAATAATCAAATGTTCCTTCTCAAGTTCCATTTTTGTGCACATTTCCAGAATAATCATACGCACATTAACTGGTCATTCTTAAATTATTCTATAAATAAAAATATCTTATTTTGTCTTTCGTCTCATATATGCCTATTTTGTAGTCTTTCGTCTTATATATGCCTCAATTTACAAACAATTAAGTTAGAGAATCAAAAATATAAATAAAAATTCTGAATGTGATCATTGTGAATGTATGAAAAGAATTGTATTAATTAGAATAAATTATTTTGGGAACAACAGAGTATTTAAATACTTACTTTTTAGTTTTTAATGTAATTAAGAGCTTTATCAGTATAATTCTGAGGCGTATATCTGGCTGACACAAAATGCATAACAGTTACTAAATGACTAAGACCTACAGATAATCTTTGACATTCATAAACATATTTCCTATATTACAGCCTGCGACCACATCATCGGCAGGTTAGTTGAGTGACATTAGTCTGTATACTTTGTTGTAATTGTTTCAGATCAGATTTCGCTTTTTATTTATTTCAGTAATCTAAAAAAGATGGTTGTACGATACCTTTAAGAGTCACATAGTTGCAATACAATATTAAAATAAAATTATAACATTTGTCATTATTCTCTTACCTAGCCTGCCATAAGATAATGACATACTTGAAGAACTAGGAGGTACACCTTTGGATAATCCTTTTGATATGAATTGCTCTGCCAATTCTTTATATAATGGTTCGCTAAGCTTAAACAGAGACAAACTTCGGTGAATTTTTTATCAATAGCATACACCAGCTTACAAGAAAGAGAATTTTGGTGTAACAGCCAACAATTTTTTAATAATGTATTAAAAAGTAATAAAATTTCTTACTGCTTCTCTTTAAAATTCGAATAATAAATATGATAATAATGATAATCTCATCAAATTGCTTGTTCTTTATTAAATCTTTTGCGAAGGTTTTCTCGAAACAAGTTAGATTGTAATATAGATATTTTCTCACACAAAAAAATAAACTGTTCACTTCATCCTATAACTTTTTTGGTAAAATTATGTTATTTGATACCTTCAAGGTCCACATATTCTGTTCGGCACACTGTAAATTCCAAGCTGTGAGGTTAATCTCTCTTTTATATCTTTCTTTCCTTACTCGTCTATTCTTTCTTCTACTTTACGCTCAAATAAAGTGTTTCTTCCTTTCTTGCTTTTAATATAACTAAAAATAAAACATAACACAAAGTATTAATCTTATCTCAGAATACTTACTCCATACAAAAAAATAAAAATTTTGTGAGACTTATCTGATTATACAATACATACAACCCATTGTGTTAGACTAAACTTCAAATTAAGCACAGTCGTATTTTCCTTCACGATGTAAAATATGCAAATTATGCATAAAACTAAAAACTGACTCGCTGCTAACCTCGCGCACGTCATCATGTTGCGGCGTTGCGTCGGTTGCGCGTGCACCAGCGTGCAAAATAGCGAGATGCGTACATGCGCATGACGGTTTATTCGTACCAATCCTCGAATATTCTAAATACGTATTTAATGTTCTATATATGAATTAGTGTATTGGTGAGCGTTATATAATATTATTTATTATTTTTTTTTTACAGAAAACTGAACTCAAATGGAAGCGCTTGCACTCATGTCACTATCATGTCCTGACAATTTCAGATTTTATAAAACTATAGGAGACGTGATTGACGTTGAGATTGTGATTGACAGCTGGAGCAAAGCTATAATTTAGTTCAACATTACGTGAAGTTTATTTAATGTTTTTCTCTTATTTTCCCTCGTTTTTTATATTTTTAAAAATTATTTTTAAAATATATTTACTAATAATCATAAAGTATAATATGTATACATTTGTTTAGATATAAGTTTATTTTGTTGATAAATATATGTGTTAAATATATTAAGAAGTTTATTGAAAAGACTATTTTTAATGTTATCTTTTTCCTTTATAATTATATCTATCCTTTATAATTTTAGAACTTACAATTTTCAGGAAGTCAAGTTCTTAAATTAATTTTACATAAAACAACGAAATTGCATTCAAAAGTATTTTTTGTTTTATGTAAACTTAATTTAAGTACTTAACCTCCTAGGAATTATGTGCTAAAATATATACATGTACATATATAACAACACTGTAATTATTTTTTATAACAGCAATATAATAGTTTATATTGCCATTACAAACATCTCGGTTATAGTTATATAACAGTTCAGTTCTACGTTATATTTATGTTATGTAACTACAACATCACATGAGTAGGAAATTATAACTAACAGGAATGTTACATGTAACGTTCATGTAATATTACCTGTTACATTCCGTTTTATTGCAGCAATGTAATGGTTATATATTGGTGTTTGCTGGGTATAAAATTAATAAAAAGTATATAATAAAAATAAGTAAATGTATATAATAAAATTAATTCTATAAATTCACCTCAGTGTCAGGCATAATCTTTCTGCTGCAGGTATAGGTTTTCGAACCACTGTCTGCCTTTCGATAAATGGTGCTACTAAATTCAACAACTCTTCAAATTGTGTAGGAGTCATACGAAAATAATTTCTGAATCGTGCTTTTTCCAAAATAATGACCGGAAAAATTGAATAATAAAATCCGTGGTTATATCGTTCTAAAAATATTGGATTTATCTAATAACGTTTTTTACGATAATTTCTTCTGTTTTGTTGTTGTAATTCGTTTATTAGAACTGCTGCCAAAAGTTTACGTCGCTGATTTTGTTTCAATATCTTTTTTGTACACTCATTTTGTACACTTTAACCACATTTGATATTTCTCTCTGAATGACATAATGTAAATATTTGAATAACACAATTAATATTAATGCAGAACACTGACGCTCTAATTTGACGCAAAATCTCTTTTCATGTGTCTTTTACAATTCCAGCATCGGGTTTGATCACGTGACCTGTTTTGACACTAAAATGAGCGTCAAGCGTCAGCATGAAAAGGCACCTTTATATTTACAACGTGCTGCGACTGAGACCAAGAATGCCGGCGCCGTAAACAGAGGGAGCGAGCGCGTCGGTGCGACGGCGTTGTAGGAGTCGCTGTCGCGACTGTTGCCGTCTGCGGCGCTGCATCCTTGGCTGTGTGGCGCGTGATTGACGCGAGCGGCGAGATAAAACAAACGATTGGCTAACCTTTGCATTGCGAATGCGGTAGAAAACATGAAACATATGACGTACTTAAAAAAATTAATTATTTATTATAATTAATAACTATTTCTAATTGTAATAAATAATTATTATTTTAAAAAGCATGTGTTATACGTTATTACGTTTTCGAAACTATTGCAGGTACGATACAAAAGTGTCAGTCATCGCAAGAATAGTGTAATTAATAAATTACATTTGAGAAAATTTATTTTTATTCTGCTCATGAGAGACGTTCCACTGTCGAAATGTATTGGTCGCTCTGAAAAGAGCGGATTGGTTAAAGCATTTTTTAAAGTAGATGCTCAAAATGCCCGCCATCTTCCTAACGCAAGCTCTCATGCGTTTTGATAAACTTCTTTCGACGTTCTCCATTACTTCTTCGTCGATATCCCAAACAGCAAATCGTAATCTTGTCTCTAGGGGTCTTCGGGAAGCGTTTTATAAATTACTTCCTTACAATATCTCCATAAGAAGTCCAGAGGATTAAGATCCGGAGATCTTGCGGGCCAACATATCGGGCCGTACCGACCCATCCAGCGTCCGGGAAAATGCTCGTTTAAGTAATTTGTAACGATTCTGGCCCTGGTTGTGTGGCCCAGCTTATTGAAAGATAATCTTTCTTTCAAATAATGGTATATTTTCTAGGAAATCTGGTAAATTTTCTGTTAAAAAATCAACGTAGGTTCTTCCAGTTAAAATGTCTGGGAGAATAACTGGACCAAGTATCTCAGTGCCTCTTATTCCAGCCCACACATTAAGTTTCCAACGAATTTGAAAATTTTGGAGTCGCGTGACTCTGGGATTTTCTTCACTCCAAAAGTGCATATTATGCACATTAAAAAATCCTTCTTGCGTGAATAGCGATTCATCGCTTATTTTACACGACAAGAAGGAGGATGTCGATCGATGTTTCGCAAAAAATTTTCGCAAAACATTCGTCTTGCAGGGTAATCTGCTGGTTGTAAATGTTGCACGCGTGTATAACGAAACGCGTACAACTTTTCTTCTTTTAATTTCCTTTCCCAGTGAAAACTGCCTAGTCAAAATTACGTTAATATGACATCAAAATCGTTGTTTCGCGTCAAAAAATCATTGCGTCAAAAAATAATTTAATATGACGAAAAATTGACATCATATGTATTAAAGTGCATAATAAAATATTGTATAAGGAAATGTAGAAATAGATGTTTAAATGATAATTAGTAATGTTGTATGGAAAAATTCAGTCAGTATCATGTGGCATCAAAATGACATTAAAATGATGTCAAAATGATTAATATTAATGAGGCAACAATTAATTAACGTTATTATCCAAGTAGGAGTAATATAACTCGGCAACATCAGAATGACATAAAAATGAATCGTGATTTAATCGGAAGTAATTATTATTAAAAATTATTTTAGAATTATTTTGACGTCAATTTGTCATCATATTTATCAGAATCTGATATTTTTCGTCTCGAAAAATAAAAATAAAGGCTTCTGATTTGTTAAGTTTTTATGTTATATATATTATGCGTTACGAAAAAAATCTAACTTTCTAAGAATAAACGATACACCGCTCACTGAACACAGTAATATAGTAGCAATGTAACAGCAATGTAACCGAATATAACAGGTTACATTATTTTGAAGTTACACGTAACTTACATGTAAGTTACAATTTCTGACTCAGCAATATAACATGTTATATAACGTGTTATCTAACCGTCACATAACAGTTACATGCGTTCCGTTTCACGCATAATATGCCTGTTTCTGAAAATGATAACATAAAGAAACTTCTAAAAGATAACATAATGATATGTCAGAATGTTAACCAATGCGCCGTATTTTGAGAACAGAAAGGTATCATGAAACTGATATTTAAAAGATTTCTTAAATCGGATATCTTTGAATTGCAACTAGAGAAAAATAAAATAAAATAAAAATTTTATTTTTTTTAAATTATTTTTATCAACAGCACATACTAAATTTAGGACAAATTTTTATTAATTAATTAAATTTAAATTATATTATTTTATTTTATTCTTACTTGCCGCTGGTAGGTTTGAACCCGGGACCTTAGGATGACGAACCTTGTACTCTACCTGCTACGCCAATTTGACTCATCGATATGGGTACTTGTTATTGTCTACATATACCTATATATGTTATAAACTGACGCAATTATATTATTTTTTATAAAAGCAATTAAATTTTGCAAAATATTAAAAATAAATATAATTGCATTAATTTATTTACTTATTAATTTCATTGTTAAAAATTTTTTCCATAACCTTAATAATTTGATGGAAATTGCGATTTATTTAGCACCAGAGTTGGGTGGCAGCAAATACTTTTGTCTCCAAATTACACATTCAATTACATATTACTTTTATAATTTGTAATTGAAATCCATTCAATTATCCATTATTTTCAGCATTTGGAATTAAGTTCCATTTAATTACTCATTATTTTGAGCATTTGTAATGGATGTCCAAAGTAATTGAATTACACTATTGTAATGTAATTACATTTGTGTAATTTAATAACATTTGTGTAATTTTAATTACTTATTTACAATTAAATTAAATATTCTTGAAGATTCGGATCAGTTTATTTCAACAATTTTAAAGGTAAATTCAGACATTGCGCGATGAAGTGATAGAAATTTGGCTTTATCATTCGAATTATGTTCTGTCTGAATTTGCCATAAGGGAGGTATGACTGTTTCCTATATGTAGTAGACTTCTTTCCGCGAAAATAAACAGTATACTGCTACTTCACAAAACATTTTCTTCAAAACATATCAGCATTATTGCAAGCCAAAAAGCAGAGACATAAATGTGATAATTACATTGTTTAAGTATTAGTGTCATGAAGAATAAAGTTTTTATAAGAGACAAAACTATTGTAGTAATTTTCAAGCTCACAAAAGTATCTTATTAAATTTCTCGAATATTTTTTTTATAAAATATAGAATTAAGATGTTAATTCTTAATTGAAAATAAAAATACAATAAAAAATTGAATGTTAAAGTTTTTTAGTTGATTGAGAAAATACAGATTTTAATTCTTAACTAAAAATACAGATTAGAGAATTTTAATGCTTGAATTTTTTCAATTAAACGTTAATTTAAATTAATGTTTTAATTTTTATTGGCTATTTATATGTGTGGAACTGGAAGGAGTGTTAGGAGAGAACGAAACTGGGCGAGAGGATCTTAGCGAATTAACCGGTAGTTTAATTCGACGACAGCACTAAGCAATTTATTTTGAGGTCAACTTAGATAACTGATATCACTCTGTTACAGCAAAATTAAGCACAATTTTGAATTGTCTCGAATGTTACGAGTAGTGTTTAAAAGAGAGTTGAGAGCCTGGTACTCCGAGGGGGAGCGGGTGTGCGGGGGGGGAACTTATAGGCGCGGAGTATGACGTCACGCGGGCGGGGGAAGGCGCATGGTGACGAATTCGGGGAAAATGGGGGTGTGGTGGGGATCCCTTTACGATGTTTAGACACTTATGAGGTGTTATAAACAAGGACGGCATGCGCTCGTCAGAAGATATCGATAGCGCATGATAATTTAGAGGATTCTTATTGCGTTTCTTTTGTCGGCTTATTCCATATCGCTTTTTCTCGCTCTATCCCTCGCGGTATTCGCGTTCATCGCTCTCTCTCTCTCTTCCACCCACGCGTTCTGTTCCTCGCGGTCCATCGCGCGCTCTCGCTTGCTCTCGATATTTTTCATTTGGAAAAAAGGTATATGAAAT
Source organism: Monomorium pharaonis (assembly GCF_013373865.1). Lineage (NCBI taxonomy): Eukaryota > Metazoa > Arthropoda > Insecta > Hymenoptera > Formicidae > Monomorium > Monomorium pharaonis. The sequence continues at coordinate 18,103,853 of NC_050472.1, read as the reverse complement.
TTAAAAATGGAATATACGTTTACTAAATTTTTTAAGTAAACGCTTCATTTCTCTCGATCTAGCGCCGGTATCTCGGCTGCTTTTACATAAACAGATGTCGAACCACAATGCTTGGAAGTTACCAAATGTGTTTAATGTAAAAAAATGTATGCACCATTGTTATCGTCAGACCTAGCTCGAAACTGCTTCCATGTATTACTATTGAAATTATTTTTGACAACATATCGTCCCAAACTACAATACTTGGAAAGCATCTATATGCGCAGAACGTACGCACCATTGTTATTGTCAGACCTGACTTGAAATTGCTTTCACATGTTACTACTGGCCCACTTAACAATAATCACTACTGGATTGGCCACATATCAGGTCAAAGGATTTTTCATCGTTATAAAAAAGGTTTTGCGTTTTTTACGAAAAACTACGTTTCCCAGCTCTTGGTCTGTCAATTTTTTTCAGTAGCTTGCCAAGATGTTCAGACTAAACATCTCGTATCCTGCGGAAGGCGTAAGTGCAAGTTTTTTATGTGCGGTAAAGTGAATTTGATAAAAATTAAATATCAAATATTTTTATATTTTTCTTCCAGTGCGTTTATGTGGGCGAGGTGCCGGTGCAACGCGTTGATTTTCACAACCAAATACGTGTGGAAATTCCGCATCCAGGTCCTCCAATGGACATCCCTCTATAGGAAGACTAACATCGGTGCGCGGGCCTGTAGACCAACAGGTAATTTAATAATAGTGGCTGCTAATTCATAATACTTATAAATACTTATAATTTTTACAAATTTTTAAAATAATTTATAATTTTTTTGGAGCGCGGGATCTGGCCATGGGATATTCGCATACGCGGATTTCTAAATATTAGTCAAATAGAAATAAAGCGGGCGGAGCGTAAAGCCAATCGCTACCACAACGACGGCTTGGTTGATTGAACCATTGGCGCGTACGGAACCGCCGACGTGCTCGATTTGAGGCGGCTGTTCGGCATGCCGCTCTTAATCGGCGATGATTATAAAGACTATTGGCCTTAACAAAAAATATTTATATTAAAAACTTATTTTAAAACATGTAAAAAATGTAATAAAAGAAAAAATATATATTTTTTGTAAAAAAATATTTTTAATTAATTTATACTCTTATTCACATTCGTCGTTCCTATCCTTCGCACGCTCTCAATCGCAACTCATTCCTCATAGTCTCTCACTCACACACATCGTTCCTACCTATCGCACGCTCTTACTCGCACTTATCCCTCGCACGCTTTCACTCACACTCATCGTTCCTATCCATCGCACGCTCTCGCTCGCACTCATCGCACACTCTCACTCGCACTCATTTCTCGCATGCTCTCGCTCATACTCATCGCATACTACCCATCGCATACTACCCACATCGCGTACGTATTCTCGTGCGCTCTCGCTCCTGCTCGTACGCCGCCATCTTTACACGTTCTCACTCTCTCTCATCGCGTGCGCTCTCGCTTGCATTGTGATATTTCTATTAAGGAAAAGAGGTATATAAAATAAAGAAAAAAGCGATAACATAAGTTTTTATTTTTTAATGTTTAATTTATACATATAAAGCGGTATAATAATTTTTCTCTTACATACTAAACACTAAAGCCAAAAGCTCACAATCGAGAAGCCAATGTTTATTAAAGACGCTGCCCGCGCGTATCGCGTTAGATACTTGATCGGGGTTCGTTATGGTGGATGCAATATTAGAGAATTGCGTAAACTGCATATCAACATTATCAGTAATTTTAATTAGTCGATCGAACATTAAAAATACACAACCGTTCAGATCGAACATACGACGTACGGTCGACTCGGTCATTATCATGCGTACGTTTCCAAACTAAAGTTAACGTCACCGATTATGCAAATTCTGGCTGTTAGCGGTCCAACGCTAATAAAATTGTACAAGTCCTTATAGTCGGTGCGAAAGAGATTCACGAACGTTTTGTCGCTGTTCGTAAAGTCCTTTACATGTTTCGAGAGACATTATAAGTTCATTCCCCCGATGATCTCCTATGGCGATTTCCACGTAACTCGGCGGACCAACGTTGATGCCAATCTCGAGATATTTGTACCCCGTAAGCGCGTATTGTCTGCTTAGTACGCAAACCGCGCGACGCTCCGACGTACTGTATAAAAAATAATATAATAATAATAAAATATAAAAGTAATAAATAATATAAGCAATAATATAAAAGTTGAAAAATAAAAAAAATTTAAGAAAATCAAACTTACGCGTCGCATTTCTTCTCACACGACGCAGTATCGTAGCAACGCTTTGTACCATTGCTGCTTTCTTTGGCGGAGAATATTTTGTTCGAGCGGCTGGCGCAATACTGATCGTACGAAAAAATAGTTCGACTTATGAGTTACGATAGAGGGGAAATTTCTTCGAATAGAGGGGGAAGCAACGTTGAATATCTTCCTTTTAGGGAATAATCTCGAACGTGTCGTAACACGTTCCGATTCAAACGTTAGAAAACGCAAAAAGAACGTTAAAAATAACATAAACAAATTCCGACAGGGTTAATAGGGGTAATAAGAGACAGGGGTAATAAGAAAAAAAACACTATTATTTATAAAAAACGTATGTTTATTAATGACAACGCCACCAGTTGAATATTTTAAATACATTTTGTAAAGCGCAATTTGTTGAATGCTGTGCACAACGTAAAGTATGCGTAAGGTCCATCTCGTTTAAAGATCTTATATCTTCATAATGCGTCTCGATATTTTCGACGGGCGGTGTTTCGTTCCTAGTCAGCGTCGTTGTAATCAATTTCTTAGCTCTGCTGTATGGAATCGTTCCGCTGTTCCATCGTAATCTGTGATGATGCGTAAGCAACCACGATACTTGGCGTTTGTCTGCGTTATTGAGTCGATGCCACGGCACGGGATTTCGAAAAATGTAACGCGAGAGAATGAATCCATCTCTGAGAGCAGCAAACTCCTTAACGATAAACTTTCTTCCAATGATAAAACCTTGCAGGTCCACGACCGTTGGTACAGACATGACGAGCTCTCTATTGATAATCGAGAAGACTGCCCTCAACTTTCGGCGCATCGTAGGTTTATATATCGTCTCATTTCCACCCCCTCTCCTTTAATAATGTATAGCGAGACAACGTTCTTAGGTGATCTTCCGCATAACATTTGTCAACGGATTGTACTGAACTACGCGATCGTGTATGATGAGGCAGTACACGGTGGTACTCGCGGGCAAGTTTTCTTTGCATTCAAACTCTAAGCGCACGTCCACGGTTGCGCTCTTAACCGATTTATTTTGTTGAGAACAATCGATAATTACGAACGGACCTTTTTGCCGAAAATTCGCGACAGTTTGATTCGGCTTAAGATAATCGTATCCGTAATAGGTTTTACAGAAACATACGTATGTGTCGTAGAGAATCGACCATCTGTTTTTATCGAAATCCAGATTCATATCGTCGTACGGATAACATTACGAGTTTAGATACAGTTTCACGTTCGTCAGTTTACAATGATCGAATCGGCTCGTATCCTCAAGCATAACGTTCTTCCGACCAGCCTGCAGAGCAAAGATGACGTACCACGGCTTCTCGAGCTGAGTAGCGTCTTGATGGCCCACGAATGTTTGGTCGTGCGCTGCAATAGTGGAAACTCGTATAGATCTCACGAACGAAAAGCCATGCTCAGGTATCGTCCGCTTTCCAGAGCACGCAGCATCACCAGTTTATTTATCTCGTTCAGCAGGACGTGTGGCATTCGCCACTGTACTTTGAATAATTCAATTTCCGGCTCCCGCGCCGGATCGCCAACTACACAATTGTTATCGTTGCACGCGCGTATCAAAATCAATTCGTGACGAGCGTTAATCACAACGCGTCTGTAATCTTCACAAAATCCCAGTAGCATGTTGAGCGGTACGCAAAAATTAAAGTATCCGTTCGTAGGATTCCACGGATCCCAGCCAGCGTTACTCGCAATCATAATTCTATCGGATGACATAGTTACATAGTTCTTGAGCGAGTTGGTTATTCCGACGTTTCTGTTGCGATCAATCTCTACACCGTCGAGCTCGTATCGAATCTCATCGAACATGAACGCGATGCAATTATTTCCTAATATCACATCAGACCCCGCAACTGGTTTTTTTATCGTAAGTTTTCCCTCAACGTATAGAAAACTTTGAGCTGGTAACGCGTATAAATCTTGCTGTTGTATAGGTATTCGTATCTCGTTGCTGTGTTCGAACGTTGTATTGGCGAACGGATTGTACGTGTGAGTTTCGATCTTGACGATGCGATCGTCAAAGATCGGCTCGTCTTTGATGTTTAAAATGTCCGTCATTGTCGCACCACGAATCACAGAGATTTCAAAAATTCAACGTTCGACGCGGTGAGCTTCTTTTTCTTGGAACAACTGGATGATTGAATATTATCGAAAGGTATAGCAGGAATATCGGATGACTGTTGTAACATTGATGTTTTCGTTGTAAAGATGTTTGTGTTTATTTTTCTCGCGCGTTCCGACGCGTTTAGTACACAGAGCATTTCACGTTCACGTTATCGTTGCAGTCGTCATCGTCGCACGTGCAATCTGACGGTAATTTCTTCTCCTCGAAAATCAAGCAATCGTCCGTTCTGATCGACGACGCGTATCGTCAGATCCGTAACGCTTCGCACGATGATCGGCAAGTAAATGATCTGCGACGGCCTTTCCGAAATCTTATATCTGGCACGTTCGGCGAAAACTCATGTATCACGTGCACGCTTTTGTCGTTGCTGTAAGCGCCCGCGGTCACGATGCACTCTACGCGGATAATGTTCACGTTCATTATATTGATCGACACGTCTGATTTGTGCTATTTTCGCGGTTCCAGTATACGCTTCGACTTGAATCCCAGCAGCGAGCCGATGTTGTTAGGTTTACCAAAATTTATATTGTATGTGCATCTGATCTCATATCTCATCGTATTGTAGTTTGCGCGGAACGTTATCGGGTCTTCATCCCCAGCATTATTGTCTTTAATCGCAATGTCACCGCGCGTAACGTTTGAACGAGTCTCGTCGCATAGCGGACGTATTTGTGAAATCTCGCGTTTTAAAAACTCGTTTATGGCATGCAGCTTGTACGATCCCTCGGGAATCGTAATCTCCACGTTGTCTTTACCAAAGTAAAATTTATTGTTCGAAGCATTCACATTCGGTATCGTGCTATATGTTTCAAAGATCGCTAGACCGAGCTCGTAGTCGTCGTCGTTCAAATCTATAGCGGGAGAGTACCTCGCTGTCAGAATGCTGCTCTTGCCGCTCAGCGTAAGCGTCAGCGACATGTTTGAACGAATACTGAGTTTAAACAGCACAACGTCAGTCTTTAAATCGAGTGTAAAAATAGCAGGCAAAGTTGTTCGCAGATGCTCTGATCGTAGATTTGATAGGACGTTTGATTGTATTCTATTTTTGTCACACCGTCTCCGAAATATCGTACGAGTTCTCTAGATGGTTGAAGATTTCTGAAACTATTGAAATACATCACGTGATTGTCTCTCTTTGGGTACGCTACCCAGTGAGTACCGGGACCCGCCGCATTGTCCAGATTTACGATATCGCTTTCATTTAGACGCGCGCCGCTTATCGGTAACGCGTTACGCATAAACACTCCTTTGAAATATGGAATACGCATACGAATAGCCAAATGATGTAATTGCACGTTTGTCATCGCACCCACGGGTATTTTTAACGCCTCTTTGAAGTATTTTTTTTTCGCTTTTACGCCTTTTCCATATTTGTATGGGACGAGATACAGCCCTCGCTCGCCTTTGTACAGGGCGAGATATACTTCGCGACCTTCCATCGCGCGATTGTGACGTTGCAGCTCCTTGAGTTGACGTCGCGTGGCTTTGCGGTCGTTTACCGCCTTTGCCACGCCGGCCGCTCCGCCGATCAATGTTCCGAGCGCGCCTAATATCGGTAGAATCGGTAATGCACTGCCTCGTTTTGCTGCCGGAAGTATACGTTTTTTTTTCTTTGTCGTCGTCTTCTTCTTCTTACTCTTTACGCCCATACCGATCTTTGTCTTGGTTTTCATAGCTGCCCAGACGGCAGCAGCGGCGGCTCTTTCTCCGAGAGCCAAATCTTTCGCGATTACGCGTTTTCGTGCTTTGTTGGCGAGTATTTCGTCTGCTGCGTGTCTGTCGGTAAGCTCGTTGCTTCGAGAATACGCAATATCGTGTTCGCGGCACGCCGCGATTTTCCAGCGGATTTATACCCCGATCGCCTCTAGATAATCGCTTTTCCAAGTGAGTTCCCGGCCCGCAAAACTGATAGCCAGGGATGTGCAACTCGAAGGGAAGCGCGTTTATCGCGCGATTCAACAGATGACCGCAACCGCTTTTTACCGATTTGTTTGTCGCAAAAGCTGACATTTGCTACAATTCTTGATCAACGATGCGGGACCGTTGATGTGCGTTTGTTGCCACGGTTGATTGTAATGCTCGTTACAGCGACGATAGCTTCGAACCTCTTGATCCGCTTTTAAATGTTCCGGAAGCTTGTTCCACACGTGTTCGATATAGTTGCCGCACTCGCGTAACAGAACGATCTTTGGCACAAACTGTAACTGCTCTGCGCTTAAATCGAGAATATCGGAGGGATGCGATAATACGAGATACATCTATGATACTGAGTGATGCGTGGCTTCGCACACCTATAAATAGGGTGTACGATCATTCTCTGTAACCATATTCTAAGAACATGAGATTCGTGCGACAACCGTTGACGATTTGCGTTACAAATTACGATGACAAGTTACGGCTAATGAAAGGTGATAGGGAGAGGTGTAAACATGGCACGATGTTGCCGAATACTATACGCGCCATCATTTGCGGTCCGTCAAATTGTGGTAAAACTAACGTTCTCATAAGCCTGTTGGAAAGTCCGCACGGCGTACGTTTCGAGAACGTGTACGTGTATTCGAAATCGTTGCAACAGCCGAAATATCATTATCTGGAGAATTTGTTGACTTCGATCGATGAGATAGGTTATTTTACATTCTCCAATAACAGTGACGTTATTCCGCCGTGCGAAGCGCGTCCGAACTCAATTTTCGTTTTCGATGTGTGTCATGAAAGTCTTGAGGATACTCGAGATCGACCTCGAGAATGTATCCCGTGGGTGAATCCGGAGCGATTGCGTTCACGTTAAAATTCGAAACGTCTTCGACCCATTGAAATTCGGTATAGGGTAACAGCTGACACATTGCCTAGCCGTACAAATTATATTATTAACGTCAAAGTACATAAGGTACGACGATGGTTTCAACGGGTCGTACGACTGCATGTACTTGTTAGCCTGCGCGTATCTGCTGGAACATTGACTTAGACCGCCACGTATACCGCGTTCGATAAACATTACCATGTCAATGTCGATAAGCAGTTCAAAAGTAACGTTGGTATATTTTAACATCATATCCCACGTATACCCGGGGAGAGTGTAATAATGCGCGGGATCGAGACCGTAACTTTCGATACATTTATCGCGGAAGTTTTCAAAAACGTTGGGTAACAACAATACATCCGTTTTTAAATACAGATGTATTCACCCAGCGTTCGAACTGAGAACCGATGCCATACGTTGACAGCGTGCGTAATCGCTCTCGGATACTGTGTTAGAGGTCAAAGAACTGTAAAACGATTCGCGCGGTGGTAAACACGTGTCCTCTAATTTTTCGATGCGGTCAACGTACTCGTACGGAAATACACTCTTTCGAGTCAGTAAATTAAAATAAGTGTGCAAATTCAGACCGAACAATTTTTAATTTATCGATGCTAAGATATGATGCTAATTTTTCGAGACTTGTGTTTAAAAATTTGTATGAATCTATGAACCGTAACTTTATGTGATTGTGGGGATCTAATTTATCAGCGGTACCTATGACATGTTTTGTGAAAGAAATATATTTTTCTTTCGTGATTGGAAGCACGTCGATATTTCCTTTAAATACTGTCGCTATTTTCTTAATAATAAAATGTGAGTCGTATCCGGATAAATTATGAAAGGCCACCGGTATGTATGATACATTTCGATAAAATAAGTTGCAAGAAGAATGCGCGGGACCGCGGTAACGACCGGTCAGATGACAATGATCGCGCACCCGTTTATCATCCGGCTCGAACGGTTTTTCGCAAATATGACAACGCGTTGCGCTACGGTACGCCTCTCATTGCTCTTTTGTTAAAGTTATCATGGGGACATTGGCGGATAAACGAACCTTAATGTTATGCGCTAATTTTTCTAATTGCTTGGCGAACCATGACACGCAATCGGGATCGCGACGAAACTGGTATGCGGATAACGCGTTGTCATACGAGCATCGCACGTAATATCCGATACTGATTACCTCGTGATGCTGGTATGTGTACAACGTTTGCTCTGTATCGTGTTGCGTCTTCCGCAGCACACATTCCAAGTCAGCGTAGACGACGAAGATCACTCGCTCCTTATAGTTTACGTTGCGGAAGTTTAGTCACTTGTCCTTTTCAGTGGGCAATGTGATAGCGCAGTCGTTTATATTCCGACAGTCCACAGCGTGTGATTGCAGCCTCTCACATGATTGAAAATAGTGCAAGCACCTGTAATAAAAAAATTTTAATTACTTTTTTTGTAAAAAAACACGAGAGTATTTTTTTTATGTAATATACATACCGATCGCAAATGTATACTTTTCCATTATGTTTGCTCACTTGCTAGGCGGGATAGATTCCTGATGCATGCAAAGTGACCCACGCTGTCTTCGCGCGAATCTTGCACGTACAGAAGATTGGCATGCTTCTCCCTTTTGTCGTTGGAAAGCCGCAGTGGAAGAACTTTTAGCATCGCCATTTTCTTTCTGATCTTGTAGACGTTGACCGACACATCGTTGAGTCTCTCAAATTTCCCAATGTCCTTTAGTGTAACGGGAAACTCGATGTCGTCGAACTTTAAGACCGTCGTATAATGAGGGTACGACGACTCCCGATATGGACGTTCTTTAGCAGGGTGCAGAGCGGCGACCACTGACCACGCGAAGCATGCATTGTCCTTCGAATTAACGTTCACTACTGCTTTTTTCAAAATTATTTCTCGCGGCAATATCATGTAACACCCCGCGTGTAGAGGATTGTACTTGTTCACGTTTATAGTTAAATTTAATATACGCGACAAAACCCAACCACTATCGCGTTCTTGAAACTCCTCGAGCGACGCTAGCGTGGGCTCGATGACGCACCGCTCGTACCACTCGTTCAAGTCTGACGTTTGAAATAGTTCACAATTTTTCGTAGTGATACTCTTGTTGGCACGTTTTTCACCCGTTACGAACTCATCATTAAACGCGGTGTTCTTTGACACTTTGACACTATCGTGTGTTTCTAGAGCGTCCCGCACACGCTCGAGCACTATACCGTCAGCATCTTCGAGAAATTGCCGCGGCTCGATATAGTCTGCGTTAATTATCGCACCGGTCGGAACACGATTCTCGAACGCGGTATCTATTTCTCGCCATACGAGTCTCTTCGCGTAATCACTCGCGTAATTACCGTTGACGTGCACAAAACGTCTCTGCAGTCGCGTCTTTTCACCCTCGAGTCGCGCGATTCTAGCTACCAACGATTGTCTTTGTCCGACGGTGAGTCGAGGACGCTTGATGCGGCTAAGTTCCTCGAGCTGTTGTATACACTCGTCACATCGCTGTAACCACGCGAAACACTCGGCTAAGGTAGCGACTCCGTTTGCTTGCTCCAAGAGCTCACGTTCCTATTGGTTGAAATTATTTTCCATTTTTTTATAATGTGTTTTTAGCACTGTTTTAAAACAACACCGTACAATCTTCAACAGGACACTTGCATGTAATTTTGTAGCACTTAATGCAGTATCGATATTTGACTTGAATGTCAAAGTGCATTAGCTTGCTTTGTTTTTCACACACAATAAAAATACGCACCTCCATCTCTCGTTCAGACAGAACGTATTCATCATCATCATTGTTTAAAAGATTAGAAAATTCGTGGTAAGTGTGCAACATTTTTTCTACGTTAGGATTCTCATAGCAAGTGTTACTCATTCCTGCTATCACTTCGATATACCTTCCAACACCAGCTGGTATCTCAATGAAATGAAAACAGTTTTCCTGAGTCTTTTGTATGATTTGTTTTGCTATATCGTATTCACTTTCATCGGTGTCAACCCAATTCAGTATCTCTTTATATAATTTTTGCTTTACATGATGAGGCCAGTCATAAACAGGTTGATCATACACGTAAACTTTCTGTATTGTGATGCGTTCATGCGTTCCGCGTATACCGAGTTCTCGATCATGTAGAAATTGCACTGGTGATATTTGCTGCACATACTTTCGTTTGTCAGAATCATCATTATTCTTAAGAACATAAATGACATCTTCTACATCAAATTCAACTCGTTTATTGATATCTTCATCAATGATATCTTCATAATCCATATTGTATAATTTTATATTGAAAGTCTTTAATGTGTGCACAATGGACACATATCACATGAAATCAACACGAACATAGGCTGTCTGCAATTTGAACAGTACTTGCCGTCCAGCCTACCGAACGCATCAGTTATATTTGCGAAAAGCGTACATTATGTTAAAATCAGTGTCCGCTATTCGCATTATACATTCAGCACACGCTAAATAAGTACCATCTGTATGTAGTATAATAAAAATATATAGCACAATGTCTTGTGCGTCCAGTTATCGCATTCACTTCCGCATGCGTCAAATTGTTTCTCAATAGTGTCGTTAAATTCTTCACTGCAATCGCTTGTATAACCGCTGTCCTCAGATACAATCTCTTTGTCTTCATCAGCCATTACATTCTCAAAGTTAGTAAAATTATCTATAACGTTCATTATGCCTGCTTCATCCATTTGAAGTAGATCATTCACAAAATGTTCATTGTTTACAAAGTTTTCCGGATCATTCACATTATCATCACCATTATTATTTTCAACATTATTCACAATGTCTACCACATTATTCATATCGTCCGCGATATCTATAACCATTGCATCGTCCGCGACATCGATTACTTCCGCGTTATTCGAATGGTTATCCATTTTTTCTCGAGTCACGCATTATTCTGATTCTCTCGCGTCGCGGACCTCGCACAAACTGTGGTGTTGTACGCTTCCTAACTAAATTATATTTCGTCTATATCCCTTGTCTCAACCGAAGCATCGGTATTTGTTTATATCTGTGCAGCGTCAACGCGAGCTCTACAAGCGGCCGAGATATCGGCGCTAGACCACAAGACGAAAAAAGATGTGTTTAAAAATCTTAAGAGCCGAGGTATCGGCGCTAAAGATGGTGCTGAGAACTCGTCTATATCCCTTGTCTCAACCGGAGCATCGGTATTTGTTTACACCTGTGCAGTGACCGCGCGAATCTACGAGCGGCCGAGATACCGGCGCTAGACCGAGAGAAATGAAGCGTTTACTTAAAAAATTTAGTTAACGTATATTCCATTTTTTAATTTCATATACCTTTTTTCCAAATGAAAAATATCGAGAGCAAGCGAGAGCGCGCGATGGACCGCGAGAAACAGAACGCGTAGGTGGGAGAGAGAGAGAGAGAGAAAGCGATGAACGCGAGTACCGCGAGGGATAGAGCGAGAGAAAGCGATATGGAATAAGCCGACAAAAGAGACGCAATAAGAATCCTCTAAATTATCATGCGCTATCGATATCTTCTGACGAGCGCATGCCGCCCTTGTTTATAACACCTCATAAGTGTCTAAACGTCGTAAAGGAATCCCCACCACACCCCCATCTTCCCCGAATTCGTCACCATGCGCCTTCCCCCGCCCGCGTGACGTCATACCCCGCGCCTATAAGTTCCCCCCGCACACCCGCTCCCCCCTCGGAGTACCCGGCTCTGAACTCTCTTTTAAACACTACTGTTACGAGCTAATAACCGAGAGTTACGATCGGAGAGCGAGCTTGTTCTAATCCGCTGTACGGATCTAAAGGCCAGTATTCATAGTCGGATCTTATATTTAAGATCATCTTAAGTACTGTCTTAAGATGCCATCAGCCAATCACAGAGTTGTATTAGCATCTTAAGATATCTTAAGATTGCTTGAGACGATCTTGAAATAAGATTCGACTATGAATACCAGCCTATGAGATTTGTGGAGCGCGCGAAAATCTGCAGGCGCGATAATCTCCCGGCCTTCCAGAAGGCCCCCTCCCGCTGTTGCTGGGCGGCCGACCAGATGACAGCGCGGTTTTGAGGCAAGGAAGCCTTCAGAAAGGTCGGGAATCAAAGAATGAAAAGATGTTTACGCGCCTCAGCATCGCAGAGTCCCGCGCCGCAGTCGTTGGTGACTCGCTGGCGCATGGCGCGCGCGTGATGCGCCGCAACGCGTGGCCCTGGTGGGCGCGATAAGCAAGACTGGCAGGCGGAAAACAAATGCGAATTCCGAGATGTTTTCGGAACATTATATTACATTTTATACTTGTGTTGTATGCTGCAGAACAAGTTTCACAATTTTATTGCATTTAATAAAAAAAAATTATTTTTTAATAAGCCAACGTATTCGTTTCTTTATTTTTGTAGACAACATTTTTAACTCTTTTAATTTTAAATTTTAATTCTTAATTTTAACTAGACATTTTTGAAATACATAAACTTTAACTTGTTAACTTTTTCCAAACTTTTAAAAATTTATCTGTGTAAAAAAAAAATTCTATAAAAGAAACAATTAAAAAAAATACGTTTTCACATAAACGACAATATTTCTTTGTTATTCCATACATGTAAATTTAATTTACAAATAAAATGTTAAATATATTTTCTGGTTAATTAAATAAATTATTTTTACTTGAGAAAATTAATTTTATAAGTTATTAGGTTTAATTTGATATAGTTAAAAAAATATATTACTTACCCAACATTAATTTTGTGAAGTAATCGAAGTTTGTAAAATTTTCGAAGAAACAAAGGTTTTTTTAAATCTTTAATTCTTATAAAAATTAATAATAACTCTCTCATATAACAGCGAAGCGCGCATTATTTAATTAAATAATTAATTAAATAATTTATTTAATTAACCATAAAATATATTTAACATTTTATTTGTAAATTAAATTTACATGTATGGAATAACAAAGAAATATTGTCGTTTATGTGAAAACCTATATCTCTTTTAATAATTATTTCTTTTATAATTTTTTCTTTTACATAGATAAATTTTTAAAAGTTTGGAAAGAAGTTGACAAGTTAAAGTTTATGTGTTTCAAAAATGTCTAGTTAAAATTAAGAATTACAATTTAAAATTAAAAAAGTTAAATGTTGTCTATAAAAATAAGAAACAAATACGTTGACTTATTAAAAAATATTTTTTTAATTAAATGCAATAAAATTGTGAAACTTGTTCTGCAGCATACAACACAAGTATAAAATGTAATATAAATATGCAATAAAAATTAAAACATTAATTTAAATTAACGTTTAATTGAAAAAATTCAAGCATTAAAATTCTCTAATCTGTATTTAGTTGAGAATTAAAATTTGTATTTTTTCAATCAATTAAAAAACTTTAACATTTTTTATTGTTTTTTTATTTTTAATTAAAAATTTTTTATTGTATTTTTATTTTCAATTAAGAATTAACATCTTAATTCTATAGTTTATGAACAAATATTTAAGTCTCTTACAGTCAATATTTATTTTTCTTATTAGACAATTAATTTTCTATTAAATTGTATATATTTATTGTTACAATTATGCGCCAATTGTAATAGTCGTGAGAGCTGGCGGTGTCCGCGCGATAAACATTCTCCGAAAAAAGCATTGAACGCCGCAATCGCCTCATAGTCAGAACGTGTAGTATCTCTCTTTCTATATAACAGCAAGCGCACGTTTGTATTTCGCAACGCTAAATCCATTCCACATATATGTCAATTACTACAAGTCGTATACTGTACGCGAGGGCGCCTCGCGTCTCGCGAACGACCTTGAAAGACACGCAAGCCAAAAGTTGATCTTTGTTCGACGCGAACAAAATAAGTTTTTCATACCTCCATGGAAAGTCCTACTTCCGATGCCAGTAGAGCAGGGCGAAAGTGACCTTTCATGCTACGTTGATGTAGCGGGTAGAAAGTACTCACTTATAAAAAATATTTTGTGCATGGGAGAAAGCTTTTTTTTCAGACTCGTATGATTGCCGCCCAAGCAGAAGGCAAACTTCACGCTCGTCTAAAAAATGTCGCTTTCTCCGTTAGATACACAATATATTATTCTTGTAGTATGTACAGTATGTACACTCTCACGTTCTCTTTGTCATTGACACTGTTCACGCGTGGCTTCGGCTAAGTGGTGGACCACAAAATCGCTGATTCGATTTAGCGAACAATCGCGGAGCGGAGCCACCGATCGGTCCCGTCGACCGGGAGGTTGTTGCGACTACGTCGCCGGTTTTGACGAGAGCGTGCGAAGCGGCGAATTTTGGAGCTCAGAACACCGTCAGATCGACTTCGAAAACAATCACGTCGTAAAGTAATATCGGTCGCGGATTGTCTTTCTCTCGGAGAGTCCGTACGCGCCGTGGAAGCGAAGAGGTGCGAACGAAGGTACTTGCTTTTCTCTAGAGCGAGGAAGTGTCGATCAACTTTGATCACTCTGCGCGGTTTCAGAAACATACGATAAATTCGCCGGCTCGCGCGCCCGACCAACACGCGAGCCATTTTCGACGGAGCTCCTCATATGCGGAGCACTCGCCCGCTGCATGATCGTTCCGTGATCGCGGTGACTTGCGAAATACGAGCCATTGTGCTTTGTGAGAGTGGAGATCAGCAGTTAAGCTAATTGTAATTTAATGAAGAAATAAACCGGGATCTATTGCTACGAAGCTAGTTCGTTTCTTTCCCATCCTCGGATCATCCCACTCAGAGCTCCAGTCGGAGCTCGAACCAGCATCGCTTAAACAAAGAAGAGAGGATCCACCAGTATCGCAGGAACTTAAAACTAGAGCCGTGGAACTTCTAACAGACACAATTCGATTAAAAATTAAAATGTAATTAAATTACACAAATGTAATTAAATTGTAACCGTGAATTTTCAATTGTGATGGGCTACGGATAGCCGCGGTTAATTCAGGGTTCGGGCGGCGGGCTGGTCGAATGAATGACGAAGGCAAGCGGTATATATATTTAACAATTAGTATTTATTCTAATATATCCTAGCTAATATATACAAAGTCCCTACTCTAACAACTTACAACTAAGATCTCGCTATGCGAGTCGCGGGCGATTGATTATGGCGACATATGTCGCGGAGCGTATGTGCGCGTTGATTATTTGGCGCCGGATTGGCTGCGGCGGGCGTACGGCCCGTGTATCGGTCGGTGCGTCGATCGGTGGTAGCGGCCGGTCTTACGAACTACATGCCCGTGGCGGTGTGATCGCGGCGGTGTAGTGTGTGGCGGTGTTCATGTCGGTCGCGGCGGTGGCCGGATTGGCTGCGGCGTTACGGTCGCGGCTGCGCGGTACGGTGCGGTGTCCTTATTCGCCGAGTCGGTCGGTGCGGCGTTACGGTCGCGGCGGTGCGCGACTGCGCGGTGCGGCGCGGAGCTCGGCTCGACAGCCACGGTGATCAGCTGTTCGATCAGCTGTTATTATCGTCGAGGATCATCCCGCGTGGATGATCCTCCGCGTCGGCGGTTTCCCCTCAGTGCGGGGTCCCCGTGTGCGGTCGGGATCGGTAGCTCAATACGCGTACCGGGATCCGAATGACGAGTGTGACGGTGGTAGGCCACTCACCGCGTGGCACGAGGAAGCGCTCAGTGCGCGCTGACAAGGAGAACCGGGTTTGCGGTTATGTTTGGCACTCAGTGCGTGCTCTGGATGCTCAGCTCAATTCGCTGAGTGGATCGGTCGGCTCAGTACGCTAGACCGGGGAGATCTGATTTCTTATCACCAGCGGAGGGCTTTTATAGCCCCCGTTTGGTGACAAGAGGAGCGGAGATGTGCGGGGAGACCGAGATAAGCGGAGGGGACCACACGAGGTAGGAGGGTAACGGCCTCGTATCTATATGCCTTAACGTGGCGGAGGAACGGCTCGTTACACCTCCCCCTCGGCAGACCCCGTCCCTATGTACAAGAGAACAATTTCTTTATTTAGCGAATATACCAGGACCCGTCGAGCTGGTGTTTCACCACGGTGCGGTGCCCGAGGGCCTGGTGACGGTAGCGGCGGCCTGGCAGTATGCGCTCCCACGGTATGGTCTGCAGGACTTCGCTGGGAATAGCGGATGGTCCGGGGGCTGGCGGCGATGGTGACGGCGCGGGTGATGATGGTGGCGGCGCTGGCAGGGTAAAGTACCCGGTCGGAGGCGGTGTCGGTGCCGGCGTCGGTTGCGGCCGGGTGAAGTACCCGGGTGAGGCGGGCGGCGTCGGCGGCGGCGTTGGTAGCGGCGGTTGCGCCAGCTCAGCTGCGGCTGTTTCGGCAGCGGCGGATGGTGGCCGGGCCGGTGGCGGTGGCGGTGCGACGACCTGTCGGGGCACCTCGGTGACGGAGGGTGACGGCGCAGGCTCTGGTATCGGCGCTGGTGGAGTCGTAGCGGCGGGGCCCGCGATACGGAGCGACGCGATGTCGGGCATCAGCGCGGATGTCGTGCGCTCCTCCGGTGCGGCGCTTAGCTCCTCGTTATCGTCGTCGTCGTCGTCCAGGTCCGACAACGTGGACCCGAACGTGGCGAGTAACACGTTTCGCCCGTTGTCGGCTGCTGGCGGTACGTCGGCGTATAGCCGTTCCTGGCGGGAGCGTGTCGTCCGCTGGCGTGCCACTGCTGGTTGACGTGGTCCGGACGGCGGTGACGGGAGCGGTGCCGGAGCTGGTGCAGTGATGCTGAGCGGCTCGTCCTCGCGCCGTTGGCTACGTGCTGGTGGTCGGACGGAGGCCTCGAAGGGTCGACTGCTCGTCGGGATTCGTGGAGGTCCGGCGATGGCACGGGCGAGGCGGTCTCGAAGAGAGCTCTTTGCTTTCGGCATCCTGCTGCTGCTATTGCTCACTCTCTGATCTGGTGGGCTCATCGCGCCTTTTTATACCCTCCGTTTCTGTTATTATTCGGTGTCCGGACTCTCCTTCAAATCCTTCACATGTACGGTTCTGAGAATCTTGTTGTTGTTGTCGCGGAGTCACACGATGACAGGTGACATGTGGCGATCGACTGTATATGGCCCGGTGTATCGAGGCGCCAGTTTTCCCGCGAAGTTCTCCTGCGCGTTGGAGAGCGGATGTTCGCGGCGGTAGACCTGCTGGCCGATCTCGGGTCTCCAGTCGCGCCTTCGTAGGTCGTAATATCTGGCTTGCTTCGCGGTTGCTTCTTCCTGGCGGCGCGTGGCGACTTCAAATCGTTCGCGCAGTTTTCGAATCTGCTGCGCCCGCGCTGTGGGCCGGCCGGCTGGTATGGCCACATCCAGGGTTTGTTCGGTTTTCCCTCGTAGCGTGCCAGGTGCGGTGAGTTCGTGGCCATACGTGAGCATCGCTGGCGTATACCCGGTACTCTCGTGAACGGCGGTGTTGGCGGCGAACGTTAGTTGCGGTAGATGGCGGTCCCAGTGGCGGTGATCTCGGTCGATGAATTGCGAAACCATGGTCTTGAGCGTCCGATTGGCTCGTTCGACTGGATTGCATTGCGGCGAGTATGGCGGCGTTTTCCGATGGTCGATGCCGGCCTGCGCAAGTAACTCAGTGAATTCCCGGCTGATAAACTGGCGGCCGTTGTGATCCGTGATGATCCGGCGAGGGCATCCGTGTTGCAGGATGACTTTTTCTTCGACTGCCCTTGTCACGGCGGAGGCGGTGGCTTGTCGTAGCGGTTTCGTCGTTAGCCATTTTGTAAAAACGTCTTGGCACACTAGGATCCAGGTGTGACCTTCGGAGGATCTTGGCAGTGATCCTATGAGGTCGATTGCTATGACCATGTTAGGCGCGTCCACACTGGCGTGATGCATTCGTCCGGCCGTTTGCTGTTGCGACGGTTTGTGTTCCCGGCAGTTTGTGCAGCGACGGACATATTTGGTTGCCTGTCGGAACATCCCTGGCCAATAATATTTTTGTGCCAGTCGGGCCAGTGTCTTGGCGATTCCGAGGTGGCCGGCGGTGGGGGCGTCGTGGCACTCCTTTAGTACTTCCTGTCTCTGCTGTAGTGGTACACACAGCTTCCATGCGGACGGATCGTCGTTATCGTCGGTAGAATGGCGCTCGTGGAAGTGGCGGTATAAGTGGCCATTCTGTATTGTATAGTCCGGTAGCTTGTGCGGTTGTTCTTGGACAGTTTGCGTTGTGCGCTGGTGCCACTTGCACGTCGGTGTAATGACCGCTAGATCCTGTCCCGCCGTGTCGGTATCTTCTTCATCCTCCCCCTCCTCCAGAGGCTGACGTGACAGGGCGTCGGGCACATAATTCAGAGCGCCTTTCCGGTATTCCACCTCGAAATTGTGCTGCTGCAGGGCCACTGCCCATCGCGCTAGACGGCCGGTCGGGTTGTCCAAGGAGCGAAGCCAGCGGAGGGAGAAGTGGTCGGTGACGACGCGGAACCGGTATCCCTCCAAGTATGGCCGCATCTTCTCTATGCCCCATACGACCGCGAGGCACTCCTTCTCAGTTGCGGAATAGTGTCGTTCGGGCTGCCGTAGTGCTCTGCTTGCGTATGCAATTACGCGTTCCTGTCCCTCGATCGTTTGGGTTAGGACGGCTCCTAGTCCGGCGTCGCTGGCATCTGTCTGCAAGACGAAGGTGGCCGAAAAGTCTGGACAGTGCAGTACTGGTGCGGAGGCAAGGCTGTTCCGGATACTTTCGAAAGCCTGCTGCTGGCTGGCAATCCACTCCCATCGTCTGTTCTTCCGTAGGAGTTCATTCAGCGGTGCGGCCAGTGTTGCTATCCCGGGTATAAATCTGCGATACCATGACGTCATTCCAAGAAATCGTCGGAGGGCCGGCAGGGAGGTGGGTGGCGGGATCTCCATAATGGCCTTGACTTTGTCCGGGTCGGTCCTCAGTCCTTCCCGATCGACGACGTGTCCGAGGTATTTTAGACTGGATCGTGCGAAGTGACACTTGTCTGGGTTGATTTTTAGGTTCGCGTCTAGTAACCGTTGTAATACCTCTCGGAGATTGCGGAGGTGTTCGTCGAACGTTCTCCCGAGCACCACGATGTCATCGAGGTAGGCGAAGGCTCGCGGCTCCATGTCTGGCCCGATGACGCGGTCCAGTAACCGTTGGAACGTGGCTGGCGCGGCGTGTAGCCCAAAGGGCATCACGGTGAACCGGAATTGTCCTCTTCCCGGTATGGCAAAGGCGGTCATCGGTCGGCTATCTGGATGCAAGGCGACTTGCCAGTACCCGTTTTTAAGGTCGATAGTGGATAAAAAACGGGCTTCCCGCAGCTGGTCGAGGATGTGTTGCACTGGTGGTAGTGGGTATGCATCTCGTACGGTAATCTCGTTAATCTTGCGGAAGTCAATGCAAAAACGGTACCGTCCGTTCTTCTTCTTGGCCAGGACCACGCCGGAATTCCATGGGCTGCTGGTCGGCTCAATGTGGCTCTCGCGGAGCATATCATCGATTTCCTTGTCGATGATCCCCTGTAGAGCGGGGTTGAATGTTCGGTACCGCTGCCATATCGGTTCTCGGTCGTCCTTCCGACGGATGCGATGTTCGGTAAGCGGAGTGGTACCTCGGAGTTGTGTGAATCTGGGCAGGAACTCGTCCAGTAGCGCTCGTAGTTTTGTGTTTTGTTCCTTGGAGCAGGCGGTGAGTCCGGCGGTTGGTTCAGCGGTAGGTGTTTCGGTGGGCCGCAAGGTGGCGATCGTCGGAAGGCTCCAGCGAAAACCGGCTTTGCGCAGCAGGTGGACGCCGGCGATTACGGTGGAGGTCAGCCCTGGCAGCACGTGAAAGGTCTGTAGTCCGCGGTAGTGCCCCAGGCGTATTTGGACGCGCATCTCCTCGTTGATTCGGCCGGTTCGTCCATCGGCCAGTTGTACGGCGGCGGTGATGCGGCGGACTTGGGCGTACGGTCGTATGCGTTCGGCGGTATCCTCGGCCACGAAAGGATGGCGCCGCAATCCAGCAGGGCGTCGTGTTGCTGTCCGGCAATCTCGATCGTTCCCCATGGTCGCGGATCGGTCGTTTCGTTTCGGGGGCTGATGCTCGGCAGCTGGGCTCTTACGCGCCGGTGTCCGGGCTGGCGGTAGACCGGGAGGCCCCCTGGTTCTTCTCGGCCTGCTTGGCGTTTCCCGGCGTGCCGTGGCAATTCCGGGTGAGCACCCCCTTCCCGCACTGCGAGCAGAATAATTTCGGGGGTCTCTTACAGAAGCGGCGGGTATGTCCTCGTTGCCCGCAATCCCAGCAGCACTCGCGGGAGTCGTATGCAGGGATGATGGCGGCGGCGGCGGTCTTCGGCTTTTCCTTGCCCTTCGGTGGTTGATAGTCCCGTTCATAGCGCCTGGCGCGCTTGTAGTCATCGGTGAGCCGCAGTAGTCCCGGGAGGTCGAGGAAGTCATTGCGGCGCGCATATAGGTGGTATTCCGGCCGCAAGTTATAGCGCTCCAGGCGGTCCTCCGCGGTTATCCCTCCGTGGCGGCGCATCAAGGTCTGGAGTGCTGTCACGTACTCCCGTGCGGTCTCGTTCGGCCCCTGCGTCCTGCGGGCGATTTCGGCCTCTAGTTCGAAGCGGGTCTTGGTGGGCACGAAGTATCGCCGGAAATCTTTTTCGAAGTCCGCCCAGCTCCTCCAGTCGTCCCGGTTGTTGCGATACCAGAGTAGTGCCTGGTCTTTAAAAAGCAGCGGGAGGCACTGTTGTAACTGTGCCTGCGTCAGCCCGTAGCTGAGGCGTAGATCCTCAAGGCGCTCTAGGAAGGCGACGCCGTCCTTTCCGTCAAACTGGCATCCCCACTTGCGGACGGTATCTAATAGCGCGGCGGTGTCCGAAAAGGTACCCCGGCGTCGTGTTCGGGGGGTCCCTCGGACAGTCTCTATTTCGTCCGCGCTGCTGTCGTCGGCCGTGGTTCCTCCGTCCATCCTTTCCCGTTTGGCTGGTCCGTCGGCGCGGAATTTATCGCTCGTGGCCGGCATTATCGCGGTACTTTGCCTATTCATTCAACCAGTCCCTGTTCGGGCGCCATTTTGTAACCGTGAATTTTCAATTGTGATGGGCTACGGATAGCCGCGGTTAATTCAGGGTTCGGGCGGCGGGCTGGTCGAATGAATGACGAAGGCAAGCGGTATATATATTTAACAATTAGTATTTATTCTAATATATCCTAGCTAATATATACAAAGTCCCTACTCTAACAACTTACAACTAAGATCTCGCTATGCGAGTCGCGGGCGATTGATTATGGCGACGTATGTCGCGGAGCGTATGTGCGCGTTGATTATTCGGCGCCGGATTGGCTGCGGCGGGCGTACGGCCCGTGTATCGGTCGGTGCGTCGATCGGTGGTAGCGGCCGGTCTTACGAACTACATGCCCGTGGCGGTGTGATCGCGGCGGTGTAGTGTGTGGCGGTGTTCATGTCGGTCGCGGCGGTGGCCGGATTGGCTGCGGCGTTACGGTCGCGGCTGCGCGGTACGGTGCGGTGTCCTTATTCGCCGAGTCGGTCGGTGCGGCGTTACGGTCGCGGCGGTGCGCGACTGCGCGGTGCGGCGCGGAGCTCGGCTCGACAGCCACGGTGATCAGCTGTTCGACGATCAGCTGTTATTATCGTCGAGGATCATCCCGCGTGGATGATCCTCCGCGTCGACGGTTTCCCCTCAGTGCGGGGTCCCCGTGTGCGGTCGGGATCGGTAGCTCAATACGCGTACCGGGATCCGGATGACGAGTGTGACGGTGGTAGGCCACTCACCGCGTGGCACGAGGAAGCGCTCAGTGCGCGCTGACAAGGAGAACCGGTTTTGCGGTTATGTTTGGCACTCAGTGCGTGCTCTGGATGCTCAGCTCAATTCGCTGAGTGGATCGGTCGGCTCAGTACGCTAGACCGGGGAGATCTGATTTCTTATCACCAGCGGAGGGCTTTTATAGCCCCCGTTTGGTGACAAGAGGAGCGGAGATGTGCGGGGAGACCGAGATAAGCGGAGGGGACCACACGAGGTAGGAGGGTAACGGCCTCGTATCTATATGCCTTAACGTGGCGGAGGAACGGCTCGTTACAAAATTACACAAATGTATAATTAAATTACACAAATGTAATTACATTACGGTAGTGTAATTTAATTACTTTGGACATTCATTACAAATGCTCAAACAAATTAGTAATTCAATGGTGTTTAATTACAAATGTTCAAAATAATGTGTAATTAAATCACATTTAATTATTCATTGTTTTGAGTATTTTTAATTTGGTAATAGTTAATTACAAATTCGCCCATCTCTGTTTAGCACTAATACTTTGAAGCGTTTAAATAGTTAATTAGATGGTTAACTATAAAGATCACATATTCTTAAAAAAATTGAATAGTACATTTATTATCCTGTTTTTGTTCAGTACATGATAAATTTAGATTTTGTGCATTTTTTTGTTCACAGTAATTGTAGACAAACCGTTATTTTTAAAAACATCTTTACGATAATTTTTTTTAATATCAAATGGATCTCTTATTCAGGATGTTATAGTGTTGTCTGATTTCTGAGTCAACTACGACACATCGTTCCGTAATAACATTGATACGAGCGTGTTATGTTACAATTATACAATTTTTGTTACATGACTGTAACGCTAAACGATGTATAACAGTTTTATTACTTGCGCATAACAAATGTTACAGAACAGGTTATTTACATGTTATATAGCATTTACTTATCATAAGAATAACAATGTTACATTACATGTAACTTCTATGTTATATTGCCGTTATAAAACGTGTTCACTGGGCGTGCACATCACGCGTGACGGAAAATAACGCGTCCTATATTACCGGCGGGCTCGGCCCTGTAGTGTCGCATCGGCAGAAATAGTGTGCCTTGGCGTAAAAATTGGGGATTGCGCCGGTATTGCATCCTTCACAAACGCCACACGCTCAAGAAAGATAGAGTTATGATGAGTGAGAAGACGTGATACCGATTCGCTGGTGTCCAATATCCGTTTCACTTGCACTCAAGTGAAAAACGTCATTCGTAATGAGTGCGAGTGAAATAGATATGGTCACCAGCGAATCGGTATCACGTCTTCTCACTCGTCATAACTCTATCTTTCTTGAGCATGTGGCGTTGGTAAAGGATGCAACAGCGGCGCAATCCCCATTTTTTTGCTCCTCCGTGTCTCCACTTCACCGCGCGCCTAGTAACACGTACGGCGTTTTGTGTATGTGGGTGATCGCCGCGCTGGACTCTGAGGGACACCATTTCTGCCGGTACGTTACACATGTCTCTGCGCATCTCCCCTGATGAAAATAAGAAGCTTCTTAAAGCGTTAAAAAAGTGTAAACAAAGAATATTAACGCTTGTTGGAAACTTCACTCTCCGTTAACTCTTCAAAATTTTGAAGCTTTATACACGCTCCTTGAATGCTTCATAAAGCACGTATGAAATGTTTTACTACGTTTCCTGTACACTTTGGTAATTGATGTTTCCTTTACATTTTTGAAACGCTTTATAAAATGTACACGCAGCATTCCTAAATGTTTCTTTTACGCTCCAATATTTCATTTTTATCAACTCTTTATCTACGCTTCCTAAACGCTTTATAAAATGTACACGAAGCATTCCGAAATGTTTCCTTTACGCTCCTATATTTCATTTTTATCAACTCTTTATCTACGCTTTCTAAACTCTTCACAAAATGTACACGAAGCATTTCAAAACGCTTTCTTTACACTCTAATATTTTATTTTATTAACTCTTTATTTACGCTCCCTAAACGCTTTACAAAATGTACGCGGAGCATTCCAGAACGCTTTATTTACGTTTAAATATTTTATTTTTATCAACTCTTCATGTACGCTTTCTGAACACTTCACAAAATGTACACAAAGCATTGCGAAATGCTTTATTTACGCTCCAATATTTCATTTTTATCAACTCTTTAGCTGCACTTTCCAAATGTTCGGCAAAAAGTGTACGAAGCATATGGATACATTTTCCTCAGATTTCAATAATTAAAATCTTAGAAATCCTTTGTTTACGCTTCTTAAATGCTCCTCAAGGAGTGAATGAAACATATATGAAGAGAATATATGAAGTGTATACTTGTATTCACATAAACTTCCGACACACTTCTCCATTGGGAGAAATGACTTATCAAAACCATGGTATCAATCGTGTAATTTTTCCCGTAGGGCGGAAACGTGAAAAGTGAAAAGTGAAAAGTTACTGTCTCTTTTTATTCAACATCAATAGAAAGAGATAGTTACATGAAACTTTTCACTTTTCATGTTTCCGCCTTAAGTAAAAAGTTACACGATCGCTGCCCTATATCGAATTGTCGTTCATTTGATGTTTTTTCAATGTCTTTTCATCATTTTTTATTTGGATCAATAATCGATATTCATGATTTTTTTAAAAATCGTTTTACGTATTTAATAATAAAATTAAAAGTAAATAAACCAAAATAAATTAATTAGTAAATTGTAAATTAGTAAATAATTAAAAATAATTTTAAATCTTTATAAAAAAATGTTGTAAAAACAAATGTAAAAAAATTGATATTATTTTTTATTATTTTTTATGTATGATATATTACAATACATTATTTTTTCTTATAAGAAATTCTTTTGCTAATTTTTATTTTATTTTATTTTGCTCTTGTTTAAAACTATGCGTTACTAAACGTCTAGTTAGCTAAAAAATTATTGCTAAAAAAAAAATAAGTATAGAGTTTATATTGGATTTGACGTACGCGGGAATTCTCCGACAGGTCTACGCTTTTTATCCGGCGCCGTTGGTGGACGCCAAACTCCCGATGGAATAACAGTGTCGCCAAGGGCGATCGGGACAAACAGTAACTCCGAGTTCACGTGACACGCGGCGGGTTCGTGCTCCTCCGCACGTTACAAGATGCCGCGAGTAATATGCGCAATAATTATTCTGAGCTCGCCAACGAAGTAGTACAAGACAAGAATATGAAATCAGACGAGAGCGCAATTAACAACGATTGGCGATATCGATGCGATAGATTAAACCAAATTCTTCTAACAATAAATCATACATGCGCGACAATTCACAGCGCGGTTAATAACTTGCGATACAACTATAGGACGAAATCACAATTGATTCGGCTGCGGATCGGGACGCACACGCAACGTAATCAGAACACAAAACGAACAGCACGGAACAAACTCACGTGGGCGGACGCGATCGGGCGAAGCAACGATACACTAATAAACTCGCGACTTTAATCTAATGACCACAAGATCGTAATAAATCCGTAACTTTCGTGAGTCGCCCAATCGCGAAATCGGTGGCTTTACAATTTACGACGGTCGTCTCACCAAGCCGGCTCCTTCGTCTCGGCCTCGTCCGGATCGGGAGGTTTCCGGCTCCTACGTCCTCTTACATGGTATCTCAGCTCGGGATCTGGATCACACGCACAAGACAATACAACGTCCACAGCTCGAGTGCGGGATTCTGGATATTACGGGGGCCGCTCGGCGACGCGCCCCACCTTGCCTCCGATACTCCGGGCCCTTATTGGTCGATTTTTCAAAAATCGATTTTCGCGCAGGGCGCGGCGTGCACGCCGTCGCCGGCTGATCGATCCAGGCGCGGTGGTCGATACTGTTGGGCCCTATGCGCGGGAATTTCTGGCGCTTTCCTCTAACAGGTTCCTTTTTTCTGGCCGGGCGCCTTCTCCGCCACCGGAACGTTATTTCCTCCTCGACAAGGGCGTTCACTGATGTCCCATTGTCGTGATCTCCGCCGGGACTAGCGCGGGATTAGATTCGTAGGCGCCCCGTCGGAACATCGGCCTCGCGCGCCTTCGCTGAATCCTGAAAGCGTGATTTGGCGGCAGTATCGGAATTCTCGAACGACACGAATTGTAGGCAAAATAAGGGCGGTATTACCTGCAGATCCCCGCTCAAAAAGGATCTCCGTTATTCCCTCGCTGTTCGCTCACCTGGTGACCTCCGGAAATGTTCTCCATCGAGACGAGACGCCAAAAAATTACAAGATCGATCACTGTGGCCACCAATTTCCGCCGCACTCACGATGCAGCGCTCGCAAAAATCTTAACGATTAGTACACGGGGACGTCACATACACAAAAACACGAGACAATACGCTTTTGCATCCGTTCCCGAGCGGGAGGACGCAGGGCCCGCGTGATGATAACGCGTAAGGGCCACTAAGACCCTTGTGACAGACAGCAGCCTGCGGCTGTCACATCACAATATATATATATAAAATAATGTTAAATTAAGAGATTAATTAATAATTTAATTTTTTTTCCCAGTCATGCATATGGAGAATATGGATTGGCAGATGTATGGGATCAATTATTTGAAATGCCACCGTTAATGAGTAAAAAATCATGAAGTTTTGGAATTAAAAAAATACTTGAATTTAATTATTAAATAATGTATTATTAAAAAAAAATATATGTATTAAATATATAAAATGCAAGTTTCACTTTCCCATCCAACAATATTCTCGTTCGCTCTCTCACCCTCATTCCTCGTATGCTCTTGCTCTCATTCATCGCTTTTACCCATCGCACGCTCTCGCTCTCACTCGCATTCATCACACGCTCTCGCTCCCACCCGTTACATACATTTTCCCGCACGCTCTCTCACTCATACTTATCGCACGCTCTCGCTCTCACCCGTTACATACATATTCCTGCAAGATCTTACTCACACTCATTGCACGTTCTCACTCACACCCATACTACCCATCGCGTTCTCTCGCTCTCTTCCCTCGCACGCTCTCGCTCTTACCCGTACGCCACCATCTTTACACACTCTCACTCACTCACTCACTCATTGTGTACGCTCTCGTTTGCGATATTTTTTTATTATTAAGGAAAAAAAAGATATATGAAATAAAGAAAAATTAGGTAATATAAGTTTTACAAATATTTATTTTTTTTTATATTTATACACAAAAATTGGTGTAATAATTTTTCTTACATATTATAACCGTGAATTTTCGAATACTATTGGCTACGGATAGCCGCGGGCAATTCAGGGTTCGGACGGCGGGCTGGTTAAGTGAATGACGGAGGCAAGAGATATGAGCTTAACACTATGATTTATTCAATATTCCTATCTAATGTGTACAGGGTCCCTACTCTAATATATACAACTTATATTTAAGATCTCGCTATGCGAGGCGCGGGCGATTCGTTGTGGCGACGTGTGTCGCGGTGCGCATGTGCGCATAGAGTTTCGGTGCCGGATTGGCTGCGGCGGGCGTACGACCCGTGTATCGGTCGGTCGGCGTGTCGATCAGCGGTAGCGGCCGGTCTTGATGACTACGGCGCTCGTGGCGGTATAATTTCGGTGCTGCGGTGCGAGGCGACGCTCGTATCGGTCGCGGCAGTAGCCGGATTGGCTGCGGTGTTACGGTCGCGGCTGCGCGGTGCGGTGCGGCGCTTCCATTCGCCGGGTCGGTCGATGCGACGCTACGATTGGTCGCGGCGGTGCGCAACTGCGCGGTGCGGCGCGGAGCTCGGCTCGGCAGCCACGGCGATCAGCTGTTCGGCTTCGGCGATCTGTTGTTGTCAGCGAGAATCATCCCGCGTGGATGATCCTCCGCGTCAGCGGTTTCCCCTCAGTGCGGGGTCCCCGTGTGCGGTCGGAATCGGTAGCTCAGTACGCGTACCGGGATCCGGGTGACGAGCGGGGCGGTGGTCTGCCACTCACTATGTGGCGCGAGAAAGCGCTCAGTGCGCGCTAACAAAGAAGCCGGTGCTAGGTTAAGTTCGGCATTCAGTGCGTGCTCTGGAGGCTTAGCTCAATTCGCTAAGAGGATCGGTCGGCTCAGTTCGTTAGACCGGGGAGATCTGCTCTCTTATCACCAGCGGAGGGCTTTTATAGCCCTCGTTTGATGACAAGAGGAGCGGAGATGTGCGGGGAGACGAGATAAGCGGAGGGGACTACACGAGGTAGGAGGGTAACGGCCTCGTATCTATATGCCTTAACGGTGGCGGAGGAACGGCTCGTTACAATATTAAACGCTAAAGCTAGAAGCTCACAATCGACGAGCTGATGCTTATCAAAAGTGTCACTGGTGCGTATCGCGTTAGGTATTTGATCAGGATTTGTTATGTTGGACGCGATATTGGAGAACCGCGTAAACTGTACGTCAACATTATCGACGATTTTAAGTAGTCGATCAAACGTTAATTCGATACAACCATCAAGCTCGAACATACGGCGTATGGTCGGCTCAGTCATTATCATGCGTACGTTGTTAGATTCTAAACGTATAAAGTTGACGTCGTTGATCACACAAATTCTAGCCGTTAACGGTCCAACGTTTTTGAAGTTGTTTGCGTCTTTGTAATTAGTCCGAAGGAGATTGAGAACGTTCAGTCGCTGCTAGAGGCCCTTCCACGTTTCGAAAGACATTATCAGTTCGTTCCCCCGATGATCTCCTATGGATATCTCCACGTAACTAGGTGGACCAACATTGATGCCAATCTCAAGATATTTGTACCATGTATTTGTTAGCGGGTATCGCCTGCTTAGTATGCGAATCGCGCGACGCTCCGACAAAGTACTGTAGAAAAAGCAATAATATAAAAGTAATATTTTACAAGTAATAATATAAATGTTGAAAAATAAAAGTAATAATATTTTACAAGTAATAATATAAATGTTGAAAAATAAGAGTTCACAAAAATCAAACTTACGCGTCACATTTCTTCTCACACGACATAGTATCGTAACAACGTTTTGTACCACTGCTGCTTTCTTTGGCGGAGAACATTTTGTTCGAGTAGTTCATACAATACTGATCGTATGAAAAATAGTCTGACTTACCAGTTACGGTAGAAGGGGAAATTTTTTTTTTAAGAGAGGGAATATTCTTCAAAGAGAGGGAAAAATTCTTCAAAGAGAAAGAGAGACAAATGTTGAAATTTAATATCCTCCCTTCGGGGAATAATCTCGAACATGTCATAACATGTTTCGATTCAAAAGTATAAGATGCTAAGAGAATGTAAATAAACGTACAAGAACATTAAAAAACGTTAAGTGTAAAACGTGAACGAACGTTAAACGTATGTGAACGAACGTGAAACGTATGTGAACGAACGTGAAACGTATGTTTAACGTTCGTACACGTTTTTTCACGTACGTTTCACATTAGTTCACGTTTATTTATATTTGGTTCACATTCTTTTACGTTTTACATTTAACGTTTATTACGTTCTTTACGTTTTTCAAATACGTTTAACGTTCACGTTTATTTACGTTCGTTTCACGTACGCACATAAACGTGAACAAACGTTAAACGTATGTGAAAAAAAACGTAAAGAACGTAATAAACGTTAAATGTAAAACGTAAAAGAATGTGAAACAAATATAAATGAACGTGAACTAATGTGAAACGTACGTGAAAAAAACGTGAACAAACGTGAACAAACGTACAAGAACGTTAAACAACGCTAAAAAGTGTAAAGAACGTAATAAACGTTAAATGTAAACGTAAAAGAACGTGAAAGAACGTTAAAAACCTGAAAAATAACGTAAACAGATTGCAAGGATGGGGATAATAAGAAAAAAATGATATATTTATAAAGAGTATATGTTTATTTATGACAATGCCATTAATTAAATATTTTAAATACATTTTGTAAAGCGCAATTTGTCACATGTTGTGTACAACGTAAGGTATGCGTAACATCCATATTGTTTAAAGATCCTATATCTTCATAGTGTGCCTCAATTTTTTCAACGTATATGTCTTCTCTCGCGTCATCCAGGAGTAAATTCTGCAACCATTTTCGTTTGTCGTGTCCTTTGACGTATACGACGGGCGATGTTTCGTTCTTAGTCAGCGTCGTTGTAATCAATTTCTTAGCCATGTCATATGAAATTATTCCATCATTCCATTGTAATCCATGATGATGCGTAAGCAACCACGATGCCTGACATTTGTCGACGTTGTTGAGTCGATGCCATGGCATGGGATTTCGAAAAATGTAGTAAAAGAGTTCAAATCCATCTCCGAGAGCGGCAAACTCCTTAACAATAAACTTTCCTCTAACGAAAAAACCTTGCAAGTCCACGAATGTTGGTACGGACATGACGGTGTCTCTGTATAGGTAATCGAGAAGACTGCGTTCGACCTTCGATGCATTGTAGGTTTATATATCGTCTCCAAATTGATTTCAGGAGAAAAGTATGGCGGTACGTTTAGGTGATTTTGCGCACAACGTTGGTCAATGGGTTGTACTAAACCACGCGATCGTGTATGATAAGACAGTACGCGGTGGTGCTCGCGGGTACGTTCTGTTTGCATTCAAACTCTAAGCGCACGTCCACGGTCGCGCTTTTGACCGATTCATTTTGTCGAGAGCAATCGATGATTACGAACGGGCCTTTTTGCCAAAAAGTTGTGACAGTTTGATTCGTACGGACGTATTTGCGAAATCTCGCGTTTCAAAAATTCGTTTATGGCATGCAGCTCGTACGGTTCCTTGGGAATCGTAATCTCCACGTTGTCTGCCAAAGTAAAATTTATTGTTAGAAGCATTCACGTTCGGTATCGTGTTATATGTTTCAAAGATCGCTAGACCTAGCTCGTAGTAGTCGTCACTCAAATCTATGGCTGGAGAGTACCTAGCCGCGAGGATGCTGCTTTTGCCGCTCAGCGTAAGCGTCAGCGACATGTTTGAACGAATACTGAGTTTAAACAGCGCAATGTCAGTCTTTAAATCGAGTATAAAAATAGCAGGCAAAGTTGCCCACAGATACTTTGATCATAGGTTTGGTAAGACGTTTGATTATACTCGATTGTTGTTACATTGTTTCCAAAGTATCGCACCAGTTCTCTAGGTGGTCTAAGATTGCCGAAACTCGAAATACACAACGCGATTTTTCCTTTTTGCGTACGCTACCCTATGAGTACCAGTTACATCGCCTAGGTTTACGATACCGCTCTCATTTAGACGGTTGGTAACGCGTTATGCATAAACTCTCCTTTGAAATATGGAATACGCATACGAATAGCCAGTTGCAATAATTGTACGTTCGTCGTCGCACCCGTGGGTATTTTTAACGTTTCTTTGATGTTTCTTTTTTTTTGGTTTTACACCTTTTCCATACTTGTACGGGGCAAAGTACAGCCCTCGCCCACCTTGGTACGGGGCGAGATACACTCCGCGACCTTTCATCGCGTGATTGTGACGCTGCAGCTCCTCAAGCTGACGTCGCGAGGCTTTTTTGTCGTTCACCGCCTTTGCCACGCTGGCCGCTCCGCCTATCAATGATCCGAGTGCGCCTAGTATTGGTAAAATCGGTAATGCACCGCCTCGTTTTGCTGCCGGAAGTATACTTTTTTTTTCTTCGTCGTCGTCTTCTTCTTCACATCTATACCGATCTTTGTCTTGGCTTTCATGGCTGCCTAGACGGCAGCAACGGCGGCTCTTTCTCCGAGAGCTGAATCTTTCGCGATTACGCGTTTTCGTGCTTTATCGGCGAGTACCTTGTCCGCTGCGTGTGTGTCGATGAGATCGTTGCTCTGAGAATATGCAATGTCGTGTTCGCGACACGACGCGTCCAACGGATTTATACCCCGATCGCCTCTAGCTAATCGTTTTTCCAAGTGGCCCGCAAAACTGATAGCCTGGGATATGTAACTCGAAAGGAAGCGCGTTTATAGCGCAATTCAGTAGATGACCGCACCCGCTTTTTACCGATTTGTTCGTCGCGAAAGCTGACATTCGCTATAATTCTTGATCAACGGTGCTGGTCGATGTGCGTTTGTTGCCACGGTTGATTGTAATGCTCGTTACAGCGACGATAGCTTCAAACCTCTTAATCCGCTTTTAAATGTTCCGAAAGCTTATCCCACACGTGATCGATATAGTTGCCGTACTCGCGTAACAGAACGATCTTTGACACGAATTGTAACTGCTCGGTGCTTAAATCGAGAATATTGGAAGGATGTGATAGTATGAGATACATGTTAGATACTGAGTGATGCGTGGCTTCGCACACCTATAAATAGGGTGTACGATCATTCTCTGTAACCATATTCTAAGAACATGAGATTCGTGCGACAACCGTTGACGATTTGCGTTACAAATTACGATGACAAGTTACGGTTAATGAAAGGTGATGGGGAGAGGTGTAAACATGGCACGATGTTGCCGAATACTATACGCGCCATTATTTGCGGCCCCTCGAATTGCGGTAAAACCAACGTACTCATAAGCTTGTTGGAAAGTCCGCACGGCGTACGTTTCGAAAACGTGTACGTGTACTCGAAATCGTTGCAACAACCGAAATATCAATATTTAGAGAATTTGTTGACATCGATCGACGAAACCGGTTACTTTACATCAGTGCTCGGAATTAGTTGCACATTTCGCTTCGATTCCTGAGGCACCGCCTGCTATGCCCCCACTACCGCTCTAGGTTTGACGGCCGAGCCGCCGATCGCGCGCGTGGCCTTGTGTCTCAGGAGCGTCCTGCGATAGATATGCCTGGATCCATTCCCGTGATTAAAATTTTTCTTGCGCTGTGAATAATTTTTTTATTTTTACACACAATTAAAGTTATTAATATTATTTTTACGTCTATAAACATATTTGTATGTACATATAATGACAATAATATAATATAATGTAATAATTGTAATTTTGTTAATAGCTTTCCACATCATCCAGGAGGTATTATTGTTGACGCGTTTTTTTTTTAAGTGGTTTCCCTTATGCCTTATGCCTATTCAACTAAATGATAATAAGAACGATAATAAAGTATGTGACTTGGCAAGAAAATTGTACTCGAAACGTATTAATTTTTATTTGATCTTTTGGGTCGTTTGCACGATTCTACAAGGAATAGTATATTCACAGATAATTTAGAAGAATTATATCATATAGTTCATATCAACGAGGATAATGATGTATCGCTTTTCTGTGAAAGACGAACGTTTTTCTGTATTTATATTTTTTATTAACATGGAAAAAATTCGAAGATGAAAGTTTCGGAGACGTGGACAACACAATGCATCTAAAATTTTGAAGAACTCAACTGTCTTTTCTAATCGTGCTTTCAAAGAAAGATTATGTCGCAAATCGCAAATTCTGCCTGAAATTCTAGGCTTTATTTTTCGATTTGCACAGTGAGAGGATTCTCGAAAAGAAATAAATCATTTCTTAGCGTTTTGAAGCGTTCATTGAAACGCGTATCAAATTGATTTATTAGAGAATCGATTATATTTATATACTTTTTAAAATTACATTCTGTGCCATATTTTTCGAAGAGAATCTGGCAGGACGGAAAAAAGTGAAGAATATTGTTTTTAATTGACTTTTGAATAATTGTAACTTTCTGCGAAATAAATTGACATGACTAACTAATTGAGAAATTATTTGATCGGTCTTTTACAGCTTTAAATTCAGAATATTTAAATGGTTTGTCATGTCAGTTATGAGAGCAAGTTTGCAAAGCGAGTTTACATTCTCGAAAAAAGATTTAACTTCATATTTTGCAGCAAAATTTTCTTGCAAGAAAAGAAAGATCTCTTTTCTTATTGCAAAGTACGTTACATTATGTTCTTGAAGAAATTGCTGAAAAAGAATTGTTTTTTATGACTGAGAAATTTTTAATCACTTTTAATAATATTAATGATTTTTCACTTAAGGGAATTCTAGCAGCTTTTTCAAGAGTCGATGAATTTCTAAATGACTACTGCTGTGATGAGGCATTTCTTTACAAATTTTTCCTTGTAGAATGACTTGAAATTTTTTGCGATTAAATTTGAAATTGCATATGAGGCTTTAAGAGCTTGTACTGAAGGTGTAGCATTCGATATTCGAACTACACCTTCTTAATAAATCAATTTGAATCCTTCGATTAAATTAAATTTCTCCTCGTGTACATACTTCAAGCACTCGTGCGAATGCTTAATCTTATAATGCCTAAACAGGGCGTATTTTTTAAAATATTGGGTTTATACCCACAAAGAAGACAGATGATTTTATTATCAATACACATGAAAAAAAGCTTTTTTCCCATACCTTGTCGAAATGTTGGTCGTATCTCTGCTCGCTATCAATTTTTTAAAGAAGATTTAGAGTAGGATTTTTCACTCCCAGTTACAAAACAGCAGAAAAATTTGTAAATCAGACTTCCGTGAATCAGACTTAAACACAAGACGTTTATGTATCCTTCTAATTTCGCGGGTTTGTTTTAGGCGCGTACTCCTACCGCGTATTGACAGGCAATTGTTTTATCTCTCCTACGCTGTCTCCTAACGGCCAGCCGAGTCGTGCCGCGTGCGTGATCAGAGTCTCGTGTTAGGTTCTAAAGTCTGAGATTTTATGCTGTACGAAATTTTCTGCTGTTTTGTGATTGTGAGTGAAAAGTCCTATCCTAGATCTTCTTTAAAAAATGGATAGCGAGCAGAGATATGACCAACATTTCGACAAGGTATGGGAAGAAAGCTTTTTCACGTGTATCGATAATAAAATCATCTGTCTTTTCTGTGGGTATAAACCCAGTATTGTTAAAAAATATGTCCTGCTTAGGCATTATAAGATTATGCATTCGCACGAGTATTCGAAGCATGTGGACGAGGAGAAATTTAACTTAATCAAAGGATTAAAATTGATTTATCAAGAAGGTTGTAGTTCGAATATCGAAAATGTTACACCTTCAGTTAAAGCTCTTAAAGCTTCTTATGCGATTTTAAATTTAATCGCAAAAAATTCCAAGCCGTTCTGCGAGAGAAAATTTATAAAGGAATACTTCATCACAGCAGTAGAGTCATTTGGAAATTCATTGACTCTTGAAGAAGCTGCTAGCATTCCTTTAAGTGACAAAACAGTACAATCCCGAATAAGTGATTCTTTTTTTATTATTTCTTCTTTAGAAAATAAATTAAAATCTCTCTTAACATCTTGTTCCTTTTTTTCATTGTGCCTAGACGAAAGCACCGATAATCGACATGTAAGTCAATTGAGCATTTTTGTTTGAATCGTGCAAAACGATTTTTCACATGTCGAGGAGCTATTAGATTTTGTTCCATTGCATTCAAGAACAACAGGCTTGGATATTTTCAAAGCCGTTGATCAAACTTTAAAAAAGTTTGACACTAATTTTGTAAAATGTTCAGCTATCGTAACCGATGGCGCAAAAGCAATGATTGGCGCAAAGAATGGATTATTCGGTCAAATAAAGCAGCGAGGTTTAAAGTTCCCTGTCATTCATTGCGTAATTCATCAAGAAGCGTTATGTGGGAAAGTTGTGAAACTATCCACGGCAATGCAAACCGTGACAAAAATTATCAATACTATCAAAGGTGGTCAAAAATTTCTTAGTCATAGAAAGTTTCAGCAATTTCTCCAGGAACATAACGCAACGTACACAGATGTACCTCTTATTGTGAAGTTCGGTGGCTCAGTGCAGGAAGATGCTTAGAAAAATTCTTTGCAATAAGAAAAGAGATCTTCCTTTTCTTGCAAGAAAATTTTGCTGCAAAATATGAAGAATTCAAATCTTTTTTCGAGGATGTAAACTCGCTTTGCGAGCTTGCTCTCATAACTGACATGACAAATCATTTAAATATTCTTAATTTAAAGCTGCAAAAGACCAATCAAGTAATTCCTCAATTAGTTAGTCATGTCGATTCTTTTGTAGAAAATTAGAATTATTTAAAAGTCAATTAGAAAGCAATATTCTTCATTTTTTCCGTCCTGCCAGATTCTCTGCGAAGAATACGGCACAGATTGTAATTTTAAAAAATATATAAATATAATCGATTCTCTAATAAATCAATTTGATAGGCGTTTCAATGACTTCGAAACGCTAAGAAATGATTTAATTCTTTTTGAGAATCCTCTCACTGTGCAAATCGAGAAACAAAGCCTAGACTTTCAAGCAGAACTTTGCGATTTGCAACATGATCTCTCTTTAAAAGCACGGTTAGAAAAGAGAGTTGAGTTCTTCAAAATTTTAGATGCATCGTGTTATCCACGTCTCCGAAACTTTGGTCTTCGAATTTTCTCCATGTTTGGGTCCACATATTTATACGAATGCTCATTTTCTAAAATGAAAAATATAAAAACAGAGAAACGTTCATCTTCAAGCGATGCATCATTATCCTCATTGATGCGAACTAGTTCTTCAAAATTATCTGTGGATATACCATCCTTTGTAGAATCGTGCAAACGATCCAGAAGATCAAATGAAAATTAATACATTTCGAGTTCAATTTTCCTGACAAGTCACATATTTTGTATCGTTTAATGGAATAGGCCTATAGGGGAAACCAATTAAAAAAAAACGCGTCAACAATAGTACCTCTTGGGTGATGTGGAAAGCTATTGACAAAATTACAATTATTACATTATATTATATTATTGTCATTATATGTACATACAAATATGTTTATAGACATAAAAATAATATTAATAACTTTAATTGTGTGTAAAAATAAAAAAATTATTCACAGCGCAAGAAAAATTTTAATCGCGCGAATGGATCCAGGCATATCTATCGCAGGACGCTCCTGAGACACAAGGCCACGCGCGCGATCGGCGGCTCGGCCGTCGAGCCTAGAGCAGTAGTGGGGGCATATCAAGCGGTGCCTCAGGAATCGAGGCGAAATGTGCAACTAATTCCGAGCACTGCTTTACATTGTACAATAACAGTGACGTCATTTTACCAAGCAAGGCGCCGAACTCAATCTTTGTTTTCGACGACGTTGCATGTGACAAGCAAGATACCATAAGAGAATACTTTTCAATGGGTCAACACTCGAACGTTGACTGCTTTTATCTCTGTCAATCGTACGCGAGAGTACCAAAACATCTTATACGCGACAACGCAAACCTGCTGATTTTGTTTAAGCAGAATGGTACCAATCTGAAGCATGTGTACAACGATCATGTGAACACCGGCATGTCATACGATGATTTCAGTGAATTATGTCACGATTGTTGACAGCGTGATTATGGATTTCTAGTAATAGACAAGGACAGTGCGTTTACTAACGGACGATACAGAAGAGGATTTAACGAGTTTGCGGTGCCACGGAGCGGTTAGTCATTATCGATACGTTAACGTTGGACGAACGTCGACATGGCTGAGAACAAAGATATGCGCGAGCGTGAGAAAATCGCTAGAGAGATTGAAAAAATGAGCGAATCGATCCGAAAGAAGTATCGCGCTTTGAAAGCCGGTAGGATCGAGGAGAATATCGCGACCAAAAGACATTTTGAACCATTAATCGAACCGCTGCAAAAGATTATTGACAATTCCGGCATGCGCGCGATAAAAGACAAGCCGCGGGACAATAACGTAGACGTCGAGACATCGTTTGCTCAGAAGGATGCGATACAGAGTAAGATAAAGAGAAAACGAAAAAATACTTCGGTAGATCCTTCGTTAAGCGAATCATACAAATCGATGCGGCATACGTTTAACGACACGATAGATTTACCATCGATGCAACAGCATACGTTAAACGATGCAATGAATTCGCCAGCGGTAGATTCACCAGCGATGACATTTACGCCGCGTACGGTTGATTCGCCAGCGATAGCATCCACGCCGCGTACGGTAGTTGAACAACCGAAGATACCCAAGTCGCTTAAGAACAAAGATGTTTTCGAAACTGCAGACGATTGAGTCTGCAGAGTTTGCAGCAATCGTTCGAAATCGTTTGCAAACACCTGAGGGTCGAAAAGCGTTGTCGCAGCACTTTGGTCCGTTAGGTCAAGAGTACATCGGAGATTTCATCAGCGGTCATGGTGAAAAAGAGAAAATTATAGATATCGTTTACGGTGTTTATCTGGGCAAGGATGGAATGATGCTTGATAGTAAAAAGTTTGACGTGGACAGCGAAGATAACATAATTGTCGACGGCATGCGATACGTTGGCACACCGGGTCTTTACGAGCTGATCTTTAAGAGATATCCCGATGATTCCCTCTATACGGAAAACGATAAACGAAAGTATAAAAACATATTTGGTTACAAACGCGCATAAACGAAATCACGTTTCACACGGTCGATTATTGAGCAACAAGGGATATAAGTATAAATATGTGATTGCACCATTATTAAAAGAATTTAAGATTGGAAAAGGATTATCTCACGTTATGACGCTAAATGATAACGCGATCGATTACGTGCACGGACGATCCCAACGAGCTGGTGGATCGCCTGCGATTGCTCGAAGCCTCGTATCGAGCCGGTAACAATGCACATGGCAACGAGATGTTATCCATCATCGAGAAACTTCGCGAGGCTGGTATTATTATTAAATTAACTCTCACATCACCAAAACGAATTAGTCGATCGGTATTACTCACATCGTATTGAAGTCGCAAACAGCGACAATGAGCAACAAACGACGAAGGAACGGCTACGAACGTCTAACAAACAACTTCGAATGGTTCCTGAATCAACAACAGACGACTCAGGAACGATTGTAAGACGGCTATCATATGGCACAGGATCGCTATCGAACGACTCAGGAAAAATTATCGAATAGTTATCGAACAGCAATGGATCGGGTCAGGGAGGGAGGATAGAGAATGAGTGAACACAAAACTGAGAGTGAGTGGACATTCAAAATTTTTCATTAATTATGGACGAATGAAGACAGACGAAAACAGAGACACGATTCTCGTAATACAGTACAGATTATTAAATTGAACAAGAAAGTCTTCTAAACGTCGTGGAAATTTGGGTGTAAACATTGCCATTCGTAAACAAGTCTCCGCGTGTCTACTGATAGCAATCGCTCGCCTCGCTTGGCGGTATTGTTTGGCTAAATTTGTTCTCGAGTGTAGAATACTTTTTCACATGTAACTCTGTAAAAAAATGTTAACAGTTTTAACGATTTACTTAAAACAAAGAAATGACTACATAATCCTATAAACCAGTGCTTAGTTGCACATTTCGAGCCGATTCCCGAGGCACCGCCTGCTATACCCCCACTACCGTTTTAGGTGCGACGGCCGAGCCGCCGATTGCACGGCCGACGCTGTCTCAGGAGCGCCCTTTGACAAATATACCTGGATCCATCCGCGTGATAAAAAATTTCTTTGCGCTGTAAATAATTTTCATTTTTACTGATAATTAAAATTATTTATTGATATTATGTTTAAATTTATAAATATCTTTGTATGTATATATGTATATATATATATATATATATATATATATATATATTTAGCAAAAATATAATGTAAAAATTGCAATTTTGTCAATAGTTCTCCACATTACTTAGAAGCAGGGTTCTAAATAATGCATTACTTTTTGTAATGCATTACTATTTCATTAAAAAATATTTTTTCAATAACTAATGCGAAGATCCTTAATTACGCATTACTTTCTTAATAATTAATGCGATTTTTTTCATTACGCATTACTTTTAAAATAAGTAATGCGATTTTTTTCATTACGCATTACTTTTTTAATAAGTAATGCAATTTTTTTCATTACACATTACTTTTTTAATAAGTAATACGATTTTTTTTATTACGCATTACTTTTTTAATAAGTAATGCGATTTTTTTTATTACGCATTACTTTTTTAATAAGTAATGCGATTTTTTTCATTACGCATTACTTTTTTAATAAGTAATGTGATTTTTTTCATTACGCATTACTTTTTTAATAAGTAATGCAATATTTTTCATTACGCATTACTTTTGAAATAAGTAATGCGATTTTTTTTATTACGCATTACTTTTTTAATAATTAATGAGTAAAGAAATAATTATTTATTAAAAAAATAATAAGTAATGCATTATTTTTTAATTTGCATTTTCATTACCCTGCTTAGAAGATACTATTGTTGACGCGGTTTTTTTATATTAACAACTTTAATTATCTGTAAAAATAAAAATTATTCACAGCGCAAGGAAATTTTTAATCACGCGGATGGATCCAGGCATATTTGTCATAGGACGTCTGTGTGACACAAGGTCATGCGCGCGATCGGCGGCTCGGCGGTCGAGCCTAGAACGGTAGTGGCGGTACAGCAGGCGGTGCCTCAGGAATCGGCATGAAATGTGCAACTAATTCCGAGCCCTGCACTAAACTTGCTAACGAGGGTCGAATATATTTTCACATGTAACCCTGTAAAAAAAAATCAATGATTTACTTAAAACAAAGACATATATAATTCCTTGAACTATGTATATAAAACGCGCCCAATGGGCATCTGAATAAGACGGGGCATGAGATGTTTAAAAAATTAGATTGAATATTTAATTTGAGGACACATTATAAGGTACATATTGTATAACTTGAGGACTGTCTCCAATTAATACCCTTGTACATAGAACTTTGTACAAGAGCGGCGTTTAATTGTATTTTATTATTCCCCAGAAATGTTTCTCAACACATCTCACTGCGTCTTTGCAATCATAACGCGTATAACTGTGTCTTTGCACCAGAACACGACAGATCTGTAATAATTATTAATGAGTTATCAGTCAGTCTAATTAATTGCAAAAGCAATGAAAAACTGTAATATATTTTAACTCGTTTCATGTACGTAACTACTGTTTCAGTCCCTATGACAACTTAAATGCGTGAGTTTTTGTTGTAAAGACTGAGAAAAATTGCAACTAAGCATTTTAGTTTATATTCAACAAAAAAAAAATTTAACTGAACTTTAGTTAAACGTGAATAACATAACATACATACCAGAAATAAAAATAAGCGAAAGGAGAATAAGAAAAGCGACAATAAAATAGTGAGAGAGAGAGAGAGAGAGAGAGAGAGAGAAATTGATTGATTGATTGATTGATTGATTGCGTTTATTATGCCCGAGCAATGGCTATAGAGCAAAGAAGAATGAGCAGAAACATCGATTTTACAATTAGTTTAGCAACAATGAAGGTTACAATAAACTTATAATCGAAACTAAGCTTATAAGGTAAGGTCAGTCGCAAAACTACAAGCAAAGAAGTGAAACAATCGCAAGCATCATAAGAAGTACATAAGTATTTATATAATATATAAATTTATTTATATAAATTTAGCAAATTTAAGACCATCGGAACGCTGATAAGAAATGTAAACTACTGTGTAACATCACTAATAGTGCGAGGTCAAGTTATCTTACACAGTAGAGATAACAAAGTATAGTAAGCAAGTATAAGCTGGGATGGGTACAGATATAGCAAAGTTAGCAGACTGAGAATAGTCGAACGCTGTAAGGCAATAATTTCTAATATAGTTTAAACTAATATGTAAGGTGTAAAAACTTAGAGCAACATACAAAAGTAGAACAAACACAGATACAAGCAGGATAAGTATGGTAAGGCAAGGGAAGAAAACGTCAAGAAATCAAGCGTTGATAAAAGCTAGTATAACTAATTACATAACTAATTTAAAGGTGAGGTCAAATCTAACATAAACGCAAATATAATGAAGTAAGCAGTTACAGGTGTAAGCAGTGTAATCACAAGAATAGCGACACAAGCAAACTCAGAAGCGATCAAGAACGAGCGAAAAATATCATTAAAGGTGACCAGGAAGGTGCCAAAGTATTATAAACGATAAAGGAACAGAAGAAGCATGTCATGTCAATCTATCGAGGTCGGCCACCGAGTCCACCCGAATCACAGGTTCGCCATCCGATCGCCTGACATTTACACGACCCCCACTGACCCAGACATATCGATATGATCTCGTCTTGGCAGTATGCTTGGTTTGCTTCAGCAGTTCATAAATGTTTTTGGGAAGCAGCTCATTCACGTAAATATTTCCGGAATTATTCTCGCAAACCTCACTCTGCACCAGTACACGATGCACACGCTTCTTTGATATAACGATATCACGAACAGCAACAGAGGCCAAGGTAACAAAGAGTGAAACGGAGGCAGAGATCGGCAAGGGATGATCATGAGACACTACGCGACCTGACTCACGAGCAACGGCCCTAACCTCCAAAATATGGCACGACAGTTCAGGGATATCAAGCTTCGTGAACACATTGCGAACAAGAGCCAAGGGGGTAATAGACATCGTAGATGGCACACCAGATATGATAAGCACATTGTCAGTTTGACTATGCGGGGCTAATCCAGACGATTCCTGATGACCTTTTAAGTCACTTACGTCACGCACAAGAGTAGCACAGTTCTGCTCCAATGAAGAGATACGCTGACTATTTTTCTCCACATTACCAGCTATAACATTCAGTTGATTAAGCTTAGCATTG
This sequence comes from Monomorium pharaonis, assembly GCF_013373865.1. Taxonomy (NCBI): domain Eukaryota; kingdom Metazoa; phylum Arthropoda; class Insecta; order Hymenoptera; family Formicidae; genus Monomorium; species Monomorium pharaonis. The sequence continues at coordinate 18,061,485 of NC_050472.1, read as the reverse complement.
AGCTCCTGATTAGTACGTCGCTGTTCCTCGATAAAAGCGGAGAATTTGGCGTCAGACGCCCTGTGTTGTTTGATCAATTTTAGCAAAAGTTTATTGGTTGAGACTTCAACACTCGCCAGTCACTGCGACTGCGACCGCGAAGAACCAATGCTCACAGGAGTGGTCATATTTGCAAAATTGAATGGTTGCAATCCGCCTACCACTTCCGGTGTCAAAGGCGTGTTTAACGAAGCAGACAACGACTTACAGCATTCGTCAGCGTACTTAGTGTTGGAATAGGACTTTACGCAGCCAGGGTGAAACACCCTCCCACACTCACACCCGACCGACGCAATAGCAATCGGTTTGTTACACCGAGCACACACAGGTTTCAGTAGATATGGAGTACACTAATTAATTAATACAGTATATGAACACACAATTCGGTCGCAGAAAATGTACGCATCAGTTCACGCAGGCGATTTCTGTCAAAACTTCACAATTAGTCAGTGGTAGCCAACCTGGACACCCAGTAGGTGCAGACATCACGTGAAGTACACACCGTAAATATGGTCGGGACCCAGGCAGCCAGATGAGGCGCAGAGAGATGCGGCCGGTGGAAGCGGCGCGTGCGCAGGAGAGAGACGGCTAATGGAGACAGCAAGACGGAAAGAATACTCCAGTGAAGTCCGCGTGTCTAAACCAAAAAACGGTCGAAAAACACTAATTAAAGGCTAAGTGGACACCACCAATAAAGGAAAGTGTCAAGAAAGTGCACCCTTGACCGTAAGACTGCAAAAAGAAAGCCCCGAAGGGCAGCAATCAGCAGTAAAAAGCACAAAAATACAGAGCAAGAAAAGTGCGTCCGCACGCAGTACTCAACCGAGAGAGAGAGAGAGAGAGAGAGAGAGAGGGGGGGGGGGGAGGAGAGAGAGAGAGAGAGAGAGAGAGGGGGGGGAGGAGAGAGAGAGAGAGAGAGAGAGAGAGAGAGAGAGAGAGAGAGAGAGAATAAGTGAACGCAAAACTGAGAGTAGGACATTCAAAAGAAATTTTTCATTAATTATGGACGAATGAAGACAGATGAAAACAGGGACACGATTCTCGTAATGCAGTACAGATTATTAAATTCAACAAAAAGTCTTCTAAACGTCGCCGAAAATTGGGTGTAAACATTGTTGTTCATAAGCAACTTGCTGCGTGCTTAGTGATAGCAACCTCACGCCTTGCGACGATATTGTCTTGCCGCGCGTTTCTATTTGGCGATAGGTCGAGCATTCGATTATATGTCAACATTAATATTTTGTTAAATATTGCAAAAATTACAAAATGTTAAAACACTTTTTTGTTTAATGCATTCAACTTGCTCACGAGCGTCGAATACATCTTCACATTCCATACTGCACAACATCTTCTGCCAGATATCTTTCCGAAAGCTTTCTGAAAGACGTATGCTGTGTAAGATATAATCATATAAAAAAGTGTCAACGATTGTATTTAAAACAAAAAATAACTACATAATTCCTTGAACTATATAAAACGTGCTTAAAGTGTATCTGAATGAGACGAAACATGAGATATGTCTTAAAAATGATTTGATAGAATATTTAATTTGAGAACATTTTCGTCACATTATAAGATATCTATCGTACTATATAACTTAAAGGCAATCTCCAATTAATGCCTTCGGACAAAAAACTTTGTACAAGCTTAAAATTGCTATTTCTATTTGTTTATTGTTTTATAAACAAAATTTCCAATTTTATGTTGTATGTGAAATGATATAACACAAATTGTTTATAAACTAAAGAACTTTATATTAATAATACTAAAGCAAAATGTATAATAATTACGTCCCCAAAATATGTGTTGTATATCAATGTTTATCATGTGTATTGTATTGTTTCAGTTATAATTTCTTTTGTTGAACGTATACATACCCACATAACATCAGACCTTCTATTTATATACATTTTTTCCATAATGTGAAAAAATATCTTGTATGTTAAATGTATATACATTTCATATACATGATTCGAATATACATTATGATATGTATATCCATTAATATGTTTGGGATGTATATACAGCGTACAATGTTAAATGTACATACACCTCATATACATGATTCGAATATACATTACGGTACATAATGTGTATATCCATTAATATGTTTGGGATGTATATACAGCGTACAATGTTAAATGTATATACATCTCATATATATGATTTGAATGTACATTATGGTATATAATGTGTATATCCATTAATGTATTTGGAATATATATACAGCATACAATGTTAAATGTATATACATCTCATATACATGATTCGAATATACATTACGGTATATAATGTGTATATCCATTAATATGTTTGGGATGTATATACAGCGTACAATGTTAAATGTATATACATCTCATACACTGGAACCCCGCGTTAGCGTACTCCGCGTTAGCGGAAACTATCCCCTCCATATGCACTCGGTCCACATGAGTAGCGTGTGTGAGGATAGCAATGCAGTCACGTAGTATGTAAGCAGTTACGACGTATTCTTAAAGATTTGTGCAAGATTTTAATGTGTAATTAATTCATTTAAGACTAAGAAATGGCTAATATTTTTTTAAATTTAAGAATTTATTTTGTCTACATGGTCATTAAAAATTGTCTCAAAAAATTGTTTCAAAATATTATTCGTGTAATATAAATAAAAATATATTTTTATATAAATTTTTATTTGAAAAATTCACGCACATGTAAATAAAATAGCCAACACTAATTTAAAATAAATTGTTTAAATGTAATCACATAAAAAAGGAACACCGCAATCAAAGCTGGATTTCTAATTTGATAATATTTTATTTATAAATTATATGTTAGAAAATAATAATAAATTAGAAGTGTAGGGAATATAAAATATTCGGGAATATAATTTAGAGGTACGAGATGTGAGTTTTTCGGACGGCTATAGATACGATTGACTTAATCTGAGACGCTCTGCTTGCAATTTTATGATCGAATACATTTAGTCTTAAGCGTAAACATTAACTGGTTACATGGCAATACCGTTACGTCCCTGAATTTCACGGAGTGGGAGTGAAACCAAGCAATAGGAGATAACCCCGCGTTAGCGGACCAGAGCCCCGAACAGTCCGCTAACGCGGGGTTCCACTGTATATATGATTCGATTATACATTATGGTATATAATTGTATATCTATTAATGTGTTTGGTATGTATACACAGCGCACAATGTTAAATGTATGTACATTTCATATGCAAAATATTTTTCCTCTATAACGTGAACATGCACGACCACGTGCAAGGAGTAATCCTCGCAATCATCACTTGATGCAATTTAACATTTCTCCGGAGTCAAGTCATGCTCTCTTGCATATATAAGGAGGTCACTTGCAATTCCGAAATCAGATTTCGAATCTCATTTTTATTAGGCACCGTGTCTCGAGTACGGCGGCACAACCGCCGCGATTCTCTCCGACGCACGGAAGGACCGACACACAGGACAGCCGCTAGATCATGGGATTACAAATTACAAATATAATTACACACTGCCGTTATTCCATCTGTATTGTTCTGATCTTTTGGCATTGAATACACAAAAGCAGCGCTTAATATTGTGTTATTCGACGAAAACATCTGCCAACATATCTCATCTTTACAATCATAAACGCGTCTAACATTAAGCTGTAAAGAAACAAAATCACAGCAGTTGATGTTTAGTAATTATTAATACATTATTAATCAGTATAATTAATTGTAAAGTGATTAAAAAACTTTAATATACTTTAACCCTTTGTACAGGAGTACTGTTTCAGTAGGTATGAAAATCTCTGTATGCATGGCTTTTCAATGTAAAGATTGAAAAAGGTGCAATTAAACATTTCTCTTTAGTTTGTTTTTCAACAAGGAGAATACAAGAGTTAACTGAAAGTTAAACGTAAATGATATAACATACATTACAGGAATAAAAAAAAAACAAAAGGGAAATAGAGAGAGAGAGAGAGAGAGAGAGAGAGAGAGAGAGAGAGAGAAATGGGGGGAAAACGAAACTGTGAGTGAGCAGATACTAAAAAATAATTTCTTACTATGGAAAATTGATGACAGATAAAGGTATACATAATTCTCGTAAGGCAGTACAGCGTATTAAATTGAACAAAAAAATCTTCTAGACATTGGTATAAATTGGGTGTAAACAGTGTCGTTTGTAAACAACTCATCGCGTGCCTTGCGATAGCAACCGTTTGGCTCGCTTGGTGGTATTGTCCTGCCACGGGTTTGTATTTGGCGGTAGGTCGGACAAATTTGGCTATTTTTCCAAATTAATGACTTATTGCGAAAAATGAAAAATGACAGAGTTCTATGTAATACGCTCAACTTACTCACGAGTTGAATACATCTTCACATGTAACAGTGTAAACAAGTATTAACGGACTTAATGATTTACTTACAACAAAGAAATGACTACATAATTCCTTAAACTATATAAAACGCGCACGTCGGTGAACCTAGCCCCCACCACTAAAAAAAAATTCGGACCTACCGTATAATTTTCTGCTAATTATCTGCTCATTCTCTGCCCTAGTCCCGAATTTTTTACTCCTAAACGTTTGGAAATTAAGATCAAAAGTGGGGGTTCTAGCTACACGTGACGCTAGCACTAATAAAAAAAACAAACGGAAAATATATCAAAATTTTCTGCTCATTTTAGACTTTAAGAAACTATAAACAAATATCAAAAATATCGAAAGGTTATCCAAGTACCGGTACTCAGAAACATTATACCGCAACATTATAGGAGGAATGGTTAGAAACAACAAGCTGCCAAGACAATACCATACCAGAACAACTTTAAAAGTTTTTCTTCAATCAAATACTCGTATAAAATACAATTTTAAAACTTTTAATTTGTAAAATAAATTTAAAAAGTATAAAATTCACAAAAAGACAAGAGTAAAGTACTATTAAAAAATTATTTGTTGCATCGACTGTGATATGAAAATGTTTCTGTACTTTTTTGCTCTTAAAATATCAAGGTCCCGAATTTTTTGGTCAACATATAACTTGTGCAACTCAATTGTTATTCCGCGCACGCAAAAGTAAACTACGGGACTAAATGCTGCTTAAAATTGGAGACTTGATATTTTGAGAGCAGATAAATAGAGGAACATTTTGATATCACAGTCGACGCAACAAATAATTTTTTTAAGATAGTTTACTCTTGTGTGCGCGAAATAACAATTGAGTTGCACAAGTTATATGTTGAGCAAAAAATTCGGGACCTTGATATTTTAAGAACAAAAAAAGAGAGAAGCATTTTGATACCACAGTCGATGCAGCAAATAATTTTTTAAATGTAGTTTACTCTTGCGTGCGCGGAATAACAATTGAGTTACACAAGTTGAATGTTGAGCAAAAAATTCGGGACTTAATATTTTGAGCGCAGAAAAGTAGGGGAAAATTTTGACACTACAGTCGATGCAACAAATAATTTTTTAATAGTACTTTACTTTTGTATTTTTGTGAATTTTAGACTTTTTAAATTTATTTTGCAAATTAAAAATGTTTTAATTGTATATTAAACGAGTATGTGATTAATGAAGAACTTTTAAAGTTGTCCTGGTATGGTATTGTCCTGGTAGCTTGTTGTTTCTAACCATTTTCTTCAATAATGTTGCGGTATAATGCTTCTGAGTACCGGTACTTGGATAACCGTTCGATATTTTTGATATTTGTGTACAGTTTTTTAAAGCCTAAAATGAGCAGAAAATTTTGATATATTTGATTTTTTGTTTGTTTTTTTTTATTAGTTGGTGTGCTAGCGTCACATGTAGCTAGAACCCCCACCTTTGATCTTAATTTCCTGCAAACGGATAGGAGCAAATCATTCGGGACTACCAGAAAATTAGCAGGTAATTAGCTGGTAATTAGCAGTAAATTATACGGTGGGTCCGAATTTTTTTTTTTGTGGTGAAGGTGCTAAATTTACTGACGTAAAACAAGGGCATTTAAGTAAGACGAGACATGAGATATGTTTAAAAAATGATTGAAAAGAATATTTAATTTGAGAATATCTGTTGTGAGGAGGTAAGGCATATTAAACCGAACAAAAGTTCTCTAGACATTGCGGGAAATGATGTGTAAACATTCCCGCCCGTAAACATCAACTCGCCGCGTGTCTAGCAGTCTAGCAATTGCAATCGCTTGAGTAGGAATAAGGGGGTGGTTCTGACTACGGGGCTCCGAGGGGGGGGGTGAGGGGCGGGGGGTATTTGCGGGGAGGGGTATGACGTCACGGGGGGGTATGACGTCACGCGGGGAGGGGGGATGACGTCACACAAACGGATGCCGCCGCTTATAACCGCCGCTCAGTATAAACATTTATATAAACAACATGCTAGTTGTAACCTGATATAAACAAATACCGGTCGGTAGCCGCTTATCAGTATAAACATTTATGTAAATTACAAGTCAGTTGTAACCAGATATAAACAATAACTTGCCGGTCACCGCTTATCAGTATAAACATTTCTAAGAAAAATAATATGCGAGTTGCAACTTGATATAAACAATTAGGCCCTGCGGCTAGAAGTAGTAATTAGGTATAAACAATTTTTATCTATGGTTCTTTCTGTCGCTTATCAGTATAAACATTTTTTAAGTAAAATAATATGCGAGTTGCAACCTGATATAAACAAATTTCTAAGAATATTTATCGTACGGAGCGCCGAATCGTCGGCAGCTGATAAATTTATTCGACAGCTCTTGGAATAGCTATAAACAAAAATCGCTGACCATATCCGGTAGCGGTTTGTTATAAACAAATTTTTTATCGCGACAAGGAGCGCCGAACCGTCGGCAGCTAATAATTCGACACGTTTCTTCCTGTCGCGGTGTTATCTCCCTGCTTAGCGCTCTTGTTAGAGGTAGCGGCTCGTTATAAAGAAAATAGCGAATGTTTATCGCACGGAGCGCCGAACCGTCGGCAGCTTAAATTTCTAGGTAATAAATCGGTAGTGACCACCAGCAGCTAAAATATCTAAACATTTGATCGACATTTATCGCCCGGTAGCTTTAAGCGGGAAGCTATGCATACCTATAAACAAATGCATGAGACAAAGGGCTAAGAGTGAAATATAATTGGTCCGGAAGAGCACGGTGCCACAGTAAGCGTGAAGTCTTCAACCCGAGCGAATCAAAGTGAATTAATTCCTAAGTATTGTGAATTTTAACTTGAAGAATGGCTAATCAGTTAAATGAAGTGGACATTATAGATATCGCGGACGATATAGAAATTGTGAATATCGCGGACGATGAACAAATTGTGGATATCGTAGACGATACAGAAATTGTGGATATCGCGGACGATATCGAAATTGTGAATATCGCGGACGATATAGAAATTGTGAATATCGCGGACGATAAAGAAGATATTGATATTGCAGGCAGTGATTACGAAAACTCCAACGATGAAGACATGGTAGTTGATGCTTTCGAAAATTCCTACGAGGATGATGAAGACAGCTTAGTATCCGATGTTAGTGATTCTACGAGTTATTCCATTGACTTTGTCGATCGCGTGGAAAAATTTGTTTCACATGAAGATTTTCTTAAATTAAACGAGCGTTCCGAACATTGCGCGATATTTTTCTTTTATTCTACGGGTGGTGCTCTAGCTCTCTGTGCCGAGTGTATGATTGACATGTGGGACATTAGAGAAGGGATGAGTGCTGTTAGGGAGCATCAAACGGATCGGCTAGAAAATTTGGATCATCGTGCTTGCTCGAATTGCCGTCAATCCATGTACGTGATAATTCCGCGCAACATGTGCCCAGTGTGCAGTTTGTAAAGACTTTAAATACATAACCGTACAACATGGATCGGGAGGACATTGAAGATATCAAATATGTTCTTAACAATAAACGAATATCACCAGTGCAATTTATACGCGATCGAGAACTTGGTATACGTGGAACGCTTGAACGCGTTGCGATACATAGAGTGTATATAAAGAATGAATCTATTTATCCCTGGCCTTATCACGTGAGACAGGAAATATATACCACGGCATTGAATCAGTGTCCGAATGATGAAATCGCTAAAAAGATGTTACGTGAATACGATACTATGTACATTAAAATTCCTGCTGGTATTGGAAGGTGTATCAAATTGTTGATAAATAATATGGTTAAAGTGTTCTTAAAAAATCCTAAAATAACAAATATGCTGCGCACGTATGATGATTTTTTTAATGCATGCAATTGTTATGCTTATAAAGACAATGAGAATAATGATCATTTTGGACGTATGATGAGAACTTATGTTTTCATTCTGCATGAAAAAGAATGCAAGAAAATGCACTATGAAGTGCAAGATTCGGTGCGACGCTGCAAATCATGTAGACGTGTCACGTACAAGTGCTCCGTCGAAGAATGTAACGTGATTTAAAAAGTGCGAAAAGACGCTAAAACATGGAACAATTCGATTTAGAGGAACGCGAACTCTTGGAGCAAGCGAACAGAGTCGCTACTTTGGGCGAGTGTTTTACGTGGTTGCAGCGATGTGATGAGTGTGTACAACGGCTCGAGGAACATAGCCGCGTCAAGCGTCCTCGGCTCGCCGTCGGATATAAACAATCGTTGGTGTCGAGAATCGCGCGACTCGAGGGTGAAAAGACAAGATTACAAAAACGTTTCGTGCACGTCGGCGGTGATTACGCGAGTGATAACGCGGAAAGACTCGTGTGGCGCGAGATAGATACCGCGTTCGAGAATCGCGTTCTGACCGGTGCGGTTATTAATACTAACTATATCGAGCCGCGACAGTTTCTCGAAGACGCCGGAGGTATAGTGCTCGAGAGTGTGCGAGACGCTCTACAAAGACACAACTGTATAAAAGTAAACACCGCGTTCAACGGTGTATTTGTGACTGGTGAAAAGAGCGCTAATAAGAGTATCACCACAAAAAATTGTGAACTCTTTCAAACGTCAAATTTAGACGAATGGTACGAGCGACGTGTCATCGAGCCCACGTTAGCGTCGCTTGAAGAGTTCCAAGAACGCGATAGCGGGTGGGCGCTTTCACGAATTAACAATTTAACTATAAATGTGAACAAGTTTAATCCTCTACACGCGGGATGTTACGTGACATTGCCGCGAAAAATAATATTGAAAAAAGCAGTTGTAAACGTTAAATCGAAGGACAATGCATGCTTTGCATGGTCAGTGGTCGCCGCTCTGCATCCCGTAGAAAGAAACACAGGGCTGGAGTCGTCGTACCCTCATTATACGACAGTCTTAAAGTTTGACGACATCAAGTTTCCCGTTATATTAAAAGACATTGGGAAATTTGAGAGACTCAACGATGTGTCGGTCAACGTGTACGGGATCGAAGAGGATAAAATTTTTCCATTACGACTCACGGATAACAAGAGAGAGAAGCATGTCAATCTTTTGTACGTGCAAGATCCGGGGAATAACAACGTGGGTCACTTCACATGGATCAAAAATCTGTCCCGTCTGGTGGGATCGCAATTGAGCAAACATGTATGCAAGAAATACATTTGCGATCGGTAAGTAATAATTCTTCATGAATGTGTTTATAAATTGTTTCAAATAGCAGTAAACATATATGTTTTCTTTGTTATTTACAGATGTCTACATTACTTCAGTTCCGATGAAAAGTTACAATCGCACAATGTGGACTGCCAAAAGTTGAATGACTGTGCTGTCGAACTACCAGATGAAAAGGATAAGTGGCTGAGCTTCCGCAACTTACACAACAAGGAACGAGTGCCTTTCGTCGTATACGCCGATCTCGAGTGTGTGCTGCGGAAGATGCAACCTGACACGGAGCCGACGACATACGCCTACCAACAACACGAGGTATTTAGCATAGCGTATTATGTGCGATGTTCATACGATAATGCGTTATCCGTGTATCGGTTTCGTCGCGATAAAGATTGTGTCACGTGGTTCGCTAAGCAAATCAAAGATTTAGCACATAACGTTAAGATTCGTTTATGCGCCAATGTCCCCATGGAGACGTTATCAAAAGAACAATTAGAGGCATACCGTAGCGCGACACATTGCCATATTTGCGAAAAACCGTTCGCGCCGGATGATAAGCGAGTGCGCGATCATTGCCATCTGACCGGTCGTTACCGCGGTCCCGCACATTCGCTTTGTAATTTATATTATCAAAATGTGTTGTACATACCGGTAGTCTTCCATAATTTATCCGGATACGATTCTCATTTTATTATCAAGGAAATAGCCACAGCGTTCAAAGGAAAAATTGATTTATTACCCATCACGAAAGAAAAATATATTTCTTTTACAAAGCATGTTGTAAGTACCGCCGATAAATTAGGCCCACATAATCACATAAAGTTAAGATTTATAGATTCATATAAATTTTTAAATACTAGTCTCGAGAAATTAGCATCATTTCTGGGTAAAGAAAATCTAAAAATTGTACGTTCCGAATTTTCGCATTTATCCGACGGAGAATTTAATTTATTGACACGAAAAGGCGTATTTCCATACGAGTACGTTGACCGCGTCGAAAAATTGGAAGACACATGTTTACCACCACTCGAATCCTTTTATAGTTCTCTGACCTCCGACACAGTATCCGAGAGCGATTATGCACACGCCATCAACGTCTGGCATCGGTTCTCAATTCGAACGTTGGGTGAATACAGCGATCTATATTTGAAAACGGATGTCTTGTTGTTAGCCGACATTTTTGAAAATTTCCGTGATAAATGTTTAGAAAGTTACGGTCTCGATCCCGCGCATTATTACACTCTTCCCGGATACACGTGGGACGCTATGTTAAAATATACCGATATTACTTTTGAATTGCTTACGGACATAGACATGGTAATGTTTATCGAACGCGGTATACGCGGTGGTCTGAGTCAATGTTCAGGCAGATACGCACAGGCTAACAACAAGTACATGCAGACCTACGACCCATCGAAACCATCGTCGTACCTTATGTACTTTGACGTTAATAATTTGTATGGCTGGGCGATGTGTCAGCCGTTACCCTACACTGAATTTCAATGGGTCGAGGACGTTTCAAATTTCGACTTGAACTCTATCGCTCCGGATTCACCCACGGGATACATTCTCGAGGTCGATCTCGAGTATCCTCGAGACCTTCACGATCGACACACTGACCTACCTTTCTGCCCGACGCGCGATAAACCGCCCGGCAAGCGAGAATGTAAACTTCTCGCCACGCTCTACGATAAAGAACGTTACATTATACATTACCGAAATTTACAGCAGTGTACGCGTCACGGTCTTCGTATCGCGAAGATACACCGCATATTAAAATTCGCGCAATCTCCATGGCTCTGTAAATACATAGAATTAAACACACAATTCCGAACTCACGCCAAAAATGATTTTGAAAAAAACTTGTATAAATTAATGAACAACGCGGTATTCGGGAAAACCATGGAGAATGTGCGTAATCACGTTAACGTTAAATTATTTAAGAAATGGAAGGGTCAGCACGGTGCGGAGGCAATGATCGGGAAACCAAATTTTCATAGTCGTAGCATTTTTTCAGAGAATCTTATTGCCATCGAACTAAGAAAACTCAAGGTGAAATTCAACAAACCGATTTACGTAGGCATGTGCATTTTAGATCTTTCTAAGACGTGTCTATACGAATTTCATCATGAGTATATGGTACCTTTGTATCGCGACAAATGTAAAGTCATGTACACTGACACCGATAGTCTCGTATACCACGTCGAGTGCGATGATGTTTATGAGACGATGAAACGCGATATTGCTAGGTTCGACACGAGCGATTATCCGGTCGACAACGCGTACGGTATGCCTCTCAAAAATAAAAAAATACCTGGTCTAATGAAAGATGAAAACAATGGTGCGATAATGATCGAGTTCGTCGGACTTAGAGCAAAAATGTACGCGTTGAAAGTGGACGGGAAAAAGGACACCAAAAAAGCAAAAGGTGTCAAGAATAACGTAATAGCGCGAGCCATAACGTTCGAAGATTACACTCGCTGTTTGAGAGATGAAATCGAGATGACGCGTCGCCAGTCGTGTATACGATCCAAGTTACACGAAGTATACACGGTGTCCGAAATGAAAATTGCTCTAAGTCCGTACGACGACAAGAGATATCTCGTACCCAATTCGATCGAAACGTTACCGTGGGGACATTATCGGATACCCCTATAATATATTTGTATGTATTTTGCGCCTGATGTACTTGTAATTTACATTCCATGTATTTTATATTTTACATATATTTGTTAATTTTATATCCAGCGTTTCATATATTTTATAGTTTATATTTTTTATTTTTTACATTTTATATTTATTTTATAATTTTACATTTAGCGCTTCATGTATTTTATATTATACACATATATTACATTTTATGTATTTTTGTGAGTCTTTTTATACTATTGTAATTTGTATTTTATACTATTGTAATTTGTATTTTATAGTATGCATTTTATATGTTAATTTTCTATTAAAAATTAATTAAAGTTGATTACATTATACATTTTATAATACGTATTAATAAGAAAATGTATTAAGGATGATGAATGGATGGATAGGTAATAAAGAAGTCTCGTATATATACACCACTTATTATAAAAAAACTGTATTTTTATTTTTATAAGTTTACATTACACTTTTATATGATTATAATAAAGAAAATATTCTTATATAACATTGTCTTTGTGAATCCACGAATTATGTGATCCATCGAATCCCAACCACTTGACGTAAGCCTTGTCACCCTTTCTGCGCAATACTTTCTCCACGAGATAAACGTCCGGGTGAGTCGCACGATGCAACTCGTGCTCGTAGAACGCTCCAACTATAGATGTTCCGCGATAATCCTCTAGTAAATAAGTTACGGGATTGGTATGCTGTACTTTAATAATTTTAAACACCTCGGTTGTCCAATTCGGTGTGTAACCATTTTCAAAGACTGTCTTAAATTTGCTCACGCGTACAGAGTCACCGACTTTAAATTTCGCTCGACCAGCAATCTTTATCGAGCTGTACACCGTATTCAAGAGTCTTTCAGCCACAGCAGGGGTTACGTCGACGGGTCGCATACCGATAGTTCGGTGTTTCCGAGAGTTGTAATTTGACACGAGATTCGGTAACAGGTCAATCCACTTGTAATTGCCGTTGAGTGTAAACTTCTTCCACATGTCGTTTTTCAGCGTACGGTTAAACCGTTTGACGATCGATGCCTTCATTACCGAGTACGTGGAATAATGATTGATATCATGTTTTTTTCAATATTTTCTGCACATCGGCATTGTAAAACTCTTTTCCCTTATCAGTCTGTAAATTTTTCGGGCATCTTGCGCTCTCTCGAATTATCTCGACGATAGCATCAGCTGTCTCGCTTCCACCCTTGCTCTTGAGCGGAATGGCCCACGCGTGTTTGCTCAACACATCGATGACGGTGAGTATGTAGTGGTAGCCTCTGTTAATACGTGAGTACGGAATCATCTCGACGATATCAGCCTGCCATAGATCGTCGTAGCCTCGAACTATGACGTGTCTTCGTTGAAAATTTCTTCTCGCCGGAGCATGCAGTTCCTCGACGAGTTGTCGCCTTTCGGAACTAATATTGGATTTTAACGGTTTCATGGATCGCATACCGATCGTTCCTGTTTTTTCGATTCCGTTTCCATTCTTTGTCTGTTCTGTTCCCGTTTTTTTCTGTTCCATTTCTGTTCTTTCGCTGTTTTTTCTGTTTCGTTTCTGTTCTTTCCCTGTTCTGTTCCCGTTCTTTTCTGTTCCGTACCCGTTCTATACCTGTTCCGTTCCTGTTTTTTTCTGTTCCGTTTCCGTTCTGTACTCGTTCCGTTTCCGTTTTTTTCTGTTCAATTCTGTTCCGTTTCTGTTCTTTTCCCGTTCTAATCCCGTTTTTTTCCGTTCCGTTTCCGTTCTGTACCCGTTCCGTTCTTGTTTTTTTCTGTTCCATTCTGTTCCGTTTCTGTTCTTTTTCCGTTCTAATCCTGTTTTTTTCCGTTCCGTTTCCGTTCTGTACCCGTTCCGTTCCTGTTTTCTCTATTCCGTTTCTGTTCTTTCCCTGTTCCATTCCTGTTTTTTTCTGTTCTTTTCCTGTTTCTTTCTGTTCTTTTCCTGTTTTTTTCTGTTTGGTTTCTGTTCTGTACTCGTTCTTTCGCGTTCGTTTCACGTTTGAATTATCTTTTATCACTGCTTTCTATCGTCTTTCAGCAGTGGTTCTTTGTCTTCCAGTACCGATCGATCAGACAATCGTTCGTAACTATTCCTGACTTGATTTACAACCGTTCGATAACCGTCCGACAATCGTTCCCGAGTCGTTTGATAGCGATCCTGCACCGTTCGATAACTATCCGACAACCGTTCCTGAACCGTCCGCTGTTGATTCAGGAACCGATCAAAATTGTTCGTTAAACGTTCGTAACCGTCTTTTCGCCGTTCGTTATTACTCATTGTTTTTAATCTTGATACGATATGGATGACATCAATCAATCGACTGACACGTTTCGCGATTACGCAGGTTAATTTATAATAAGACCCGCTTCGCGAAGTTCCTCGATGATGGACAGAATCTCGTTGTCGTGTGCGTTGTGACCGGCTCGACGCGATGCTTCGAGTAACCGCAGACGATCTACCAGTTCATTGGGATTGTCCCAGTGCACGTAATCGATCGCGTTATCATTTAACTTCATAGCGTGAGGTAATCCCTTTCCAGATTTCTTCTTTTTCGGCGTAGATTCGATCAACATCAACGGTGCGATCAAGTGTTTGTACTTGTATCCTCTGTTGCTCCGTAGTTGACTGTCCTTGGCGTAATTGCGTCTATGCACGTTTGTGGCAAACAATATGCTTTTGTACTTTTGTAAATCATCATCTGTGTAGATGTCATCGGCGGGGATTTTCTTGAAGATCAATTCGTAAAGACCAGGTGTATCAGCGTAACGTACATTGTCGATAATTATATTATCCTCGTTGTCCACATCGAAATGTTTATTACCGAGCATCATTCCATTATTCTCGAGACGAACACCGTATATATTGTCTATATTTACATCGCTCTCTCGGTTACCGCTCAGGACAGTCACGACATATTTTTGACCCAGCGGACCAAATTGAGCTTGTAAAGCTTTTCGTCCTTGCGACGTCTGTAACTGATTTCGAACAATCGTCGCAAGCGAGTCATCCGTCGTTTCGAAAACATTCTCAAGCGATTCTATCGGTTGTACGGTTGTGGGACGTGGTGTGGAGGTTATCATCGGTACATCGTTTGAAATTTGTAAATGATTAGATTTTTGCGGTGTCGCAGAGATATCGAACGAGACGTTCGACCGTTTTCTCTTACTGGCATATTCTTCCCCCTCTTCCTTCTCACGTTTACGGGTGAACGAAACGTTATCGATCGGCTCCTCTTTTATCGCGCGTACGCCAGAATTGTCAATAATCTTTTGCAGCGGTTCGATCAACGGTTCAAAGTGTCTCTTAGTCGCGATATCCTCTTCGATCCTGCCGGTTTTTAGAGCACGATGTTTCTTTCGAATCGATTCACTCGTTTTTTCAATCTCCTTCGCGATTTTCTCGCGCTCACGTATATCTTTGTTCTCAGCCATGTTAACAGAGAGTGTTGATCGTACGTTTCACCGCGACAAGGTACCAATAACGACTAACCGTTCCGCGGTACTGCAAACTCGTTAAATCCTCCTCTGTATCGCCCGTTAGCAAGTGCACTGTCCTTGTCTATCATCAAAAATCCATAATCACGCTGCCAACAATCGCGACATAATTCACTAAAATCATCATACGACATGTCGGTGTTTACGTGATCGTTGTACACGTGTTTCAAGTTGGTACTGTCCTGCTTAAACAGGATCAGCAGGTTGGCGTTGTCGCGTATAAGATGTTTAGGTATTCTCGCGTACGACTGACAGAGATAAAAGCAGTCGACGTTCGAGTGTCTACCCATTGAAAAATATTCTCTCACGACATCCTGCTTATCGCACGCAACGTCATCGAAGACGAAAATTGAGTTTGGACGCGCCTCGCTCGGTGGAATCACGTCACTGTTATTGGAGAACGTAAAGTAACCGATCTCGTCCATCGACGACAACAAATTCTCCAGATACCGATATTTCGGTTGTTGTAGCGATTTCGAGTACACGTACACGTTCTCGAAATGTACACCGTGCGGACATTCCAACAAATTTATCAGAACGTTGGTTTTACCGCAGTTCAACGGACCGCAAATGATGGCGCGTATAGTATTCGGCAGCATCGCACCATGCTTACGCCTCACCCCGCCGTCTCCCATCGATTGTAATTTATCGTCGTAATTCTTTACGCAAATCGTCAAAGGTTGTCGCACGAATCTCATGTTTTCTGAATCTGATTATATATCTGAATCGAACGTCCCATTTATAGGTGTGTGAGTGCAGCGTACGCTCTATGGGAATGCGCCTTTGTACATGTGAAAGAAACGTATGCGTGCCCCCTGTGCATGCTACAGAAGGCGCTTGCTAGAGAAAGACGTGTGTATGTGGGAACGCAGCGTACGGAGAAAGAAACGTATGCGTGCCCCCTGTGCTAGAGAAGGCGCTTGTGTATACGTAATAGAGAAGACGGTTAGACGTGTATGAGTGCTAGAGAAGGCGTGAGTATGTGCATGTATGTGTGAACACAGCGTATAGAGAAAAAAGCATATCGACGGTCGCGTGCTAGAGAAGGTGTGTGTACGTGCGTGTGTGCATGCGCGAGTGTGTGTAAACGCAGTGTGTAGAGAAAGAAGACGCATGCTAGATAAAGTGTGTGTGTGTGTGTTTGTGTGTGTGTGTTTGTGTGTGTGTGTTTGTGTGTGTGTGTTTGTGTGTGTGTGTGTGTGTGTGTGTGTGTGTGTGTGTGTGTGTGTGTGTGTGTGTGTGTGTGAATGCAGTGAGAAAAGGAATATATCGACGGTCGCGCGAGTGAGACCAAAGAGGATAGCATGCAGGATAAATAAAATGATTGAGGGATGAATAAATAAAAATATATGTGATATATCTATTTTATATATTTTAAAATATTAATAAAATTATACAATGATATATATCCAAAATAAAAGAAGTATGGAAATATAAAATATAAAATATGACGCTAATCTATAAAAATATAATTCTTAATTTCTATCGTAAATCATATCAATCCATTTTACTAAATTTTTCGCGAACATGTCGTATTCCCAGTCGCATTCCATCTCTATTTCTTCAACTCTCTCTTCTCCAAAGAGATATCGCAAATCGAACAGATCGAACAAATCGTCCTCCTCTTCGTTCTCGTCTTTTCCATTTTCGCGCCATAACCAATTATTATAAAGTTGATTCATGCCTCGCTTGCTTTGTATTTTAAATTTATGATATGCCACGTCCACGTAACGTGGACGATCGTGCGTGTGGTTATGATTCCGCAACGGTAACACTAAAACAAATAATGATTCAAAAAAATTACATATATAATAACATATAATAACACTGAAAAATACATGTATAAATATAAAATTATCAATTATAAAAAAAAACACAATGTATTTGTAGAAAAAGGGGTACTTACGATGTTCGCTAGTAAGGGCACGTAGGCATTTCTGTTGAGGCGTGGAAATGTATCGGGGTAGCGTTGCGCTGTGCGCAGCGCCTGCCGGCTTCTTATATGAATAAAGCCCAACGCTGGCATGTTGGGCAGCCTTAGCCTTGTTTCCGGTTTAGATAAACACTGTAAAAAATATATTAATATAAATTAGTACAAAATTATATATATAATATAAAAATCAAAATGATATAAAAATACTTACAATCCGTGCCGTTTTATTTGACGACCACATTTTTAATTTTCTAACCAGTGTCTACGAGTGAATGCTTCACAGTTGAAACTCAAACTGATGGTGCAGTCCGGCTTCGAAGGCATTGTTTATGATTTTGGTACTTATCCCCACGCTGTGGAGATGCCATTTGAGCCTATCATCGATGCTCGAGTAAACTATCGCCCTTTGACGATTCACTCATGGATTGAAAACTATTTTTCATAATAGTACTCGCACTGTTTTTTAGAGCAAGTAATAAAAAATTACTAGGCAACAAAAATCTCGCCAAACTATTTATAGGCATGCAAAATCGCACATCGCTCAGTAGCAAACATGTATCTCATACTGTCACATCCCTCTGATATTATAAATTTGAGTGCTGAGCAGTTACAATTCGTACCAAAGATCATTCTGTTACGCGAGTGCGGCAACTATATCGAACACGTGTGGGACAAGCTTCCGGAACATATAAAGGTTGATTTCGAAGTTCAGCAATATCGTCGCTGCAACGAACATTATAATCAGCCGTGGCAGCAAACGCACATCGACGGACCCGCGCCGTTGATCAAGAATTGTTCGACAGCGAATGCCAGCTGTCGCAAAGGTAAAAAGCGGCTGCGGTCATCTTTTGAATCGCGTGATAAACGCGCTTCCCTTCGAGCTACATATCCCCGGTTATCAATTTTGCGGACCGGGAACCCACTTGGAAAAACGATTAGCTAAAGGCGATAGAGGTATAAATCCGCTGGACGCAGCGTGCTGCGAACACGACATTGCGTATTCTCGGAGCAACGAGCTCGCCGACAGACACGCGGCGGACGAGATACTCGCTGCGAAAACACGAAAACGCGTAATCGCAAAAGACTCGGCTCTCGGAGAAAGAGCAGCCGCTGCTGCCGTCTGGGCAGCCATGAAAGCCAAGACAAAGATAGGTATGGGTATGAAGAAGAAAAAAAAGGTAACGAAAAAAAAACGTATACTTTCGACAGCCAGACGAGGCGGCATGTTACCAATTTTACCGATGTTGGGCGCGCTCGGATCATTGATCGGCGGCGCGGCCGGTGTGAAAAAGGTGGTAAACGACAGCAAAGCTGCGCGACGTCAGCTCGAGGAGCTGCAACGTCACAATCGCGCGATGGAAGGGCGCGGAGTGTATCTCGCCCCGTACAGAGGCGGACGAGGGTTGTACCTCGCCCCGTACAAGTACGGAAAAGGTGTAAAAGCGAAACGAAAAAATATGTCAAAGAGGCGTTAAGAATACCCGCGGGTGTGACGACGAACATGCAACTACTTCATTTGGCAAAACGATTGTGTATCCCGTATTTCAGAGAAGTGTTTATGCGTAACGCGCTACCGACGAGCGGTGCGCGTCAAAACGAGAGCGGTATCGTAAATCTGGACGATGCGGAGGGTCCCGGTACTCACTGGGTAGCGTACGCAAAGAGGAGAAATCACGTAGCGTATTTCGACAGTTTCGGCAATCTGCGACCACCCAGAGAACTCGTACGATATTTTGGGGACGATGTGACAAAGATAGAGTACAATCGAACGTCGTATCAAACTTACGATCAAAGGAATTGCGGACAACTTTGTTTGCTATTTTTACACTCGATTTAAAGACCGACGTTGCGCTGTTTAATCTCAGTATTCGTTCAAACATGTGGCTGACATTTACGCTGAGCGGCAAGAGCAGCATTCTCGCGGCAAGCTACTCTCCGGCTATAGATTTGAGCGACGACGATTACGAGCTCGGTTTAGTGATCTTTGAAACATATAACACGATACCGAACGTGAATGCTTCAAACAATAAATTTTACTTTGGCAAAGACAACGCGGAGATTACGATTCCCGAGGGATCGTACGAGTTGCATGCCATTAACGAGTTTTTGAAACGCGAGATTTCGCAAATACGTCCGCGACGTGACGTCACGACTAAAGGTAGTAATGGCGGGGATAAAGATTCAATAACGATCCGCGCAAATTATAATACGATGAGATGTGAGATCAGATGCGTACACAAAATAAATTTTGGCAAACCAAACAACATCGGCTCGCTCCTGGGATTCACATCGAAGCGTATACTAGAACCGCGAATATGGCATGAGTCAGACGTGTCGATCAACATAATGAACGTAAACATTATCCGCGTAGAGTGCAACGTGACCGCGGGCGCGTACAGCAACGACAAAAGCGTGCACGCGATACACGAGTTTTCACCGAACGTGCCACCTGGATATAAGATCTCGGAAAGGCCGTCGCAGATCATTTAGTGTTACGAATCTGACGATACGCGTGGTTGACCAGAACGGACGATTGCTCGATTTTCGAGGAGAAGAAATTACCGTCAGATTGCATGTGCGACGACGGCTGCAACGATAACGCGAACGTGAGATGCTCGTACTAAACGCGTCGGAACGCGCTAGAAAAATAAACATGTTTACGACGAAAACACCAACGTTACAGCAGTCATCAGATACTTTTGCGACGACATTCGATAATATTCGATCATCCGACTGTTCCAAGAAAAAGAGGCTCACCGCGTCGAACGTTGAATATCTACAATCTCTGGAATTTGCTGTGCGACAATGACGGATATTTTAAATATCGAGGACGAGCCGATCTTTGACGATCGCATCGTCAAGATCGAGACTCACACGTACAATCCGTTCGCCAACACGACGTTTGAATACAACGATGAGATAAGAATTCCTATACAACAGCAGGATCTTTACACGTTACCGTACGAAAGTTTTTTATACATTGAAGAAAAACTTATAATAAAGAAACCAGTTGCAGGATCTGATGTGACATTGGCAAATAATTGCATCGCGTTCATGTTCGATGAGATTCGATACGAGCTCGACGGTGTGGAGATTGATCGAAACAGAAACGTCGGAATAACCAGCACCCTCAAGAACTATGTAACTATGTCAGCTGCCAGAAGCGTAATCGCGAGAAACGCCGGCTGGGATCCGTGGAATCCTCCGAACGGATATTTTAATTTTTGCGTACCGCTCAACATGCTGTTGGGATTTTGTGAAGATTACAGACGCGTGGTGATCAACGCTCGCCATGAGCTGATTTTAATACGCGCGCGTAACGATAACAATTGTCTGAAAACATGAGTCGATTCGATCATTGCAAATTAATCAACGCAAAACTCTATTTAAACTCGGAATGTTATCCGTACGATGATTTGAATCTAGATTTTGATAAAAATAAATGGTCGATTCTGTACGACACGTACGCACATTTCTGTAAAAACTATTACGGATATGATTATCTCGAACCGAATCAATCCGTCACCATGTTTCGACATAATGGTCCATTCGTGATTATCGATTGCTCTCGACAAAACGAATCGATCAAGAGCGCAACCGTGGACGTACGCTTAGAATTTGAATGCAGAGAAAACGTGCCCGCGAACACTACCGCGTACTGTCTCATTATACACGATCGTGTGATTCAGTACAACCCGTTGACCAACGTTGTGCGCAAAATTACCTAAGTGCGGCGCCATTTTTTCTCCAAAACAATATCAAGATGATATAAAAATTTATAACGCGTCGAGACGGATCACAGTATTCTCAACGACAGCTGTCATGTCTGTACCAACGTTCGTGGATCTGCAAGGTTTCATCGTTGGTGGAGAATTTATCGTTAAGGAATTTGCCTCTCTCAAAGATGGATTTGAACTCACCCACTACATGTTTACACCCACCTATCCATGGGAATATCTTACCAAGGCAGAAAAACGTCAGGTGGTGTGGTTGAAAGTGAATCATCACGGAATATCATGGGAGGATGGATTGATTCCGCACAGCATGGCTAGAGATTTAATTACAAAGGCCGTGATGGGTACAACTGCAACCAATGATGAAATTATCGTGTACGTAAAGGGATGCGAGAAACGAGAATGGCTGCAGGACTTACTCCTGGACGAGGCGAAAGAGGAAGCTAATGTCGAAAATATCGAGGTGCATTACGAAGACATAAAACCTCTAAACAAGTTGGACATTACGTACACCTTACGTTGTCGGAATCATGTGAACAATTGCGCTTTACAGAATGTATTTAAACTGTTTAACTGGTGGTCTAGCAATAAAAAATAATTTTTTATGTGTTGTGTATTTTTTATATTTCCATTACCCGTTTATATTTCCTCTTCCCCGTTTATTAATTAAAATAGTTTTTAAGTTAGGATAATTAGTAGGAAAAAATATTTCTAAAACGTTTATACAAATACATATTTATTTATTATTCAAAGCATCATATACAATATTGTCTGATGCATAAACCATCAGTTCGCAATCTATGAGCGAAGTTTTTACACATATTTCATCTAATAGCTTTACAGCATCGCACTTATTATTAATGTTATTTCGCTGCAAACATTTTACAAATCGATTATATTTTTCTTTTACTACGTGCATATCATCCCACAACTTAAAGTAGACATTATTGATAACATCTTCAAGATTTAATAAAAATTGCACGGTCAAAGGTTTCATATACAAAGCTTTGTTATTTAATGTAAATTTTATGACAATTTCATTACGTAATTTGACGAGTTCGATGAAAAGATCATTAATCCACAACGATGTAGCGATGGTTGACTGCAGGAGTCGCTCGATATCCATGCGTTTCTCGATCATTATTACCCAGGTATCACGTGACAGCTGTATCTGATTGCTTTTGTTATCGCCAAGAATCATCTCCACAAAAGGTTCACATCCTACACTGACACCGATATCCAAATATTTGTAGGCAGTGGCGGTAAAGCGAATCGCCTTCCCAGGATGCGAGGAGTATAGCGTGGCTGTGATAATGTTCTGTAAAAAGAATATATCAAGTTATAGAAAAATATAGAAAATATATAGGATTTAAATATATAGATTTTAATTTAATTAAAAATACTTACGATTTATCGCACCCGTCATTCTGTTGGATCGGAACGTAATAGTTCATCTCGTACGGTTCTTTCTTCAGACACTTTACAATTCGACTTCCACCAATCAACTGCTGCGGTAACGTAGATGAAGCTTTACCGTTCGTATTCCACTATTTGACTGATGCAATAACGAAATTTAAGCTGCCGACGGTTCGGCGCTCCTTGTCGCGATAAAAAATTTGTTTATAACAAACCGCTACCGGATATAGTCAGCGATTTTTGTTTATAGCTATTCCAAGAGCTGTCGAATAAATTTATCAGCTGCCGACGATTCGGCGCTCCGTACGATAAATATTCTTAGAAATTTGTTTATATCAGGTTGCAACTCGCATATTATTTTACTTAAAAAATGTTTATACTGATAAGCGACAGAAAGAACCATAGATAAAAATTGTTTATACCTAATTACTACTTCTAGCCGCAGGGCCTAATTGTTTATATCAAGTTGCAACTCGCATATTATTTTTCTTAGAAATGTTTATACTGATAAGCGGTGACCGGCAAGTTATTGTTTATATCTGGTTACAACTGACTTGTAATTTACATAAATGTTTATACTGATAAGCGGCTACCGACCGGTATTTGTTTATATCAGGTTACAACTAGCATGTTGTTTATATAAATGTTTATACTGAGCGGCGGTTATAAGCGGCGGCATCCGTTTGTGTGACGTCATCCCCCCTCCCCGCGTGATGTCATACCTTCCCGTGACGTCATACCCCTCCCCGCAAATACCCCCCCGCCCCTCACCCCCCCTCGGAGCCCCGTAGTCAGAACCACCCCCTTATTCCTACTAATCAGTTTTTCTTATCATTAAATTAATATTTCTATTAAACAATTAACATTTGCAGATCGTATGCTGAAAAATTTTTAATTATGCAAAAACTAAAATATCCAGAGCAATTTAAAGGCAAGCCTACAACAATTGTAACGTCGTCTAATGAACAAAAGATTTTAAAATTATCAAACGGCTCCAAAACTGTAAAACTTTATGTGTCAAATGATACTTATAAACGTGCTAATGCTGGTAAATAAACTCTGAATAATACTTTTTGTATATTTTTTAATTTTTTATTATAAATTTTTATTTCTATAAATTTGCAATTTGCTACACAGTTATTCGAGGAATATAACAAAGGGAGAATATCGGCAACGCCGCCCCTCCCGCGCGCCCGGGACGTAACAGTATTTTAAGAGAAATTTAAAAAAAAATATGTTAAAAAGAAATCGATAATGTTATGTTATGTTATGTTACTTTTTTACTTTTTATGAAGTATAAATTCTGAACATAAACAGTAATTAATAAGTACATGCATAAAATGTATATTAATTTGTTACTTACCAGTGTAATAATTAATAAAAAATTAATTATTAATTCATTATTTTTTGGATAAGAAATCTTAACCATTTATTCCGTTAAACAATTAATTGAAAATCAAATTTTGTACTAATTCAATTATTTCTTACGATAGTAATTTTTTATTTCTTCTCTTCTGACGAATCCTTGTTGTTCTGGAGTAACTTCCAAAGGCCCGGGATCTTCCTCGGGGTCGTCTGGAAGGATAACTGGGTATTCAATCTCATCTTCTTTCATGAGACAGATATTATGGAGAACACAACAAGCAATTATGTAATATGGGATAAGATCTGTCCTTCGCATTGGTAGTTTGTCCTGCATATATCTCCATCGTCCTTTTAACAGACCTATAGACCGTTCCACAATCATTCTGCTACTAGATAAAGCGTCATTATAATGGATTTGTTTTGCTGTTAAATGCCACATTGTCCTTGTATGACACCATTACGAATTTTTGTAAAGTGTAAGCTGAATCACCAATAAGGTATTTATCGTTGTCAAAATAATTGCTGTTACATTTTTGTTGTAGTCCAGAATACTTTGTTGTGGGTGCGATGCACTCACACAAGAAATGTCGCAAGCGACATAAGGTGTCAAATGACATGTCGCGCGCGGACATCGCCCGGCCTACATACCGGGCGTTGCACGCAGGCCCCCGGTAACTTAGTTATCGAAAAATAACATTAGCAAATAAATAACAATAGCGAATGTTAGACGATAGAAACTCGCCGATATGAAACAAATCGTGGCTATTTAGCGAACCTGCGGCGCGATCAATACATTATTTAGAATTAGATCTTGCCTGGCGAGCGGCCCAAGCCCTTTGCGAGGATCGGGATAACGTTCGTAGGGCTTTAGAATATCCCTCCGAAGGCAATAACGAGCTACCTGAACACGTAATACGCAAGCGAGAATTTCTCTTCGCGAGTCTCGATTCGAGTCTATTTGACAACGCGACACGACAAGACTGCGAGATCAAACGGACGAGACCGTACATTAGCCGAACTCCGAGCCGTGTATTCTCACGAGGTGAATTTTCACTGACCTCGTACAATTCGGATATATTTAACCCGGAAGAAATTCTCGAATGATACGCAATAAATGCCAACGAACGAGCACAACTATCGGGTGCTCAGCGAACAGAAGCTCAACAATTTATAGCCGACGCGGAGCGAGAAATTCAAGAAATACATCGAGAAATCCGCGAAAATCCGGCCGCCAGGGCAGCACAGCCCAACGTAGCGCGAGAAAGAGACGACGAAGTCCGAGACACACTGCGCGCGATAATTCAAGAAATACACCGATTACAAACGGATATAAACGCCTATTTAGGATATGTGATTTCCGGAAGATGGAATATCACCTGATCCAGCCAAGCTGCAAGCAATAAGAGATTTTCCGGAACCACAAAAGGTCAAAGATGTTCAATCATTTATAGGCCTAGCCGGATATTATAGAAAATTTATTAAAGAATTTTCTAAAATTGCAAAATCGCTAACTAAATTAACAAAGAAAACGAAAAAATTCGCGTGGGCCGCCAAGCAACAGATAGCCTTTAACACATTAAAAGAAAAGTAATGACAGCCTCAGTACTCCAATATCCAGATTTTATGAAAGAATTTAACGTGACCACTGACGTGTCTGATTGCAATCGGAGCTGTATTGTCACAAGGACTGATAGGCAACGACCGTCCCATTGCTTACGTGAGCAGAATATTAAATCGCGCAGAGCAAAATTACAGCACCACCGAAAAAGAATTACTCGCAATAGTGTGGGCTGTAAAACATTTTCGACCATATGTATACGGAACTAAGTTCAAGATCGTGACTCATAAACCCCTCATATGGTTGTTCAATGTAAACGATCCCGGATCAAGATTGATTCGATGGAGATTAAAACTGGAAGAGTACGATTATGAAATCATTCATAAGGCCGGTCAAGCGAACGCGAACGCCGACGCGCTAAGTCGTAATGTGAAGCGGGAAGCTCACGTTACAGAAGCAGCGGATAAAGTCCTCACGTTGGACGAAGATAACGAACACGCATATACATCTAAGACTAAAGATGAAATAGAAGAGGACAACAAATGCGAACAAGCATATACAGAAGACAAGAAAAAACAAATTCTATATGATGCACCTACGGGAGGGCATCAAGGAATCAAAAGAACGATAAAGAGAATACGATTAAAACATAATTGGTCTGGATTAACGGCCGATGTAGAGCGGTACATAAAGAAATGCGAGCTATGCCATAAGAATAAACTTTCTCGAAGGATAAAGGCACTTCTTGTCGTAACAGATACGCCTAGCCGACCCTTTGAGAAATGTGCGCTTGATATAGTAGAACCACTAACATTAACGAGAAATGAAAATCGGTACCTACTAACCTTTCAGAATCATCTTACGAAATTTAGTAAGGCGATACCTATACCGAACCAGGAAGCCAATACCATGAGCAAAGAATTTGTCACGAAAATTGTACTGGAATACGGAACGCCGGAATACGTATTAACGGACCAAGGCACAAATTTTACGAGCGAGATATTAAAAATACTTGCAAATTATTAAAAATAAATAAAATTTAAATTACCGCCTATCAACCCGAGAGCAATGGAATGCTCGAACGATTGCATCAGATTCTAGCTGAATGTTTGCGATATTATATAAATAAAGACCAAACCAACTGGGATGAATGGTACGCGATGCACACGTATAATACAACGCCTCACACGGCTACAGGTTGTACACCGTTTGAACTAATATACGGTCGACAGGCAGAACTGCCGACAGCCCTAACGAAACAGCCTAAACCCATCTATAATTACGACGACTATGCACAAGAATTAAGGGAGAGGTTAAGGGCCGCAAACCGTGTCGCACGCGAAAACATAACAGAAGGAAAGGCCAAAGCTAAAACGCAGTACGATAAATGCACGAAGGAAACAAAATTCAAAATCGGCGAAAAAGTACTATTATACAATGAAACGCTCCGACGTGGACGATCTAAAAAATTAGACGTACAGTGGACTGGACCGTATACCGTAACCAAAAAACATTCTGATGTAAATTATACAATAAAAAGAGGAAGAACGGCAACTTGCATACACGTAAATCGATTAAAAGCATTCATAGAAGCGTAAATTAAAATTTTAAATACGTATAAGTGCAATTACAGACAGTCAATTTAGCGCATACAAGCGAGCGCACTTTTCAAGGTGCATACTTATATCAATGTCATTCTATTGATTTGTAAAAAAAAAGAAATTATTTTTTTTAATAGCGCAATGTACGACAAATCTTTAAACATATTGCAAGATATATATATGTATGTATGTATGTACGTATGTGTATAATGTACGAAAAAAAAAAAAAAATTTTTTTCCTGCGAGGGAGGAATGTGGTAGTTCACAAATATAACTTCGCATTTTAGACTATAACACAAGATTGTAATTTTATGAATAGCTTTCGTCCACAGTAGACACAACAATACTAATGTATCTATGTATGCGTGTATGTATGTAAAAAAAAAAGATTTCTTTTGGGGCTACAAATTATGTAACATTATATTGCGCGAAAAAATTTCTACGCGAAAACATTATATTGAATACTTTGCGAAAACTTATGCGTAAACGTTTGTGTTTCGTTTAGTATTAATTATAGAATCGATGCACAGTGGACTCAAATCGATTCTAGCCGGCCAAAAATGAAAAAATGGAATTAAAAATTATTATCAAATATGTGTTTTTTATGTTTCATAATAATTTAAAGTACACGAAAATGAAAGTTTTAATAAAATATACCATTGTTTAAGAAAGATATTCACAATTAAACTCAATTGATTATATAGCATCGCTTAAGCAACTCCAATAAGTAATCTAAACAGATAGCCATTATTCAAAGTTGTTATTAATGTAATCAATGAAAGTTTCTTTTCTCTAATCTATCAACTAATAAGCCTCTGAAAAACTTCTTATATCATTATTAAATCAATCCAGATTTTTTCAGTGTTTGAGATTCTGCAACCACTTTATAAAATTTAAAACGGATTATATATTGAGTTGTATAAAAAGACTTCCATTGACTTCCACGATGGGACTTTTTCTACATAGAGTGTATACCTATAAGAACTGATATATAAAAGGAAAACACGCGCTTTTCAGCGCTTTTTAATGTACAGCACATTTTGTGTTTCAATACGCGGCGCGCGGTGTCTTATTACGAGCAGCGACGCGACGCCATACGGCAGACATTTTTCGAGTCAAAATTTAAAATTTACTATGAATCTTGTCAATGGTTATTTGAGCCTCTGATAATGTTTCTTGATCTACAAAATCTTGAATTCCTATTTTCGTTCTTACAATTCTTACTTTTTTATCCCTTTTGAATCTCCAAATCTTATTAAAATTTTTGGCAATTAAAATATTAATACTCGATCCACATATCGAAAAAAAATTCTATTAATTCAGACTAATAAATTATTTTTTTGATTTTGCTTGTTCATTGTACATTTCTATAATTTTTATGTTTTTATTGAATAATACACAAGAACAGCTACGATCCAGGCTCTCATGAGTTTAATTCCTAATAAATAATTCCTTTTTTCTACATAGGCTTTGTATTTCTGTTTATAATTTTATCTTATCTATAACTCAGATTAATCTTCCATTATCACATTTACTCAATTTGCATTTAATGCATATCTCGATTTTTCGTCTGCCACCAACGCGCGCGAACGCAAATATATCCATTAACCCATTAATAGAGGGCGCGCGATGATGTGTTTACTCGTGAAAAGAACAACAAGGGGATATAATACGGGACCGCGATCATTGAAATGAGATTCCCTTGTTGGCCTAATTGTACGCTGAGCATACCTTAGCCAAACATATTAAAGAGAACATTTATTTGTTTCTCAATTTACCTTTCTTTTGCAATATGTAAATTTTTTTTACTATATTATATAATATTTCTTAGAGTAGTTAATTTGTTTTTTGTTCACGCATTTGTTCGCAGTTTTCATTCGATAATTTTATTAATAGTTCTTAAAATATATTAATCAACTAATTTAGATTATAAATATCAAAACATGGTTTCTCTCACGCGACTTGAACTGTATAAGGTAATGAAGGATGTTCAACCGTCTTCTCGGTTCAAATTTTTAAAAGGCTTTATTTTAAATAAATTAGGTCTTTCGGAATGTTTGCCTTCTATTGAAAAGAATCTGAATGATTCTATTCACCTCTTTCTCAATAAAATTACGCAAAAAAAAATTAAAATTACGAAAAAGTTCGGATGAATTCATCAAAAAATCAAAATCATGGCTAGACAAAGAATTTGTCATTCCAAATTCATTACTTTCTTCTCATAAAAATAAAATAAATGTTACGGAATCTGCTTGTTCCGGTAAACGCGAGCGTCCGAAAGTTCTATTTGAAGATGCAAGCGAAAGAACGAAAAGACGACATTGTTCGGAATTGTTATCGTCTTATTCTGTCGAACAAATCGCATCGACTGCAACTAGGACT
Source organism: Monomorium pharaonis (assembly GCF_013373865.1). Lineage (NCBI taxonomy): Eukaryota > Metazoa > Arthropoda > Insecta > Hymenoptera > Formicidae > Monomorium > Monomorium pharaonis. The sequence continues at coordinate 18,031,782 of NC_050472.1, read as the reverse complement.
TTACGTAAGGAGGGTAAAAGACAAATTGCTCATTTCGTCAATAATATTATATCGTCTGGTTCCATTCCAAAACAACCTGAGAAACCTGAGAAACGTCAATATTCAGAAGATCAAGCGTTATCATTACTCATAGGAAGAAAACTTACGAAATCCCAATATAATTTAATGCGTTTGGGAACAAAGGAGATGGGAAGTGATTTGTATCCTAGTTATAAACGGATACTTGAGGCAAAGAAGCAATGCTATCCTGACGGAATTACAGTTACTAACGATTCTGTAGAAGTTTCCCTGCAGTCTCTTTTAAATCATACGGCTACTCGTTTGCTTCAAACATGTGAGACCGTTTTGATTTCATTGGGTACATCAGTACAAAAACTTGAATTAATCGTAAAGTGGGAGTAGGAATAAAAGGAGAGTTATGGATAGGGAGCTCCGAGGGGAATTCGGGGCACGGGGTAACGTTGCGTGGCGCGGCGGGGGTATGATGTCACGCGGGGAAGAGTAAGGGTCTGGATGATATCATCACCTTTTGAAATTCCGGTTTTATGGGGAAAAACTGTTCTTGTGAGATAACAATAAAATATATTTGTTTTTTTTTAAAGTTCATAAATTATGGATAGAAGGCTGATATCTGTAACCTTTTTTCTCTCTCGTGCGCTCTCACTCCCCATTCGTTGCGATAGTATCCGGTATGCATCAAACATGTGTATGACATATATATGTATGTTTTATTATCTTACATATTTTATTAAGATGTTTATTCTTATTATTATTAATGTTTATAAATATAAACGATTTCTTTGCGCCGATATTTCGGCTGCGCTTAGGTAAAAAAAGATATAGCGTTGAATTACAATTTTTAGAAAACGTCTGCCTAAGGTGCATAGTACAAAAATGTGTACAACATTGTTATCGGTTTTTTTCATCAGACGTGGCTCGAACGTAAACTTGTGACGATGCGTCACTGAGTCCCGGGCCGCCCCACCACGGGACTCGGCGTCTACGGACGCCCTCCCCGATAGTTTAGAGTTCCCCCACGGGAAACCATTTTCACCCGGCGGTTATATAAGCCGGGTGCGATCTAGACCTGACACCAGTCCCGTCCTGTCGACTGAGTAGGTCTCCGGACCACTCCGACGCCCGGTCCTCGCCGGCATTCGACTATCCTTGAGTCCGCCGACGGAGCAGGCCACCTAGGGCCGTTCTGCCGCCCGGTTCTTGCCGGCATTTGGCTGTCCTTGTCATCCCCAACGGGGCAGGTTACCTGGCCGCCCTGCCTGCCGGTTCTCGCCGGCGACCACGGGTCGCGACTGCGTTCTAAGGTGCTGCGCACTAGCGCGCTCCCGTCCGATTGATGTCACTAGGCTAAGCTGTACATTTCTGTATATATCCCCGTAGACTAAGTAGTATATAAGGTAGCATAAGCAATGTGTAAGTCAGGCTAAGGTTTCTAATAAAGACTTATTAATTTAACATCGGTGTGCGCAAGTTGGTTTCCCCTCTTTTCTCGAATCCTGGTACCCGGCGAGCCTGTCCGAGGCAATCGGGAAAGGTGAACTGCTTCAACGTATTACTCTTGACCGAAAAATTCATGTAAAAAACCATATTCTCAGGTCAAGGGATATAGACAAAATATAACTGCTTAGAAAGCGCATAGGGCTGCAGTCAGTGTAAGACCTTTGACGTAAAGAATTGAAGTAATTCTAAAAAATGGTTCTGAATAACGCGGAAGTAATTGATTGCTAAAAAGTGTTAAAAAGGTGTTGAAAAAAACATGGAACAATTTGATCAAGAGGAACGTGAGCTCCTGGAGCAAGCAGGCAAAGTCGCTACTCTGATTGAGTATTTTGCATGGTTGCAATAATGCGACGAATTTATACAGCGGCTTGAGGAACGTCGTCGCGTCAAACGTCCTCACCGTCGGACAGAGACAATCGTTGGTGGCGAGAATCGTACGACTCGAAGGTAAAAAGACGCGATTACAAAGACATTTCGGGCACGTCGGCGGTAAGTACACGAGTGATAACGCGGAAAGATTCGTATAGCGCGAGATAGATACCGCGTTTGAAAACCGCGTTCTGACTGGTGCGATAACTAACACGAATTACATCGAACCGCAACAGTTTCTCGAAGACGCAGGTGGTATAGTGATTGAGCGAGTGCGGAACGTTCTAGAAACATATGACAGTATAAAAGTGAATGCCGCGTTTAACGATAAATTCGTAACAGTTGAAAAGCGCGCTAGCAAAAGCATTATCACGAAAAATTGTAAACTATAAATGTTATCGAGCCTACGTTGAGCCTACTGGTAGTCTTCCATAATTTATCTGGATACGATTCACATTTTATTATTAAAGAAATAGCTACAGCGTTCAAAGGAAAAATTGGCTTGTTACCCATCACAAAAGAAAAGTACATTTCATTCACAAGCATGTTATAAGTACCACAGATAAATTAGACCCACAAAATCATATAAAGCTACGGTTTATAGACTCGTACAAATTTTTAAATACTAGTCTCGAAAAATTGGTATCATTTCTAGATAAAGAAAAATTAAAAATTGTACGTTCAAAATTTTCACACTTGTCCGACGAGGATTTCGATTTACTGACACGAAAGGGTCTATTTCCGTACGAGTACGTGGATTGCGTGAATAAGCTGCAGGACACATGTTTACCGTCGCGCGAATCATTTTTCAGTTCTCTAACCGATAACACAGTATCCGAGAGCGATTACGCGTACGCCGTTAACGTCTGGCATTAGTTCTCCATCCAAACCATGGGTGAATACAGCGATTTATATTTGAAAACAGATGTTCTATTATTAGCCGACGTTTTTAAAAATTTCTGCGATAAATGTATCGAAAGTTACGGTCTCGATCCGGCGCATTATTACACTCTCCCCGGATACACGTGGGATGCGGTGTTAAAATATACTAATATCACTTTTGAATTGCTTACTGACATAGACATGGTAATGTTCATCGAGCGCGGAATACGCGGTGGTCTAAATCAATGTTCCGGCAGATACGCGCAGGCTAATAAGTACATGCAAACGTATGATTTATTGAAACCATCGTCATACCTTATGTATTTTGACGTTAATAACTTGTACGGCTGGGCAATGTGTCAACCGTTACCGTACACCGAATTTTAATGGATCGAGGATGTTTCGAATTTCAACGTAAACGCGATCGCTCAGGATTCACCCACAGGATATATTCTTGAGGTCGATCTCGAGTATCTTCGAAACTTTCACGATGCATACACCGACCTACCCTTCTGCCCGACGCGCGATAAGCCACCCGGCCAGCGTGAAAATTTCTAGCAACCTTATATGAAAAGAAACGTTACGTCATCCACTACCGAAACCTGCAGCAGTGCACGCGTCACGGTCTTCGTACCGCAGAGATACACCGTGTATTAAAATTTGCACAATCTCTATGGCTCTGTAAATACATAGAGTTAAACACGCAATTCCGAATCCTCGCAAAAAATGATTTTGAAAAAAACTTGTATAAATTGATGAATAATGCAGTATTCGGAAAAACTATGGAGAATGTGCGTAATCATGTTGACGTTAAATTATTGACGAAATGGAAGTGTCAATATAATGTGGAGGCAATGATTGCGAAACCCAATTTTCACAGTCGAAGTATTTTTGCCGAAAATTTAATTGCTATCGAACTCAGAAAATTTGAGGTGAAATTCTACAAACCGATCTACGTAGGCATGTGTATCTTAGATATTTCTAAAACGTGTCTATATGAATTTCACCATGAATACATGCTACCGCTGTACAAAAACAAATGTAAAATTATGTATACCGACATCGACAGTCTCATATACCACGTCGAGTGTGAGGATATTTACGAGACAATGAAACGAAAGGATATTGCTAGATTCGACACGAGCGATTATTCTGTTGATAACGCGTACGGTATGCCTCTTGAGAATAAAAAAGTGCCAGGTTTAATGAAAGACGAGAACAATGGCGCGATAATGACCGAGTTCGTTGGACTTAAGGCAAAGATGTACGCATTGAAGATGGATGAAAGGAACAATACTAAAAAGGCGAAAGGCGTAAAGTGTAACGTCGTAGCGCGTACTATTACATTTAATGATTACACACGCTGTTTAAGAGGATGCTAAAGCCGTGTGTTTTACCGATATTCTGTTCAATTATTTAATTTTGAATTGAATTTACAGAATTGATAATCTTTTTACACTTTTAAAGTACGTACACAAATAAACCCAGGGACAATTAGATAAAGGTCAAAAATGCAAAAAATTTTTTAAAGTTTATTTGTTCATAAAAATATTTACTTCAAAATACAAAGTACAAAATACAAGTTATGTAGCTTATACGTACAAATAAATGGTGTTCCCGGGTTCGGAATAGATTGACAAATAAGATTATAATCGTCAAATTACGATTACAAGCCGTAAAAAAGATATTTTTATAATAAAAGCGCTTAAATGAATAAAATTTTTGATCACATAAATATGTTTTTTTACGGCTTGTAATTGTAAATATAATATAATTAACAAATATAGTCTTATTCCTTCTATTCCAAACTGCGAGACACCATTTATTTGTAAATATAAGCTATATAACTTGTATTTTAAAGCAAATTTTTTCATGAACAAGGATAAATAATGACTCTGCATTACTGACCTTAATCAAGTTTGATGGGCAGTTTAGCATCTTCTTAAAAGACGAGATCGAGATGACGCGTCGCCAGTCATGCATAAGATCTATGCTACATGATGTATATACAATATCCGAAACGAAAATTGCTTTAAGTCCGTACGACGACAAACGATATCTCATACCTGATTCGGTCGAGACATTGCCGTGGAGACATTATCGGCAGACATATCGGGAGACATATACCTTTATAATATTATATGTATCTTGTAGTTTACATTCAATGTATTTTATATTCTACATATATTTACTAATTTTACATTTTACGTTTCATATATTTTATAATTTTATATATTTTACATTTTACACTTATTTTATAATTTTACATTTAGCGCTTCATATAATTTACTTTTTACATTTATTTTACATTTTATATTTTACGTTTTATGTAGTTTTGCAAATTTTTTATATTTTGTAATTTGTATTTCATAATTTGCATTTTCATAAGTATTTTATATGTCTAAAACTCATAAGAATTAAGATTTTTTACATGTTTAAGGATGTATGATGGAAGAATAATAAACAAGCTTCATGTGTGTTTGTGTATGTGCCATAAAAATGTATTTTATTTTCGTATGGTTACATTGTATTTTTATATAGTTGCATTGTACTTTTATATGTTTATAATAAAAAAAACTTTTTGTATCAAATTACATTTTTCTTGTCAATCCATAAATTGTGCGATCCATCGAATCCCAGCCACTTTACATGGACCTTGTCTCCCTTCCTGCGCAATATTTTCTCTACGAGATATACATCAGGGTAAGTCGCGCGATGCAACTCATGCTCGTAGAACGCTCCTTCTATAGATTTTCCTCGATAGTCCTCGAGTAGATAGGTCACGGGATTGGTATGCTGTACTTTAGGAATTTTAAACATCTCGGTTGTCCAATTTGGCGTGTAACCCTTTTCAAAGACCGTTTTGTACTTGCTCACGCGTACCGAATCGCCCACTTTAAATTTCGCCGAGCCCGCAATTTTTATAGTGCTGTACACCGTAGTCAATAGTCTTTCGGCCACAGCGGGGGTTACGTCGATGGGTCCCATACCGATCGTTCGGTGTCTCCGAGTGTTGTAATTCGACACGAGACGCGATAACACGTCAATCCACTTGAAATTACCGTTGAACGTAAACATTTTCCACATGTCGTTTTTCAGCGTGCGGTTAAAGCGTTCGACGACTGACGCCTTCATTACCGAGTGCGTAGAATAATGATTAATGTTATGTTTCTTCAATACTTTCTGCACATCGGCGTTGTAAAACTTCTTCCCCATATCGGTCTGTAAATTTATCGGGCGTCTTCCGCTCTCTCGAATTACTTCAGAGATAGCGTCAACCGTCTCGCTTCCGCCCTTGCTCTTGAGAGGTACGCCCCACGCGCGTTTGCTTAAGGGTGCGGTCCCATGGACTGATATTTTCCGCGTAACGCGTATCGCGTAACCAATCGGAGACGTTCCGCGTTTTCTGTTACGCGGATTTTGTAATCTCATCGTTCACATGGAACATAAAACGGCAGCAGCGTATCGCGTTTAACCAATGATATTTTTCTATTCTGTTAAAACGTTCCAACAGAAATGCTAAATGTCACAGTTGATTGGTTACGTAAGTTTTTATTACGCAAATTTTATGTCCATGTGAACGATAGGATCTAAATATCACGTAATAATATCGCGTAATATACATTATGTATTGAAAGTTTAGACAGTTTAGTCTAAAATGGATTCAGACTTATTCTTATCTATTATTGCTTTACAAAAACAAATAATAAAAGAAAGAAATAAAACATCAATTTTAAAATTAAAAAAGTTAGTGATGCTTTTCTTATTGTGCCAAAAAAATGAACAAAATAAAATAGTAAAACGAAAATATTGGGTTCATCCAATTTTTTCCAACAAAATGCGGAAACAATATGGAGCAAGTAACACTCTTATAAAAGAGTTGCATTTTCATAATGACGACAAATTCATTAATTATTTTCGCATGAATATGGACACATATAAAAAATTATTAAATATTATTGGACCACATATAACAAAACAAAAATGTATTCGAGATCCAATACAACCAAATACGCGTCTAGAAATATGTCTCCGTTATTTAGCCTCAGGAGACAGTATGAAATCTCTTTCCTATATGTTTCGTATAGGGACTAGTACGATTTCAAAAATTATATTTGAAACTTGTGATGTAATTTGGAACGTATTACAAGATAAAGTTTTTCCACAATTTAATAAAGACTTGTGGGAACATATAGCAAGTAAATTTGAAGAAAAATGGAATTTCCCACATTGCATAGGAGCTATGGATGGAAAACATGTTATGTTACAAGTATGTTAATGTTTAAACTCAACTTTTGTTTTACTTTTATTACATGTTAAGAGAATAATTGTTTTAATGTAATGTACAGGCTCCTCCTAACAGTGGGTCAATTTATTATAATTACAAGGGTCAGCATAGTTTGAATTTATTTGCACTATGTGATGCAGAATATCGTTTTATCGTGCTGGACATTGGAGCAGAAGGACGACAAAGTGATGGTGGGGTATTCAGAAAGAGCAAATTATATTCTGCATTAGAAGAAAATTTGTTGCAAATTCCACCACCAAAAATTGTTAATGTCAGAGGCCCTGTATTACCATATGTAATTGTCGCAGATGAAGCCTTTGGCTTGAAAAATTATTTAATGCGACCATATTCCCGAAGCCAAAATCTTGATCGAAAAAAGAAAATTTTCAACTACAGATTAAGTAGAGCAAGACGTACTGTAGAAAGTTCCTTTGGAATATTAACTGCAAAATGGCGAATCTACAGGAAACCAATTATAGCATCTATTACTTTAAGTAGAAAAATTGTGCAAGCAACCTGCTGTTTGCACAATTTTATAATTAATCATGAAAATAGTTATAAATATTATTCTACTTTAACACCAGTTGATGCAAATGTTGCAAATGAAGCTCTTCAAGACAATATAAATGAAATAAATTCTTACTCTAAAAATGCGGCTATGATAAGAGATAAATTTGCTGATTATTTTGTAAAAGCTGGAGCAGTTACATGGCAATGGGAAAAAGCGTTTCGTAATGAATTCTGAATTTTTTATTTTAAATAAGTATATATATGTTTACTTATTTAAATTAATATAAATATATATTATATAAGTAACTATTATCACTATGCAATGTGGGAAATTCCATTTTTCTTAAAATGTACTTGCTATATGTTCTCACAAGTCTTTATTAAATCGTGGAAAAACTTTATTTTATAATATATTCCAAATTACATCACAAGTTAAACATGTTATACGTTTCATTTGCTATGTAATTACAAAGATTTTTATTTAAAATTTTAGATAAACTTTTAAATTCAAAATTTTCATTTTTTGTGCAGTAAACATAATTTCTAATACATATATGCGTGTGTGTGTGTGTGTGTGTGTGTGTGTGTGTGTGCGTGCATGTGTAAACTTACGTATACTTATGTTTAAAAAAATGTCAATGTAAATAAAATTTTTTAATTTTTTAAATTTATATTAAGAAATATAGTATATAAGAATTTAAATATATTAAACAATAACATATAATTACAATAATGTATAGTTTACATAAAATTTGATGTATCTCAACATTAAACTTTTATTTTATAGTTTCTATATACAACTGTTATTGTATATAATACAGTTTAAATAAAAATATAATATAATATAATTTCATATTTGAGTCAATACAAAATAAAACTTATTTTCCTTATAAAAAGGTATTGCTCAGTAGTACAGTATTATAAAATTGCAACAATTTGTTATTAACAAATCTATCACAGTTAACAATACTCTTTGGTAAAACTTAAATTATTCTTTTTCATAACTTAATATTTTCTTTGTACTATTTCTCTTTATATTTTATATACTTAATATTTTAATTCTTTTTTTAAATAACTTTAATAACTTTTAATAACTTATTAATCTTTTTAATGACTTTAATAACTTATTAATATTTTTAATCACTTTTTACTTTCTTCAATATCTTTAATAACGTATGCTATTAAATTTCTTCATTGTTTTCAAACTCTGCTGCTGTAGCCATTTTAAGAAATTCAATTTGCATCATAACTCTCTTTTTATATGACAAACGATGTAAAGTTTCTCCTAAAGTTTTTAAAAATCCATCAACAGGATCAACTTCTGTAATAGGCATCTTTATAATATCTAATAAAGCACTTTGTAACTGTTGTGATTGATCACCCTTGTGATTAATCTTTCGTTCTGTAAAAATTAAATGTGTATAAATTAAATGTTAAACAAAAAGTAAAAATAATATACATAATCTAATCTGACATATACATATGTGACGTCCCCGCCAAATAATAATTTTCTTTTTCTTTTCTTTTTCTTTCTATTTTTATTATTCATATTCTTAATTATATTATTATAATTAATCACATATTAATTAATTGTGCATTTATATAAAACTACCATTATTAATTCGCGAACAACACTACTATTATTAATTGTATTAATATTACATATTAATTAATTATGCATTATTTTCTATTTTTATTCTCGCGTACAATTATTGTAACGTTATTATTATTTTGCGTATAATTATATGAGTATTAAGTTGCGCCGAATATATTATTTTAAATACTACAATTCTATTATTAAGTTGTGTATGTTTTTACTATTAATATTTGTATGTAACAACTAATTTGCGCATAACCCTAGCATTGTTAAGTTCTATATTATCTTATTAGCATAATTCCGCAATATGCGCGCGCTCATAGAGTATATTAATCCTTATGTATGCGTTTCTAGCATAAGTATGCGACAATAGAATAGGAAATCGTAAGAGCGACAAAGAAAGAAACAGCGACTGTACTGCGTCTCTACTCCCACTACTATTCCTCCTGCACACGGCGTCCGTATTCCCACCATTTCTACTTCTCGCATATGGCGTCCGTACTCCCACTATTACTATCTCTCGCATCTGTATTCCCACTACCACTATTTTGTAACACTCTGCTAATCCACTACACCCCCACCCTTACTGGTGCATCCCCAAAACAGCGAAACCTCGTGCTCGAGCGTTACGCAACGAGCCGCCGAAAAAGAGACGAGGGTGGGATATGCACGAGGAAGGGTTATGCAACGATATATATTCTTATGCAAGAGGACCAGAGCCTCAGATTTAGATTGTGGAAAGAGCAGATCAGACTTAGAACAGAGTGTCTCAATCCTTCTATTTCTTCCATTTCAAACTTAGATTATTTCCATTTCCAACTTAGAATATTTCCATTTCAACCTTAGATTATTTCCATTTCCAACTTAGAATATTTCCATTTCAACCTTAGATTATTTCCATTTCCAACTTAGAATATTTCTATTTCAAACTTAGATTATTTCCATTTCAAACTTAGAATATTTACCATTTCGAACTTAGAATATTTTCATTCTTTACTATTTCGAACTTAGAATATTTTCATTCTTTACTATTTCGAACTTAGAATATTTCTATTACAAACTTAGAATATTTTCATTCTTTGCCTTAGAATACTTCCATTCCGAACTTAGAATATTACTTTTGCGTATGTTTAGAATATTTACTAGCGATCACTGATAATAACCGACGTTTTTATATTCAAATACTAATAACACCGCGCTGTAAATCCTGTGTTTCAATAATTTAATTGTAAATTTAAGATCGTAAATATACTGAATATTTAGTGAAACTCGTATTTCCTTTTATTCCAACAATTACCTCTCCTCTCATTCGAATTCGTGATGAACATAATCTTGGATATTATAAAACAAATTAATTTCAAGTCTTTACTCGAATATACACTCGATTAATCAGAGACTGTGAGTAAGAGCCATCGGTGCGGCTGACCCGCACGGTCTGCGACGACTGTTTCAGTCCTGATTTATCGTAGGTTCATTGTTGCCATTTTAAAATAAGTACGAATTATTATTCTCTTCGCTATCATAAAAATATTTTCATCACGAATGCCGAAACAGCGACGTGGCGGACGTAAATATCAAGTTCGCAGAGTCAAAGCACAATTATACCAGACATTACCTACTCACGGATTTCTCCACTACCTCGGTGTAGAAGGTGATTACGCGGTCGCGGATAAAACCGAAGCGCTCTCATCCTTGCCAGTTAGAGTCAGTGATTACAAATTAGTGCCTATCATTTTCCACGTGCCTCGCATCAGGCCGTCAGACATTCCTGCCGAAGACCCGCGCTTTGCTGCCTACACCACTCGCCCATCGACAGAGAAGGACGTCCCTGAGCACATTCCGTACAAGCTAGTACGAATCTCCGTTGGGAAGCGACCTGTCGACGTGACGCATATTTCTAAGGAGGATCCAAGGTACGAGTTCTACGCATCCAAAAATAGGGTAAGTGCCTGGATAAATTCTCAATACCGGACAGTGAATTCGGAGTGCCTAGAATCTCGCGAAGAATAGGTCTCGCCATCTTTACGCGGCCACGTGGCTGAGCGTGCCTCGCGCCATTTTGTACGCCGCGCAACGACGCCGTCGCATCGCTCCGGCTCCCCCACTACCGCCGCTGCAGAAAGCCGCCTACTCGAGTCAAACGTCTCCCCTCTACTCAGCGCCGTGATTTCTCTAACCGCCGCGTAAAATTTAATATTTAATATGCGCCTCGCACAAATATCATGGGCGTGATTAATCGCGTTTCCCCGCGAAAGTACGAAATTCCTCTTCGTTCACGTGGAATCACAAACGAGATAATTTCGTGCAATAAAGTTTTCCTTTTTCGAAATCGCCTTAATAATTCAATTCTCTGTCACGATTGCATCGGCGATCAATCGGACCCTAGCAATTACAACGAAGAAATCCGTCACTATATCCACTGCGGTACTAGTCCTATATATGAAGAGTGCTCCGAATGCTGCGTAATCTTAAATACTACTGTCTCATACGACAATTGCAGCGATTGCACCGCGAAATTTGAGTCGTTCATAATACCTGCCCTTTCCGCGCGTTATCACACCCCTTTTTATAATATTCCGATTACCGTAACCGTCGCACGGTCTATATCTCCATATCGTTTTTCCGATTCTGACGAGGACACCGAGTAAAGAAAGAACGAGCGAGTTATGTGCCCTCCGCGTTCGCTTTATTCTCCGGCGACCTTCAACCCGAACGCACGTTCAGCCCTTTATCACGCATGGATCGCGTCTGCTAGATGTTCTGTCTCGCGAATTTACCAACACCGCCGTGACGTAGAACATATAATCTGTTCCGCGTGTTATATCCGCGCCTCTTGGGAAGTCCGCTCATCCTACGTTTTGAAACGAAGACACGCCGTTCATATCGGATTTACTCAATGCTACGACGCGTGCATCTCCTGCTCAACGCGTTTAACAATCTTTAGACTCCTCGATGAATGTCTTATCTGCAACGACATTTTAAGCGATTTTATACAATACCTAAATCTAACGGGAGACGATCCGTACAATTCGGAACGACCCACGTTAATCGCGATTTCACAGACAGACGTAAACTCCTCCGAATAAACGTCGCGAATAAGTTTTTTTTTGTTTTTTTTTTGTTTTATCGTGAAAATTTCCCGAATTTGCCTGCCACTACTTAAATTCCAGAGGAACGGTGGACCGCTCGACTCTGTTCCTCTAACCTTTTTCCCCCTCTTCTCCGGCTACGGGAGAATATCGGCAACGCCGCCCCTCCCGCGCGCCCGGGACGTAACACATAATTATACATACGTTTTTTAGCTGATGAAGTTGATGTTGAAGTTAATGATGAAGTATTATCAAAATTTTGAAATGAAGTTGACGGTTCAGAACATATTTCTGACTCAACATCTGAACAATCGGATAAGTCCTTACTTCTTTTTTCTTTTTCCTTTACAGATATTTTTTCAGGTGTGCTCTTTATCAATGTGCTTATTGTTCTGTAAAATATTAATTAATATTAATTAATTTTATACTATTTTATACTATATTTTATAATGTGGAAATTTAAATAATTGTGTATAACAATACATACGATGTAGTCTGAAATGTATCGTCCAAGGGTCTCATTAGATCAAAAAATCTATAAGTACTTCTTACATCTGTTGAAGCTGCACTAGATCCACTTGGAACATACTGTTTTCCTTTTTTTCTTGCGCGAATATAACAATCACGATGATACTTCCATTTCTTTTGTAATTCTTTTGTACTAATGTTACCTGTTTAATGAACAATTATTTCTAAATCTTGTCACAATTTTAACGAAAACAATAATAAATTCTTAGCATATAAGAATATCTATTATAAATTATAAAATTTATATACACATACTATTAATGGCATTTCTTACTTCCTCCCACAATGCTGCCTTTTTTAGTTTAGATCTTTCTTTAACATTTAATCGATGATCATATAATGGTGGTCTATCTAGTACTGCCGTTATTAAACGTTCATCAAAGTCTGTATTTAAACTCTGAGATGATAGTTCATTGCAGTCTGTATCTTGAGACAATAGGTCATCTTCATCAAATTTGTTCACTGTTAAAAAAGTTTGATTAATACTCTATTTTATATAATTAATGTAAAGTAATACATTTGTTAAGCATAAATATTTATACCAATAGTAGCTACATTATTTTCGTCGATGTTCAAAGCATGAACATTTTCATTGTATTCTTTAAAACATTCATGTTCCAATATATTTTTACAATGATATGCTAGCAGCCAACTACAATAACCACATTTTATTTGCTGTAAACAAAGATAATTGTGTTAATAAATTAAGAACTAAGTAACATAACCTATAACATGATGTATGTTATCAAACCAACATAGAACAAATAAATATAGAAATAAATAAAGAAAAATATAAGAGAGCAAATAACATAACTGTTTACATATTTTTACAGTAAACTCTAAAGTAAAAAATAATATTTTTTAAAGAATAACTTACAGATGCCTCCATGTCGCCTGAGTACCACGCCATACCACGCTCACATAAGTCGCGCAAACTCGCGTACTACGCAACTTTTGAAAACGAGCGTAACAGAAAACGCGGAACGTTTCTGATTGGTTACGCGATACGCGTTACGCGGAAAATATCAGTCCATGGGACCGCACCCTAATACATCGATGACGGTGAGAATATAGTGGTAGCCTCTGTTGAAACGTGAATATGGAATTGTCACGTCCCGTGTAAATTTTTCAACTTTTATTAATTATTTGCTTCATGAATTTCCTTTATTCGTATATCTATTCATATATTCAATTATATTTTAATCAATATTATATTATTATTCATTTATTACACTTATATTATATTCTTATCCAGTTTTTTTAATTATTCAGTTCATTTTATATTACATAACTTACTTATTATTCATATTATTATTCACATTATATATTCTTACAACACTTATTATTCTAATAATCATATACTATCCATATATTACCCAATTAATACTTATATTATTATATTCTCTAACGTTCATAACTTTCGAACCACTATTTTACTTATATTAATTATTAAGACCATATAAAATGTTATATTCTTTAAGGTTACAATTGTTCGAAATCATAATGATAATAGTTGATCACTAAATTTACATTGAGTATCGAATTATTCAATTAAATTAATTATATACCTTATAGTCGACACCTAAATTTAATATTGTAAAGGAATTGCATCAATAATCGTTCATTTTATTATAGAAATTCTTTAAATTAACCCCGATAACCAAGCATGCTAGCACGACGGCGCACGTTATGCTCGGCATGTCATGCGCACACTATGCTGTCACTATGTCACATTTTATTGATAAAGCAGACAATGCTAGCACGATGTTGGCACAAAAAGTATTACAGTCAAAAAGTGAGGTTAGTTTATTTAATTGGCGTTCTGCGAACATAATGCAAGCATTACGAGCTGTCGTGCAGAGCAAACAGTTCAAGATTCAATGCGTCTTATCAGTGAGAGTTTTTTCAATTTTTTTTACAATAAGTTACCTTTTTTCTTCAATATTTACTAAAAAGGGCAGTATAGTTTAGTTATTTTTATAAAACTCATACATATAACTTCTATATTTCGTATATTTTCATAAATTAATTGGTATAAATTTTACATAACCTCAACACAAATTTGATTTTTTAATATTAATTCTTTGAAATTTTTAGCTTTAATTCTTTAAATTGCAATAATGTATAAATTACAGAAAATACGCTCGCGTAAAATTATTCATAATGTTTCTCTTGGATATAGACACAAGTTAACTCGTACAATCCTTGCTACACGTAAAAAAATAATAAGTACTGGCCAAATGTCTTTAAAAGCTCATGAAAGCGAGCATATTCTTCATGTAAATGATTTAACCAATTCATCTATTATCCAGGAATCTCAAAACATAGAACACTTTGTTCCTTTTTTAAATAATATAATTAATGATATACAATATAATAATTTGAATTCTAATACTTCTGATTTGGCAATTGAAAATGATCTGAAGAAATTAAAAATTGTTTTACGTCTGCAAAGGAAAACAATTTCAAAGAACAACTTGTATCTGTCTTTTTAAAAACAGGAATTAATCATGTCCAGGCTAAGGAAATTTTAAAATTGCTTCGAACTCATTCTTGTTTTTCAAAACTTCCACGCGATCCAAGAACGATTATGAATACTCCTCGTGTGTCATGTTGTATTGATAATATTGCTGGAGGGCAATATCTTCATTTAGGTTTTGATGAAGGTATTAAAGCTATTCTTCAAATTACTCCTTTGAGTATGATTCCCAACAATTTAGAAATTGATTTTCACATAGATGGTGCTTCGTTAGATAGTGCAAGTAATATTCAATTATATCCAATACAAATTAGAATTGCTAATATTTATCAAAGTAAACCAGAAATCGTAGGAGTTTGGAAAGGTTCTTCGAAGCCTACAAGTGCTACAGAATTTCTAAAGCCTTTTGTCAATGATGTGCTACAAGTTAAAAACAATAAAGGGATTATTTTTAATGGGAAAAAACTGACTTTTAAGCTTCGTTGCTTTATCGCAGATGCAATAGCACGTGCTTTTGTATTAGGACATCAGGGTCCTAAGTCTCAAGCTCCATGTTCCAAATGTTGGCTTAGTGGAATAAATATTCGTCAAGGTGTTATAGTCTTTAGTGGCGTTGATCATAGATTGCGAACGAACGAAGAATATATTATGTGTTTAGATGGAGAACATCATAAAGAAGAAGAATGCAGCATTGTACGTCTTTCTATAGATTTAGTGAATCAATCTGTTTTTTATTATATGCATTTAATTTGTCTTGGTGTTATGGAAAAAATATTCTTAGCTATCGTGGATGGAAAATATGCTTCTTCTGCAAAACTATCACCTACTTCGATAAAAAATCTTTCTACTAGATTAGAGAGTGTTAAAAAATTTTGTCCAAAAGAATTTACTAGAAAGCCGATTAATGTAACAAAACATCGTACTTTCAAGGCTACAGAACATCGTCAGATTTTGTTGTATACTGGTCCTATTATTTTTTATGAACTTCTGAATGAAAGCATGTATTTGCATTTTTTATTATTACATTCTGCTATTTGTATTTTAGTAGATGTTATTTCTTGTAAGAATACAGCAAACATTAGTAAAGCAGAATTAATGTTAAAAATTTTTGTTCAAAGAGTTCCTGAACATTATGGTATAGAATTTCTTTCATATAATGTTCATGGTCTTTTACATTTAGCAAACGATGCAAAAAATTTTGGTCCTTTGGATTCGTTTTCACCATTTCCATACGAAAATAATATGAGTTATTTCAAAAAAATTTGCAGAAAACCAAATCAACATTTGCAACAAATAGCAAATAGACGTTATGAGGAAAAAAGGTTACAGGAAAAATTTATCTTTTCAACTGAAGATTTTATTCAAGTTTCAGGTTTACATAAACATGGACCTATGCCTGCAATTAATTTCCATCACTATTCTCAATATCGAAATTTACTTTGTAGACAGTTTACTTTATCATTGAATGGAAAGGATGATACAATAATTCTTAAGGATTCTAGTATTTGCATTGTTCAAAATATTATTGGTTATGATAATAAATATTATCTTATAGTGAAACGTTTTCATAGAATTGAAAATTTCTATCATACGCTAGTACAATCTTCCGATATAGGAATTTTTCATTGTTCCTTGCTTTTTGATGAATTAATAATAATTAATTTTGATCAAATTGCTGGAAAATGTTTTAAACTTCCACTTTGTTCTGTAATGGGTACTATAAATTCTAATGATTATGTTATTGTCAAAATTTTATTTTTTTTAAATTAATATAATGTTTTAATCATATTAATTTGTTTTTTACAGAATATTTGAAATGAATAAAAAAAATTATCGTCTTGTAGGTACTCTTAGTTCAAAAGAGAGTATGCAAAATTTAATTACTGATTTAAAAAATGCGAAAAGTTTATTGCCATCTCAGACTACATCTGAAAATTCCCAATCTCTAATTCAGTCAACATCTCATATAAAAAAAAAACCTTTAACTGAAATAAATAAAACGATTAATTATGCAAATACACATGTTACTTTTAATACATCAATACCATCGATTAAAACTTCAAAAAACCAATCACCAGAGGTAAAAAAATATATAAATATTCAATAAAATATATGTATGTTTAAAAATATGCTCTTTATTAATGTTATTTTATTTATTGTAGATCTATGTAACATCAACACCTCACAAGAAACGTACGACAAACAAAAATACTTTCCAGTTACAAGAATCATACAACTCAGAAAATCAAATTTCCGTCCCGAAGAATACTTTTCAAATAAAATCTTTAAGGATAAATAATTCACAAATCTGTGATTCTTTGAATAAAAGCATCGCTGAACAAACGCATATTGTACATGTTGTTCAAGATTTATTTAAGTAAGTATGCTATTATGTGTGTGTGTGTGTGTGTGTGTGTGTGTGTGTGTGTGTGTGTGTGTGTGTGTGTGTGTGTGTGTGTGTGTGTGTGTGTGAGAGCACGCGCGCATGTGATATACAATAATTATATAAGAAATAAATAAATAAGTATAATATAACTATATTATAAGCTTGATAAATTTAATACATAATATCTGATTTTAAGTCAAAACTACAGATATGTATTTACAATCTAAATATTATACTTTTATTTAAAAAAATGGTATTATAAAATTAATAATATTATCACAATATTTTATTTCTTTAAA
Source organism: Monomorium pharaonis (assembly GCF_013373865.1). Taxonomy (NCBI): domain Eukaryota; kingdom Metazoa; phylum Arthropoda; class Insecta; order Hymenoptera; family Formicidae; genus Monomorium; species Monomorium pharaonis. Next base: position 18,013,837 of record NC_050472.1, on the reverse strand, counting down.
ATTAAAATTTTGTACAAATTTTAAATACAAAATTTTTGTAATATTCTTAATTTTTTACAGAAAACTAAACGAACGTTTGGATATAATAGAAAAAAAAGAAAGGTATAATTTTATTAAAAATTATTCTCTCAAGTATGTCTTAAAAATTATTTTTGATACTACATTTTCTTATTTTTATATTGGCAGTGAAAACCATGCGATGCTGTTGCGACTAACAAAAATAAAAAATCGAAGAGTTAAATCGATTCCAAAATGTCTTCCTTTTAAATCAATACAAAATTTAATACTATTTGACAACGCAAGTGATGATATATATAACGAAGTTGTAAGTATATTTTAGTTATTAATTTTTATTTTATTTTTAAAGATGTGTTATTTTTTATGAAAAACAAACTGTTTTATTTTAATATAACTTTATAAAAATAGTTTTAAGAAAAGATTGGCGCGCAATGTAAAGCGGATATAATTTTCAGATTGCTTAGGCTGCGTTCGGAAACGTTACTCGAGTGCTCTTGGGTATCATTCTATCCTTATCTCATATTCAACGAACAACAATGATAGAATAATACTCGAGAACACTGAGGTGATGTTTCCGAACGCAGCCTTAGGTAAAATTAGAAAAAATTAAATAATCTGATTGATAGTATTTGTTTTACACTGTGAGTATCTGGAACTCATTCCTATTTTAATGTACTAGACTGTTTCAGAAAATTCAATAATCGCAAAAGTTGTCAAGATATAATAGATGTTTATATTTGTAAGATTTCACGTTGCAGTTACCAATTTGTGAATGTAAGATATTGATCAATATTTTATTGTTTGATTTGTATAACTGCACTACATTTCATCATCTTAATTATTTTTTTAGCCTACTATAAATTATTGCATGTCCTATGGTTAAACTTTCTTTAATTCTCTAAAATAATAAAACAAAGAATGGCTTTTGCCACAATCATCATTATATTGTTGAGTGGGAAATATATTACAATTATATATTGTTGAGTGGGAAATTATTACAACTAACAAGCATGTTACATGTTACTTGTTTACTGGGAATGATCTATATTACAATTACTAATATATATAATGTAATTTACATTTTTTAATGTAAATTTCTTGAATTTTCCTAAAATTTATCTCAGTTTATTACTGTTTTATTACTGGTTTATAAAGTTACATTATTTATTATTGCAACATAGTCTACAATATCTAGAAAGACTATGGATGTATATAAAACAAAAATGTATTATACACTTTTATTTACAGTTTTAAGATTTGTACTATATTTGTTTTTCTTAACAGAAAGTATAAATGCGATTATGATGTTCTATTATGGATAAAATTTTTTAATTAAAATTATTAATTTACTATGTGTCAAATTTAGTATATTATTTCAAGAGCTTGTGCATGGTTTTTCTTTTTAATACGTTATAAACTTTGATTTAATTATTGTTTATAAATTTATTATTTTATAGCGTTTTCGACCCGTGCTGGGTTAACTTGTTTTGGTTTCTTTTCCTCTACAACTGGTCAATCACAGTTATTCCCTTCTTCAGAAGAATGGCTGTGATTGGTCTTATGACGTCATTAATCGCTCCCGGAGCGATTAACTCAGCCCGGTCGAAAACGCTATAAGTGTGTGTCAAGGGCTTGAGATTAATTTTTCTTTTTAAAATATTCTAAAGCTTTATATTTGTGAATGCCAAGTTATATTTGTCATTAAACAAAAAATGTCTATTTGTTTTTAATTTAAAAGAAATTTTATTTCAGGTTGATTATTTTATTTATTTAGGTGGATTCAATCCTATATTGTGCTGCAATATATTTTAAATGTGCTTTTGAAAAAGTTGAAAAGACTACATTGGAAGTGACTTGGCATGGTACAAAAGATTTGAAAGCTTTAAAAACTACTCGCTTTGCACATGCTTGTGAAGGTAAATAATATTTTATGTAATTTATATATAATTAAAATTTTATAATATTAACAAAAAACAAATATATTATCTTTAGACGCCATTAGTAATAATTTAAACTTTCCTAAACCACGACGTGATGAATTTGAGGATGCAATGATAAAAGCTTTAAAAAGTACAAAGGAGCGTTTCCGCCGTCAACAAAAACGACCAAGTTTAGAAAATGATGAATACGAAGAACCTTTTTTAAGAAGAGCAAGAATCCCAAACAAGAGACAAACAGGAAATACAAGAAATACTATTAATTTCGATGATGCTCGACAGCAAATAGATGCTCAAGATAATACGAATCTGTCAAATATAAGTGAACAGTCGGATATAACTGAACAGTCGGACGTAACTAAACAGTCGGATATAACTGAACAGTCGGATGTAATTGAACAGTCACTGGATTACAATCCAACAATTTATAACGATGAAGAATTTCAATTATATTAAATACTTTATATTATCTTTATTTTGATAAAACTTATACATATTCTTACGTTTGTAACCTGTAATCTAATATTTTATCTATATTAGGCACAATACTCCAAAATATTAGATTACAGGTTACAAAACGTAAGAATATGTATAAGTTTTATCAAAATAAAGATAATAAATAAAGATAATGTTCACTTATATTTGACAGATTCGTTTGCAATACACACATACATTAATATTTATAAAGTTTATCTACATTATTAAAATATAATTTTGTTAAACATGTACGAAAATTTGTATTAAATTTTAATATAAATTAAGAAAATATCTATAATATATTAGTATAAAATTTATTATTAATAAATAAAATTTTGAAATTAAATTAGTGTTATTTTATTAACAATATTTTGCAAAGATTCTGTAAAGCACAAATTTTTTATTTAAAAAAATACATACGCATAATGCTGACATTTTGACATGCAAGATGCTGGCATACTGCCTGCATTACCTGTTAATCACGATGTGTCGTCACTATGTCGGTCAGGTGCGGTTGCATCTGGACATCATATGACGGCATGTCATTGCACGCGTGCATGCACAGTGCGACCATCATGCTAACATTTGGTTATCGGGGAAATTAAAATACTAAAATCTTATAAGTTACCGACCAGCGGGATACCTCTACTATTAAAAACTTACCATTAGCTTGTATACTTTGCCAATAGAGGGCCAACTGTCGATAACTTACCTGCACTTACCATCAATAACCATTCCCTAATTACCGACAATGGTATATTTACCATCTGTTACAAGCGCCTACCGAATGATAGACCCGTCACACACAGCCATCATGAATTCCTGGAATAGCTGCTGTAATTCCAAGAATTCCCGAAAACTTTTGCTAATATCTCGAGAACCATAAGAGGTAGAGTTGTCAAATTAATTCCAAGAAGCGCCGCAGACTTTGTTTATACTAAAAATCATGTTTCCAAAAATTTGGAAAAAACAATTATTTTTTGGGACAAATTTCACATTTTTTAACCAAAAACCGAAAACTTGCCAAAACGCTCCGTTTTACCTGATTCGACCGTAAATGTTTTTTTAATAACTTCAATTTTTACCCCCACCCCGATTTTTCGGGAGGACCAAAATTCGATCAAACATAGTCCTCGAGGTCCTCTATACGATGGTCCGAACCCCATCTCTTAATCTCTTACCGTTCACGAGATATAAATTTTTAAAGTGTCAAGGACGACTGCCAAAAGACCTTTATAAGTACTATAGGCCTTGAAACACAAGTCTCTCACCTTGAAAACCATCATGGTACATGAGCACCCTTGTGAAGGTGAATGTAAAATCATTGCATCACTATTATGAAATATTATTAACAGTAGAATATTCATAAGACCATTGTAGAAGCCTAAATAATATATAAAGTAGTTTAAACAATTAAATAATTATTTTTCCGAACATAAATATTAATTAACAATCACCTTTTTGCATAAATACTAATTAACAAATAGAATATTATATATACGAACAATAATTTAATTATAAATAAATAATCCTTATTAATTACATAATTTTGCAATTATCATTTATTCATAAAGCTAGTTAACAATCGGTTTTAATTAAAGGAATAATTATTAAGGTTTTTGCAAGTGCATAATTAATAAATAAAGTCCCAAGGCCATGTCACTGAAGCTATTGCAGTGTACACAAGATGGCTGACCATCACTGTAATGAATGCGAACCTCTATAAGAAGAATGTAAAATTATTGTAAAATTCATATACCAGCGACGAAATATTATTTAAGATAGAATATTCACTGACGATGTTTTAATTGCAAACGTCTAAATAATATAGATATGTTCAATTCCATTACTTATAAATAATTAATAACTGTTAATATTAAAGTCATAATTATCATATTAAGTAAAAATATTAATTTACAACTAATTTTACTAACTACATAATTTATATAAGTATTTGATACCAAGATATTGGTTAATTATCCGTTTTTATTAATTATACAATTTACACAAGCTTAATTAATATTCAGATATTAATTAACAAGTGATTTTTAATAAAAGAAATATTATTAAGACTTTTGCAATCGCATAAATAACGAAAAAGCCTTCAAGATTAGCTCGTCGAAATTATTACAAGTGCTAAAAATTCAAGAGCGGCGAATCACTAAGGTGATCATCACTGTAATAGATGGGAACCCCTATTTAAAATATGTGCAAATATTATAACGCTTGAATAATGAAATATTACGCGCAACTAAATATTCATTAATAACACACTTGCGAAGGTTTAAAAAATATGAAAGTTACATATATCGTTTGAGAACCACTACTACTATACGTAAAAATTGTTACCACGAAGATAAATGTTAATTAACAATTAGTTTATTGATAAAACATACCTACGTACGCATATTCAATTATTCAGATTCAGTTAAAAATTAATCTTAATAAAACAGAACTCTAAATAATATAAAATCTATTTGTATCAATTAATATTGCCATATAAAGTCATTATCTCAACAAATAAGTATTATAAATAATTAATTTCGTTAAATATCAAATAATTAATGCGTAACGTCTATTAACAATTAAATTTTGCAAAAACTAAGCCTTACAATGAAAGAAATATTATTGCATAAAACCTCCGCAAGCGTACGAGTCGTAGAAATATTAATTAATAATTTATTTCACACTTATAATATTTGAATGAATATTTTATATGCATAAGATGCATAAATTCCATTCTCACGCTCGGGTATGAGTCATCGTGAGTCACTTGCGAAATTGTTTGATCAAAATGTAATATGATATTTTTCTGTATCTCGAAAGACTAAACATCCGATGCAAGTACATCTTTTGTAAAATTATGCCGACATTCCGCGGCACCCTTTAAAATTAGAAGCAAGAATGATGCAACTCCTACTTCATACCACACCCCGCGGCCTACAAATTCGAACAATATAAAAGCGAGCGCCGCGGCGGATCGGCATTGCACGCTGAGATTTTAAAGTAATAACATCACGTTCCTTAAGAGTATCACTTAATTAATCATTGTGCTCCGACTCCACCATCTTGAAAGAATCCGCCATCTTGTCGACGATAGAAAGAACTGTAACACAAAGAAATAAAGACTTGTAAAACTATTAGGGGATCCAGCCTCAATAATTTATATATCCCCGAAGATCCCTTGGTGAGTAATTCAATTTAATTAATTTATTTTATAATATTCTCCTAATTTCAATCAAGCTGTCATCAATCATTACAAGTGCATACTCTCTCGCGCGTAATCACTTTTCGACCATCATTCTAAATTATTTTAAATTATTTTAATAATTAAATACTTAATAACAACCGAATAAATACTTATACAATATTACCCCAGTCTGCCGTTTGGAAATTTAATTCAATTTAATTCAATTTTAATATTACTTAATCACGATTTAATTTAATTTAATTCAACTCAATTCGCGACTTTGATAATTTAATTCCAATTTAATACAATTCAATTGACATTTTGACTCTTATTTAATTTAATATAATTGACTTTAATTCAAATTATAATTAATTCAATTTAATACAGCTTGATACATTGACATTTTATTTGACATTTATTGACACATTAACATTTTATTTGACATTTATTGATATATTGATTGATGCATGAACATTTTATTTCTGATACACCGATATTTTAATATACTGATATTCTGATTTATTGTATTTTAATGTGACATATCCTGCAATTTGATTTAATTTAATCTATGTTAATGTGCATTGATATCCCGATTTAATTTGATTTAATTTAAATTTCAATACTACAAATAACTCACCACTGAACTTGATTTAATTCATTTTAATGCAGTTTAATTTACGATCTGATTTAATTCACAATTCAATTTAATACAGCAGATCTGATTTTTCACCTTGATTAAATATAATTCCTACTACTATCCAATTCAATTTAATTTTATTTAATACAATTTTATCCATGATTTAATATTTTGATATCCATATTAATTCTATTTTAATATCCAACTTGTATATCTCTAATTTAACCATTATCATAACATTCTACGTTACTTTTTGAGCCAGATATAATAAAATAGTATTCAAATCATTGATTCTAATAATTTACATAAAATAATATAATAATTATTCGAAGTTCACATGCAATTTACTTGATTTCATAACGCATTCGAGACCCAACTGAATTAAATGCACATATATATATTTGATACAACAATTAATTTTCATTTATTATTGCCAATTATAACTTCGCTTATTTTACTAATTTAGATATAGAAATTTAACTGAAGTACTCCCACACTCCTTAAACCTTTATGCGATCTCCAGCATTGTTATCTGAATAAATAAATAAATAAAATAATTATAAAATACGATTGCTTCTACCTTTCAACGAATCATTTCATATGCCTCTATATTTTTGAAACCTTTAAATAGTTACGCGTTTACCGCGACACGTCTGATACGGATCACCGTCTTGTGCGTCGGCTCCTTAAATAAGAAGTCGAGTCACCCAACAGTTGGTGGTATTGGCTGACTGGAGCCCGTTGAGGGTACTCCTGGTGATAAAAAGCTAAACAAGCGGATATCTAATATCTACTTTGCACAGGACAATACCTGTATGATCCGTCGGTTCGCTAACGCAGTTCTTTCAGACAATCAAATGAACAATAACAACATTACGATCCTTAAATTATAAACTTGATTATACTACAAATATCCTGTCAGTCAAATATCCTACAAAGTCCTGTGGTGGGCGAGAGCTGTACTTCGCCCCATACAAGTATGGAAAAGGTGTAAAATCGAAAAAAAAAACATAAAAGAAATGTTAAAAATACCCACGAGTGCGACGACGAACGTACAATTATTGCAACTGGCTATTTGTATGCGTATTCCATATTTTAGAGGAGTGTTTACGCGTAACGCGTTATCAACGAGCGATGTGCATCTAAATGAGAGCGGTATCGTAAACCTAGGCGATGTAACGAGTCCTGATACTCATTGGCTAGCGTACGCAAAGAGAAAAAATCGCGTTGTGTATTTCGACAGTTTCGGCAATCTTAGACCGCCTAGAGAACTGGTGCGATACTTTGGGAACAATGTAACAACGATCGAGTATAATCAAACGTCTTACCAAACCTATGATCAGAGTATCTGTGCGCAACTTTGTCTGCTATTTTTATACTCGATTTAAAGACTGATATTGTGCTGTTTAAACTCAGTATTCGTTCAAACATGTCGCTGACGCTTACGCTGAGTGGCAAAAGCAGCATCATCGCGGCTAGGTTTGACTCTCCGGCCATAGATTTGAGTGACGACTACTACGAGCTAGGTCTAGCGATCTTTGAAACATATAACACGATACCGAACGTGAATGCTTCGAACAATAAATTTTACTTTAGCAAAGACAACGTGGAGATTACGATTCCCGAGGAATCGTACGAGCTGCATGCCATAAACGAATTTTTGAAACACAAGATTTCGCAAATAAGTCCGCACGGTGACATCGCGATTAAAGGCAATAATGGTGGGGATGAAGACAGAGAATACCCGAAACGATTCGTGCGAACTATAATACGATGAGATGTGAGATAAATGTGCCTATAAAATAAACTTTGGTAAACCCAACAACATCGGCTCGTTGTTGGGATTCACGTCGAAGCGTATATTGGAACTGCGAATATGGCACGAATCGGATGTGTCAATCAACATAATGAACGTGAACATTATCCGTGTAGAGTGCAACGTGACCGCGGACGCGTACAGCAACGACAAAAGCGTGCACACGATACACGAGTTTTCACCGAATGTGCCGCCTGGATATAAGATCTTGGAAAGACCGTCGCAGATCATTTACTTGCTGATCATCGTGCGAAGCGTTACGAATCTGACGATACGCGTTGTCGATCAGAACGGACGATTGGTTGATTTTCGAGGAGAAGAAATCACCGTCAGATGTGCAACGACGGCTGCAACGATAATGTGAACGTGAAATGCTCGTATTAAACATATCGGAACGGGCGAGAAGAATAAACGCAAACATCTTTACGATGAAAGCACTAACGTTACAACAGTCATCCGATGTCCCTGCTATACCTTTGGGTAATATTCAGTCATCAGACTGTTCCAAGAAAAAGAGGCTTACCGTGTCAAACGTTGAATTTTTAAAATCTCTAGGATTTGTGGTGCGACAATGACTAGCATTGTAAACGTTGAGGACGAGCCCATTTTTGACGCATCGTCAAGATCGAGACTCACACATATAATCCGTCCGCCAACACAACGTTCGAACATAGAGATGAGATAAGAATACCTATACAACAGCAAGATTTATACACGTTACCATCTGAAAGTTTTCTATACATTGAGGGAAAACTTACGATAAAAAAACCAGCTGAGGGATCTGATGTGACATTGGGAAATAATTGCATTGCGTTCATGTTCGATGAGATTCGATACGAGCTCGACGGTGTGGAGATTGATCGCAACAGAAACGTTGGAATAACCAGCTCCCTCAAGAACTATGTAACTATGTCATCCGACAGAAGCGTAATCGCAAGGAACGCCGGCTGGGATCCATGGAATCCCCCGAACGGATATTTTAATTTTTGTGTACCACTCAACATGCTACTGGGATTTTGTGAAGATTACAGATGCGTGGTGATTAACGCTCATCATGAGTTGATCTTGATACGCGCGTGCAACGACAACAATTGTTTAGTTGGTGAACCGGCGAGAGAGCCTGAAATTGAATTATTCAAAGTACAGTGGCGAATGCCACACGTACTGCTGAACGAGATAAACTGTCGATGTTGCGTGCTCTCGAAAGTGGACGATATCTGAGCATGGCTTTTCGTTCATGGGATCTGTACGAGTTTCCGCTGTTGCAACGCACAACCCAACATTCGTTGGCCATTAAGACTGCTACTCAACTCGAAAAGCCACGATATATCATTTTCGCTCTGCAAGCCGATCGGAAGAACGTCATGCTCGAGGACGCGAGTCGATTCGATATCATTGCAAATTGATAAATGTAAAACTATATCTAAACTCGGAATGTTATCCGTATGACGATATGAATCTGGATTTTGAAAAAAATAAATAGTCGAGTCTCTATGACACATACACACGTTTTTGTAAAACCTATTACGGATATGATTATCTCGAGCCGAATCAAACTGTCACAACTTTTCGGCAAAAAGGCCCGTTCGTAATCATCGATTGCTCTCGACAAAATGAATCGGTTAAAAGCGCGACCGTGGACGTGCGCTTTGAATGCAAAGAGAACGTACCCGCGAGCACCACCGCGTACTGTCTTATCCTACACGATCGCGTGGTTCAGTACAACCCATTGACCAACGTTGTGCGCAAAATCCTAAGTGTACCGCCATACTTTTCTCCTGAAATCAATTTGGAGACGATATATAAATCTACAATGCATCGAAGGTCGAGCGCAGTTTTCTCGATTACCTATACCGTCATGTCCGTACCAACGTTCGTGGACTTGCAAGGTTTTTTCGTTAGAAGAAAGTTTATTGTTAAGGAGTTTGCCGCTCTCGGAGATGGATTTGAACTCTCTCACTACATTTTTCGAAATCCCATGCCATGGCATCGACTCAACAACGCCGACAAACGTCAGGCATCGTGGTTGCTTACGCATCATCATGGATTACAATGGAATGATGGAATAATTTCATATGACATGGCTAAGAAATTGATTACAATGACGCTGACTAAGAACGAAACATCGCCCGTCGTATACGTCAAAGGACACGACAAACGAAAATGGTTGCAGAATTTACTCCTGGATGACGCGAGAGAAGACATATACGTTGAAAATATTGAGGCACACTATGAAGATATAGGATCTTTAAACGAGATGAATGTTACGCATACCTTACGTTGTACACAACATGTGACAAATTGCGCTTTACAAAATGTATTTAAAATATTTAATTGGTGGCATTGTCATAAATAAACATATACTCTTTATAAATATATCATTTTTTTTCTTATTATCCCCATTCTTGCAATTTGTTTACGTTATTTTTCAGGTTTTTAACGTTCTTTCACGTTCTTTTACGTTTACATTTAACGTTTTTATGTTCTTTACACTTTTTAGCATTGTTTAACGTTTTTGTACGTTTGTTCACGTTCGTTCACGTTTTTTTCACGTACGTTTTACGTTAGTTCACATTTATTTATATTTGTTTCACATTCTTTTACGTTTTACATTTAACGTTTATTACGTTCTTTACGTTTTTTTTCACATACGTTTAACGTTCGTTCACGTTTATGTACGTACGTGAAACGAACGTAAATAAACGTGAACGTTAAACGTATGTGAAAAACGTAAAGAACGTAATAAACGTTAAATGTAAAACGTAAAAGAATGTAAAACAAATATAAATAAACGTGAACTAATGTGAAACGTACGTGAAAAAACGTGAACGAACGTTAAACATATGTTTCACGTTCGTTCACATACGTTTAACGTTCGTTCACGTTTTACACTTAACGTTTTTTAACGTTCTTGTACGTTTATTTACATTCTCTTAGCATTTTTTACTTTTGAATCAAAACATGTTACATGTTCGAGATTATTTCCCGAAGGGAGGATATTAAATTTCAACATTTGTCTCTCCCTCTCTTTGAAAAATTTTTCCCTCTCTTTGAAGAATTTTTCCCTTTCTTAAAAAAAAATTCCCCTTTACCGTAACTGGTAAGTCAGACTATTTTTCATACGATCAGTATTGTATGAACTACTCGAACGAAATGTTCTCCGCCAAAGAAAGCAGCATAAATGGTATAAAATGTTGTTACGATACTATGTTGTGTGAGAAGAAATGTGACGCGTAAGTTTGATTTTTGTGAACTCTTATTTTTCAACATTTATATTATTACTTGTAAAATATTACTTTTATATTATTGCTTTTTCTACAGTACTTTGTCGGAGCGTCGCGCGATTCGCATACTAAGCAGGCGATACCCGCTAACAAATACATGGTATAAATATCTTGAGATTGTCATCAATGTAGGTCCACCTAGTTACGTGGAAATATCCATAGGAGATCATCGGGGGAACAAACTGATAATGTTTTTCGAAACGTGGAAGGGACTCTACGAGCAGCGACTGAACGTTCTCAATCTCCTTCGGACTAATTACAAAGACGCAAACAACTTCATAAACGTTGGACCGTTAACGGCTAGAATTTGTGTGATTAACGACGCCAACTTTATACGTTTAGAATTTAACAACGTACGCATGATAATGACTGAGCCGACCATACGCCGTATGTTCGAGCTTGATGATTGTATCGAATTAACGTTTGATCGACTACTTAAAATCGTCGATAATGTCGACATACAGTTTACGCGGTTCTCCAATATCGCGTCCAACATAACAAATCCTGATCAAATACCTAACGCGATACGCACCAGTGACACTTTTGATAAACGTCGGCTCGTCGATTGCGAGCTCCTAGCTTTAGCGTTTAATATGTAAGAAAAATTATTACACCCTTTTATATGTATAAATATCAAAAAATATTTGTAAAACTTATATTACCTATTTTTTCTTTATTTCATATATCTTTTTTTCCTTAATAAAAAAATATCGCAAGCGAGAGCGCACACAATGAGTGAGTGAGTGAGAGCGTGTAAGATGGTGACGTACGGGTGGGAGTGAGAGCGCATGAGAATACGTACGCGATGTGTGGGAGCAATGAGTGCGAGTGAGAGCGAGAGCGTGCGATGGATAAATGCGATGAGTGAGAGTGAGAGCATGCGAGGGATGAGGGTGAGAGCGAACGAGAATATTGTTGGATGGGAAAGTGAAACTTGCATTTTATATATTTAATACATATATTTTTTAAAATAATACATTATTTAATAATTAAATTCAAGTATATATATTTTTTTAATCCCAAAACTTCTTGATTTTCATCCATTAACGGTGACATTCCAAATAATTGATCCCATACATTTGTCAATCCATATTCTCCATATGCATTATCCTAAAGCATCGTTATTTGCTTTATTAATCTTTCGGTATCGCTTCCAAAATTTTTCCCTAATGTTTATATACCCGTGCATGCGAATACTTCTGGATAAATCCAGCCATGGATTTATCCAGAAGTATTCGCATACACGGGTATATAAACATTAGGGAAAAATTAAATTATTAATTAATCTCTTAATGTAACCTTATTTTATATATATATATATATATACTTTAAATATATATATATATATATATATCTAAAAACTTACTTGATCAAGTTGTCGCATGTCTTTTTTTTACAACGTCTTTTTAGCAATCATAGTCTTTACTGTGTGCACACTGGGCATATATTGCATGGAATTAGCACGAACATAGGCTGTCTGCAATTCGAACAATACTTGCCATCTAGCCTACCGAACGCGTCAGTTACATGCTTGCGAAAGGCGTGCATTATTTGAAAATCTGTCTGCTATTCGCATTATACACTCGGCACATGCTGAATAAGTGCCTTCTGTTGTGTAATAAAAATATATCGCACAATGTTTTGTACGCCCGGTTATCGCATTTACTTCTGCATGTGTTAGGTGTTTCTCGAGAGTATCGTTAAATTCTTCACTGTAATCACTAGCATAATTGCTGTCCTCGGATATTACGCTTTCTTTATCCTCATCATCCATCACATCCTCAAAGTTAACATCTATAATGTCGTCAGCATCGTCCACGATGACATCTTTCTCCTTATTTTGAACATTAGCCACAATGTCTACCACATTATTTGCATTATCCACGTCGTCCTCGATATCTACCACCATTGCATCGTTCGCAATATCAATGACTTCCGCGTTATTCAAAGCCATTTTTGAGAATTACTTCGATTCTTTGCGTCAAAGGTCTCACACTGACTGTATCTATATGCGCTTTCTAAGCAGTTATATTTTATCTATATCCCTTGACCTGAACGTGAGGATATGGTTTTTTACATGAATTTTTCGGTCAAGAGTAATACGTTAAAGCAGTTTACGTTCGAGCCAGGTCTGATGAAAAAAACCGATAACAGTGTTGTATACATTTTTGTACTATGCACCTTTTAGGCAGACGTTTCTAAAAGTAATTCAACGCTATACGTTTCTAAAAGTAATTCAACGCTATACGTTTCTAAAAGTAATTCAACGCTATACCTTTTTTTACCTAAGCCCAGCCGAAATATCGACGCGAAGAAATCGTTTATATTTATAAACATTAATAATAATAAGAATAAACATCTTAATAAAATATGTGAGATAATAAAACATATATACTTATATATCACACACATGTTTGATGCATACCGGATACTATCGCAATGAATGGGGAGTGAGAGCGCACGAGAGAGAAAAAAGGTTACAGATATCAGCCTTCTACGCATAATTTATGAATTTTTAAAAAAATAACAAATATATTCTATTGTTATCTCACAAGAACAGTTTTTCAAAAGGTGATGATATCATCCAGACCCTTACCCCTCCCTGCGTGACGTCATATCCCCGCCGCGCCACGCAACGTTACCTACTAGTGGGGTTTTGACGGTTCATCTGGACAATCCCAGTATAAGCAAAACGCTTCTTCTGGTTTGAAATCTTCAGATCACAATCTTTTTGCGATATGGCTCATTCCATTGCAGCTTAGGTATACTTTTTTAAATGGAAACATGGCCATATTGTGGAGCAATCCTCGTCCAGGTTCAGTAAGATACTACAGGCCTTTACGTTTTCAGTTTCTGAAAGAAACTGCGACCGTTATTAAAACTGAAGGAGAATACGTGACTTCACAGATTATTAAATTGTTACCATTGAAGTTGGAACAACCATTCGAAATCATGGTAAATTTCAAAATGGTATTAACCATGGCTGAAGGAAAGGTATGGAACGCGTTGAAGGACACCTCCAGCATGATGTGTTACATATGTAAGGCAACCTCTAAAGACCTAAAACAGTTAATATTGTATTTTATTTTAAATCCGCCCGCGTCCTAGAACATGCCATACAATTTATATACATTTCCCTTTGTATGGCATATTCCAGGACATAATCTCTTAAATTTAACAGAATATTCGTCTACAAAACTGATTAAAAACTGTTTTGTATTGGTAAAGTTAAGATAAGTCAATAATGAATAGCCAATTTTTACTATTTTAAGTTTATTAATATGAAAAAGTTAATAATTAGTTTTGTATACAATTATTTTTCTAAATTTAAAAGGTTATGTCCTGGAATATACCATACATAAGAAAATTCATATAAATTGTATGGCATGTTCCACAACATGTGTAGATAAAAAAAAGTAATATGTTACAATTTGCAATAACTATTCGCACTTTTTTGTAAACAATACATTTAAAAAACTATCTATAAATAAATTAATAACAAAATTATTAAGTTATTAAATGCAAAGTTGTTGATAATATGCGTTGCTTACAAGTACGCTAGATAACATCATGATGTAGATAGCAATAATTAAATTCATAGCGTTATATTGCAAAAAATTTCTCAATATCCGTTAAAGGGCTACATACACCCAGAGACGTAAAAAATAGGCCTTTTTCTCGATTTTTTTTTTTGAAACGTAATGTATGTAATTAATTCTAGTTTTCTTTACTTTAAAATACATTCTTAGAACATGTTTTAGAATAAATTTGAACTAAAAATATTAAAAAATGGCGGAGATATTGTCCTCGTCGCAAGACCTTGTTAAAAAAAGGTGCTCCGCAATGCCAATTGCAGCTCGTACAGAACTTATCTGAAACAGACCAGCCTAGAATTTTCTTAAACTGAATGGTATTATCTAGTTTTTATCGTGGCCGATTTTTAAAATATCGATTTTTGGCAAAATAGCGGCCGTTTAAAGAAAAAAAGCAATTTTTAGGATAAAAATCGTTTTTTTAACTTAAAAAAAAAGTAAGAGCTCTAAAAAAAACCGCTACGATAAAGAAGCCTTTTTTGTGTAGATTAAGCCCTCCAAATTTTAAGTAAATCGGTCTAGCCGTTTCTGAGATATTTTTGGCACGCGTTTTGAAAACATGGTTTCGAGAGAAACGCGTTTAAAGTTTGACATTCGGTTAAAACGTAGATAATTTCTTTTCAAACTTACATGGAGTCATCCACTCCAGGGCCATACAGTGAACCCTCCCCAGATGTAGCGGCTTCAAAGGCTTCGATTCTAGCTTGCCGGCGTAATATTCTTGCGTAAGCTATCTGCTGCAAAGGATTAAAAGGCGCTCATCGCGCCCCAGCATCGTCAAACGCGCTTGGACCTTTCTCGCTATATCTCGGACAATTTTCAAGGAATCACTTTGAAACTTGCAAGGGATATTCTCAAGACCTTATACTTTACGAAAATGCAAAAAACGAAAAATCTATTTTTTCAAAATTTCTGGGTGTATGTAGCCCCTTAAGTTGTAGAAAATTCATTACATTTGACATAATGAAACTTATAATATAGTGCTAACTGAAATACTGCTACCTGCATTGAGATATTAACTAGTTAAAACTACTTCTCAGTTCTATCTTTTTTAACACTGCTTAATTGTTATAGAGATTAAGTTATAAAGGTCTTTTTAAACATATTGTTCATGAAAAATAAGAATTTTTATTGCAAATAGACTATATTGTATTTTTTTAAAAATCCGCCCGCGTCCTGACACATGCCATACAATTTATATACATTTCCTTATGTATGGCATGTTCCAGGACATAACATCTTAAATTTAGGAAAATACTCATTTACAAAACTGATTAAAAACTTGTTCATATTGGTAAAGTTAAAATAATAAAAGTTGGTTGTTCACTATTGACAAATATGGAAAAGAAGTTTTGGCTTATTTTTATATACGATAAAATAATTTTATTTATTTTAAATGTGACAATTATTAATGTAATCAATTTTCCATAATATTAGCAGAAACATTAAAATATGTTATAGATAAATTAATTTTTAAAGTATACAAGTTTTTCAGATAATATTCTATATATCCAATATTTGTTATTCTGTTGCCAAAAAATTGTTAAATAAATAGTTCATTAACCCATTAAGTCCCATGGCGAAACGAGTGGCGATATCGAAAAAATGATGAGCAGTTCCTTGCAAAGATTTAGCAACAAAAATTCAGTAGCAAAAAATTCTCTTTGAACAGTTTGTTATAAACAATTAAGAAATTAATAAATAAATAATCCTCCTAGACTAAAATAAACCATGCAAATTGATTCTACGCGAAAACCAACTACGAAAATATGTATAATATGTTCATGTAAATATCCCCATTTATGCACACAGAAATTTTTTATAAATTTTTTGTAATAAATGGGGCATTTGCATGGACACAATATAAACCTTTTCTTTGTAATATCTCGCGTAGAATCGATTGGAGTGGTTAATTTATTCTAGAACGATTATTTGTTTATTTGTTTATAAAAAATTGTTTAAAAAAATTGTTTTGCTGCTAACTTTTTGTTGCAGAAATTATTGCTAGAAACATTGCCATGAACTGCGTTAACACTTTCGGTATTGCGTTTTATGTTGCTGTGGGATAAAGCAATTACATGCATATAAAAATTGTTCATAATAAATGTTTCATAAAAACTTTTTAAAGTTCATAATAAAAGTTCATAAAAAATTTTCATAATAAATGGGGCATTTACATGAACATATTATACATGTTTTCTTCGTGGTTTCTAGCGTAGTATCGCTTGGCGTGCAAAATTTATTCTATGATAATTATTTGTTTATTTGTTTAAAAAAAATTGTTTAAAAAATTTGCAACTAATGACTTAATAGGCTAATTGCCTAATTTGCAACATATGACTTAATAGGCTACTTTAAACACGAAATGATTTTAAAATATACGAGGTCTGTTAAAAAAAGTTTTTTTTCTCTAAAAATGTTTATTCATCAATATCAATTTTATCCCCTTCAAAGTAATCCCCCTCAGATATAATACACTTGTGACAGCGCTTTTTCCAATCCGTGAAGCACTTCTGATATGCGCTTTTTGGTATGGTCTTGAGCTCTTCTAACGATGCGGTCTTTATCTCCTCAATCATGGCAAACCTCCGTCCTTTCATGGGTCTTTTCAGTTTTGGAAACAGAAAAAAGTCGCAGGGGGCCAAGTCCGGTGAATACGGTGAATGAGGCATGATTACGGTATTGTTTTTGGCCAAAAAATCACGAACAAGTAATGACGTGTGCGCTGGCGCATTATTGTGATGCAATATCCATGACTGGTTGTTCCACAATTTTAGGCGTTTTTTTCGTATTGCTTCACGCAAACGGCGCATAACTTCAAGGTAATATTCCTTATTGACCGTACGACCTTCTGGCAAGAACTCACGATGCACCACGCCATTGTAATCGAAGAAAACAGTGAGCAAAACCTTCACATTTGACCGAACTTGGCGTGCTTTTTTCGGTCTTGGCTCTTCTGGCAGCTTCCATTGGGATGATTGGGCTTTCGTTTTGATGTCATAACCATATACCCATGTTTCGTCACCAGTTACGACCCTTTTGAGCAAATTTGGATCGTCGTTGACGTCATTCAACAGCTCCTGAGCGATGCTTATGCGACAGTTCTTTTGGTCAAAATTTAGCAATTTTGGAACAAACTTCGCTGCCACATGTTTCATGCCCAAAACATCCGAAACAATTTCATGGCATGAGCCAACCAATATGCCGACATCCTCAGCAACTTTTCTAATAGTAATTCAACGATTCTCCTTAACAATTTTCTTCACTGCTTCAATGTTTTCATCGGTTGTTGACGTGCTGGGCGTCCAGGGCGGGCATCGTTTTTAACATTTTCTCGGCCTTCTGTGAAGAGGTTGTACCACTTATAAACACTTTTTTTGCTCAAAGTAGACTCGCCGAATGCCACAGTCAACATTTTAAATGCGTCGGAGCACTTAATTTTATTTTTCACACAAAATTTAATACAGATTCTTTGATCCATTTTTCTCGATAGCAAAAAATCGCCAAGCACACCAATACGTTTAACCTTTATATCTGTCGAAAACAAACTAAAAATACAAAATGGCTGATAGTGTCAACATATGTTGGGGACATGTGTACCCACACAAAAGCAAAAACAATTCGAAAATCTAATGTACGTAGCCCGCGAAATTTAAAAAGTCACCTTTTTTTTTAACAAACCTCTTAAATTATTAATTTATAGTTACGCTAATAACAATTTTTTTTACTAAATTTTTTGATAATTTAAGTATTATACGTATTGACTTTATAATAATTGTGATTTACATATTTGTCCCGAAATCTGCCAATACATTTGGATGTACAAAATGTATATACATCCAGATGTACAGTCCCGGAATTTGCCCTTGTATTTGTAAGGTAGATTCCAGGACGTCCTGGAAACTGTCGTAAAACATACATTTTTTCCAGGACAATCCTGGAAAATGTCAAATGTCCTGGAATCTGCAGATACAAAGTGTAAAAAGACGCGGAAACTGCCAATGGACATACATATACACACACATATACATCTAATTTTACCAAAATATTTTTTTAATATTACGTTTTATTAATATTTTTAATTTTTTTACAGGAGGCAGATGTTAAAAGCATTGGCGGCTGAACAAAGCACAACGGTATCTAACGATACTAACGACGAATCTGTTGTCAGGATTCCGTGCAATTACTGCCCGACTCGATGGATTCGACGTTCAGTACTGGAGATACACTGTGCTTACAGCCAATATCAATAATTAAAGGTGAGTGCAAAAATGTACAAAAATGTAAAGACAATAACCTTGTCATTGAAAAAACAAGCCTTGTAGATACTGATCGTATCCAGCAGTATGAGCCTAAAGAAGATGGCATTATAAATATACCTTTTTTTCATAAAGAACTGCACCGAACATTTGATAATATTATATTGATAAAAAATATTAATCACGCGCGAGGAATTGAGTGCCAATTTAAAGACTGGAAGCTCGTAAATACTCGTCGCTGTGGGTTTAGAAAGCAGTTCTTTTACAAATGTAATATGTGTCATTACGAGGCAAACTTTTGGTCACATCCAAAAGATGAAAAAACTATGGACATTAACACTGCTATTACAGCTGGAACCATTACGACTGGAATTGGTTATGCCCAAATGGAAGAAATGTTTGCAGCTGCAAATGTGCCGTGTATGTCTCAAAAAACATATATAAAAAATCAAGAAGTAGTTCTCAAAGAATTTGAAAAAACAGCCTTTGAAAACATGAGAAAGGCAGGCAAACTTGAAAGGCAACTAGCTGTTGAAAAAAACGACGTAATAAATGGCTACGCGTGCATACCCGTAATAGCAGACGGCAGTTGGTTGACGAGGTCGTACGGCAAAAATTTTGATTCACTTTCAGGTGTTGTAGCCATTATTGGTTATTATACAAAAAAATCCTGTACGTTGGCATTTGCAACAAATTTTGCACAGCAATTGACACAAAAAGGAATCGCAAATATCCATAAGTGTTACAAAAATTTTGATCGAAATATGAGTTCTACACTCATGGAAAGTGATGCTGTTGTAGAAGGATTTAAATGCAGTATTCAAATGCACGATCTAGTTTATAGAAAATTTATTGCCGATGGCGATAGTAATGTGTACCAAGCTATTCTAAATAGTAATCCATATAAAGTACTAATGGTCGTAGTGCGAAAAGTAGAATGCAACAATCATTTATTACGAAATTTCTGCAGACATTTTGATATCCTCGTAAAGACAACTGATCTAAAGTTGCGTAGGAATCGTGAGTTTGTAAAATTACGAAATATGATTAAAAGCATGATAATAAAAATTCGAAAAGAAATAGTACAATTATGTGAAAATAGAAGAAAAGATAAGCAACCTCAGCATGTTTTAGAGAAAAAATTAGGAGAAGACATATTAAACGTTCCAAGTCATATGTTTAGTGAACACAAATGATATAAGGAACGTGGTCATTCTTGTGAAAACAATAGAGAGACAAATTATGTTCCGTATCTTAAGTTGTACGGTCTGTATCCCAAAATACAAAATATAGTCGCACGTTTAAGCGCTCATGCCGACAGTTTGTTGCTAAATGTGACAAATAATTATATAGAATTGTTTCACTCTATAGTCTGCGTAGAAGTTGATGGAAAGCGTATTTTTTATGGTGCGAGAGGTTCGTACTGGTACAATACCAGAATTGCGGCAGCTGTTGTTCAACATAACACACAACAAGCTTTTATCGAATTACACAAAACAGTAAGTAACAGTGTGCCTTCTCTTATAGAAAATTTGGACTTGCGACGAAAAAGAAAAACAGACCAAACTAAAGAATCTCGCAAAGTAGAAGGAAGGTCAAAAAAATGGAAAAGAAGCGTAGGAACGGATGGTTATTACGCACCTCAGTCGCAAAAACCAGACTTGTCTTCTGACATAGTGGAACAATTAAAACAAGAGCATTTAGAAAAATTACTCAAAAACGGGAAAAATTAGAAAGAAATTAAGCGCAAAACCATAAAGCAAAGTGATTGTGAAGTATGGTTATCAATGCGAAAAGAAATGTTGACAGCATCACATTTTGGAGTGGTATGTCGTATGAGACCAACAACGTCTTGTGCAACGTCCATAAAAAATATCTTGTTTTCTCCATCGATCGATACTGGAGCCATGAAATATGGTCGCGATATGAAAGAAATAGCGAAACAAGATTTATCAATAAAATTAAAGAAAAAAATAAAACCATGTGGATTATTTATTGACTCTGAAAATCTATGCTTGGGTGCTTCTCCTGATGGACTTCTCGATGAAAATGGTCTAGTGGAGATTAAATGCCGTCTTTTAGCTGAAAATTTAACAGCGGAGAAAGCAATTCGTAAATTGCCTCAATTAAAAGGTATTTTTGATAAAAAAAATGTAAATACAATAAACCGAAATCATCGGTTTTATTATCAAATCCAAGGTCAACTAAACATAACAAAGCGCGAATTTTACATTTTTGCTTTATGGACGCCGAAAAGCATAATAACACTGCGTGTTAACCCTTACGAAAAAAACGCTCAATTTTGAGTGTAAAAATATCCTCAAAAGAATCCTCAAAAGATCGGTGTAAATTCGGATCATCAATTGGTGGTCAACACTGAAATGAGGATTAACCTCAAAAGAAACCCTCAAATGGGGGTCAAATGAAGGTAACCCCAAAATAGGGGTCAAATGAAGGTAATACCCAAATAAATGGGAGTGACCTTCAAATCAGTGTAACTCCCAAATAAAGGTAAGGAAATAGAGTCACTTCCAAATAAACTTGTAAGAAAACCTGCTCAAACGAAGAATGACCCTGAAATAAGTATGACTGTATAATTGTAATAAATAAGCTTGAATCAAAAAAATTGTTTGATTCTGGGCGTAAGCTAGCTGTCATATATCGATAAAATTGAATGACTATAATGATAAATTTTGGAAAATATGTGTGTAAATAAAGCTGTAGGGAATTATTATTATTTAATATACTGTTTAAATACATCCAACGTGTACGTATAATGTTGTTTAAAAAAATGAAGATGGCAGAATGAATACTATATATACTATAAATTTAATACAATTATATATTTTTCACATAAAATGCACTATTATATTGTAATTTAGAAAACTACAATAATTTTGGTTTTTCAATAATTTATTATATTAAAATTTTATTAAAATAATATAAACATAACATACCTTTTTTATATATATGTATAATTATTATATAACTTATTATACACATATTTATAATGTTATAATATTAATCTTTTATATTTTAATGTTATAATATTAATCTTTTATATTATATAAAGTTATAATATTAATCTTTTATATTTTAATGTTATAATATTAATCTTTTATTGCATAGAAATATACCGTTTTGATTCCATATCACAAATAATCGTATATAAAAAAGTAACACAAAGTAACCCGTAGGAAAAAATTATGCAAAAATTACTGCATAAAAAATTGCATATTTTTGTGCATAAATTTCTGCAGTTTTTACAAATTTTTGTACAAAATTCTGAAAGCGAAAATTTTGTACAAAAATCTGTAAAAACTGCAGAAATTAATGCACAAAAATATGGTTTTTTATGCAGTAATTTTTGTATAATTTTTTCCTACGGACAGATCTTACAAAAATGGTTAAACTAAAAAATACGGTATTTTAGAGTATAATTAATACTTATATTAATGAAAGCATCAATTCATTTGTAGTTCCGAGCAACATTCTTACATTTGTTCGAAACAGTAGTGTTGAATAACTTTTCTCCATTTGGTGTATTTTTAAATTGGCTGAGTACGTAATCTGTAACATTCATTATATCAATTACGTGAATAATATAAACAAATTGAAAACAATAACACCCTGGTGGAAAAAATATTCCTTGAAAAACTCGAAAAAATCAAAATAAATTAAATTTATAGCTTAAATTCTCATGGTTTCCAAAAACTCTTTTGTTTTATTACGTTTTTTATTATTAGAATTTTCAAGATCTTTTTTAATAAACTAAGAAAGTTAACTTTATTAAATTCTTTTGTCATTTATAATTTTTCTAAATTTTGATATCAAGTCATAAAATAGTTTTAAAAAAGAAACTTTTTTTCATATTAACATTCAATGGAAAGTGTTTTTCTCGGTTTTTTTTTCTGAAGAATTAGGAAAAAAACAAAGATTTTCGGCAGAAGTATGACAATTTCAAGTTAATTTTTTAGAAGAATTTAGATATATTCAATTCATTTTTTAAAGTTTTTTGTACACTGTTTACAAATGTATATAATAAGATAATTTTAAAATTTCTTTGTTTATTAATATTTCCTGCTTATCTTTTACTATTCTCTGTACATTTTAAAAAATATAGAATTTATTTGATAGAATTATGAAACATATGTATCTATTTATCGATTGATTAATATTTTAGAAGTGTTCACCAAAGGAAAGCCTTCGGCACACGATATGATTTTTCATGCTAGATCACATACGAGGCGTCTTACTACGTATCCTCATTGGCTTACGATTGGTGACATAATCATCTGAGCCAATCAGGACACATATTAGGATTTCTCGTATGCAATCTAGCATGAAAAATTGTATCGTGTGCCGAAGTAATAAATGGTAAAAAGTGTATCATAATTATGTTAAACAAATTACATTCGATCGAGTAATCATTCAAAAAAAGACCAGATTTTCTGGGAACTGTAATAAGTATATTAAAATTATTTTTACATGTTATGAATTTCTATCAATCTTTTCTATATTTCCTAATTATGGTGCTACCTTCTAAAAGAAATGTTCATTTTTTAGTGTTTCATAGAATTTTACCAAAGAAACATTTGTCGCATATGTAATTTATGTATTTATTTATGACTTTCTGATTAAAAAATACTTACATTACAATTTATTTAAGTTTACGTAATTTTTGTTATTTTTCACTTCCTCATGTTGTTTAAGAATCTATAGTTTTTCAAAGATATTAGTTTGCCACAGTTAGCCTATATAAATATTAAATCAAATAGCAGCCCTGCATAAAATGTCTTATTCAAAAATAGTGTTTCGCATTCACAAGATTTCATCGTGAATTCTGCTTTGCAAAAATTTCGGATTGAATCGTGGATAATACGTTTCAGTGCAATATTGAGAATAGAACCATGAAATTTTGTCTGTCTCTGAATCCGATAACAATTAGCAGAAGAAGTGTATCTGTTTTAATGCAAAGTAATCTTTTTTAATGCAAAGATTCGCATTTATTTGAATACTTTTTATTGCGATTGAATGCAAGAAATTCAAAAGATATTTAAAAGATATTTAATTGAATATATTTTGAATATCTTCTGAATTCTTCTGAATAGTGCTTTTTAACAAAATGTCAATATTTTTTTAATTCTTTTCAATCTGATATTTTATGCAGGGAGGCTATGAATTAAATCATAAATATATTAAGAAAAACCCTGATAAGAATTAATACTGGATGTTCGCATGTACAATAATTTTTATTGTAACAGTCTCCAAGCCCATGTGAACTATGCCAAATAAATTAAGGTAATATGAATTAAGCCGAAATCTTGCTATATAAATTAAATTGTCAAGCAATGTAATAATTTTTGATGCTACAAGTATCTACAAGATTTTCCTTCTCCAAATTCCTAGAAAATACTGTAAATAAATTAATGCGGAAAATAATACCTTAGCCAGGAGACTGTTATAATAAAAATTATTGCACAGGCAAACATCCAATGTTGGCTCTCATGAGTTTTTCTTAATATATTTAAGATATCAATATATTTTAAATATTGCAATTGTTACCTTTAATTGCAAGCAACTTATTGCAGTTCAAAGATTTTTTATTACTATTTTCTTCAGATTTAACCTTATTTTTTTTTCCCCGTTCTGGATGAAGAATCTCCTTGTTTGTAAAAATACAAGACATTAAATCGCAAGTCATTTTTTCAATGTCACTTGTTCTTACGTTCTGCATCATAGATTGAGAAATGGTGACACCTCGACCGATTGAGACTATCTTCTATAACAAAAAACTATTATATTAAATAGAAAATTAAAATTTATGAGTAAATTTACATTACTGTGATTTAGTAACCCGTAGGAAAAAATTATGCAACAATTACTGCACAAAAAATTGCATATTTTTGTGCATGAATTTCTGCAGTTTTTACAGATTTTTGTACAAAGGTTTTGCCTTCAGAATTTTTCTGCAGAAAATTTTGCAGAATTTTATGTAATTTTTTCTGAAAGCAAAAACTTCAGAAAACATTACATAAAATTCTGCAAAATATTCTGCAGAAAAATTCTGAAGACGAAAACTTTGTATAAAAATCTGTAAAAACTGCAAAAATTCATGCACAAAAATATGCAATTTTTTGTGCAGTAATTTTTGCATAATTTTTTCCTATGGGAAAAATAAGAAGCACATTAGTATAACTTCGTTTATTTTTAGTTGCACATAACCACAAAATGAAATGTAAAATAGATAAGATAAAATATATACGTACGTTGTCGTTAATTTTTTCAATTATTTTAGATTCAGCTGTATCTTTCTTCATATCTCTTTCTAATTTATCATGCATTTTATCGCATTGCTTCAGTTCTTTTACTTCTTTAAAATTTGTTAACCCATCATTTATTTTAGGTTCAGATGTATTTTTCTTCACATCTCTTTCAAATTTGTTATGCATTTTATCGCATTGTTTCACTCCTTTTACTTTTTAAAAATCTGTTAGCACATCCATTACGAGTTCTTCTTCGATATCAATAGCCTCATCATGCTGCATTTATAACAGGAATAAAATCATCATATTGTATTTGCTCGTTTTGAAATGTATCTTCATTTTTTATATGTGTCACGCTTGGATATAACTGCTGCTTCTGGAAAACTTTTGCCGGTATGTTTTTGTTTAGGTCTGCGACACACTTATTAGCGTTTTGTATTTTAATAGTTAATTTATCCACCATTTTATCCAAGTTTTCCATTTCTGAAACAGTACTTTTGCAATATAGTAATTGAAATTAATAATATAAAGTTTTGTTATATCAATTTAATGTTTAATAACAATTAAATTACTATTTTCTAATGTAATGGATGTTTTGTCTTTCAACGCTTTAACCTCATTCTGGAGTTGTTTATTTTGTTTTCGTAAGCTTTTTATTTTTTCCTGTAGGCTTAACAAATATATATTCTTTTTACTTTTAGATTCGCAACTGTCATCAGTGAAAGATGTTTCATCACTTTCATCCAGCAAACTGAATGACTGAAAATATAAATTGATATAGTTTTATAAATAATTAAAAAAATGACGATAATAAAATATATTCACAATATTCACATACATCATTCTTTAAATTGACATCAGTAGTCTTTAGTTGAGATAGAATATCTTGTTGCTTAATCTTAGAGGACATACAACGTAAGTTATCCTAGAAAATATTTAAATAACTTTAATTAAAAGTAACTTCAAATAATAAAAAAATATATTTTACATGTAATGATTACGAAAATAAAATTCAAATAAGTACTTTAGTGTCCATCCTTTTCTTAGTCTTCGTAACTTTATTTTCCTGATCAGAGTTATCATAATCACTATCGCTAAAAGATTTTTTCATAACTTTTTTACGATCTTCTTTACATGGATTTGCAATATTATATTTTTCTAGGTCGGCAAGTTGTTTGTGCATAACTGTCCACTCTGAAAAAAAGAATGTGCATTATATATTTACTAATTGCAAGAAAACTTTTGGATCAATAAATATTAAAAATTTTTTTATTAATTGTCAAAAACGTCTAATTTATGTCTACTGATTTAATAAGTACAGATTAAAAAAAATTTGAATTTTAAATTTAGTAACAATATAATAAATGAAATAAATTTATATCAGATTGAGAAATAAAAACTTTTGCCCCAAATCTATGTGAACATTGGATGATTTTTTTAAATGCAAGACTTATTGCTGGTTTACAATAATCAATACAGCTGCGCAGTCAAATTAATTATTATACCAGAGCAGATCTGTGCAACAACCTCGCGATAAAAGAAACATCTATTTGATTAAGATGAAATATTTGGTCAGTAATTATAGTCAATTATTTTTATATTTAAACTATCTTAAGAGTATTATCTTAAAATGTCATCAACCAATCACAGAGCCGTATCTTAAGGCATTTATGTTTAAGATGGTCTTGAAATAAGATTCGACTGTGAATATCGACCATTGAAAAGAAATCATCAAATACACACAATTGTTTAAACGTATACTCATATCGGGACAGCGATAAATCAATGAGACATAAGGCCAGGGGCTCAATTCTTAAATTTATTCACAAGAGAAATGTATGTGCAAATACCTACTCCAACAGAAAAGTGCAAGTTTATTGGTTAAAAGTCATACGATAGCCAATAAGGTTCCAACTTTTCTGCAAGAACAGAATTTGCGAATACGTTTCTCTTGCGAATGAATTCAAGAATCGAGCCTGTTCTTTGTCGCTGCACTTCTGCACTGGTGCAATAAGTTATGGTATATCCACACAAACTTGCATAAGCGCATAAGCATATGCATAAGAAATTCAATTGGTCTATTTTCTTATGTATATGCTTATGCGCTTATGCAAGTTTGTGTGGATATACTCTTAGAATGAGAAAAAATATATTCGTCTTATTTTAACTTATTGCACTAGTCCAGCAATGCAGCGACAAAGAACAGGCCTATGAATTAAACATTTTAATCGAATTTTATATATTTCAAGGCAGCAATCATGTAACTTTTTCCTTAGGGCGGAAACGTTAAAAGTTTCATTTGTTAATACGACTCTGTGATTAGTTGATGACATCTTTTAAGATACACCCAGATAGCCAAGCCTGCAGGAACAGATTTTGAGCAGAGCATGCTATCAATTTTTGACGACAGAATGGCAACAAATTTTATACAGAGTCTGTAATATCCAACGATGTCGGCAAACTGCTGTCAGAAATCAAGCAGAGTTTGCTAACATAATCTGACAACAGATTGGCAGCAGAAATCGAGCAAAACCTGCTGATATAACTGACAGCAGATTGGCAGCAGAAATCGAGCAGAGCCTGTTGACATAACGTAGGCAGATCGGCAGCAGAAATCGAACAGTATGTCCGTTACTTTATAATCTTAATTGTCATTTAAATGCCAATTTAAAACTTGCATTAATATGTTTCTATAGAGAAAAACGTAAGAAAAAAGGTTGCGGCAGTAGAAATTATTGAGAAATTAAATTATATTATTGTCTAATACTTTTGGCCAATCCTGTATACATACATATATTTCTAATATATTAGGGATCGTAAGGAAATAAAATTATTATTAATTGTCAATACATTTTTAATAAGAGTTTAATTGTTCTCTCGCCGATATACATTGTGTTGAAAGATTAAGTACTTTATTGTATTGGGCTACTGTGCGATAACGGTAAATTTGAAATAACAGAAATGATGCCTAAACTCTTATTAAAAATGTATTGACAATTATAATAATTTTATTTCCTTACGATCCCTAATTATATAGAAATATACAGGTATGTATACAGGCTTGGCCAAAAGTATTAGGCAGCTATATTTTTTTAATTTATCTGAAGTTCTTTTATCTATATTATTTTCTATTGGTTACTTGTATTATACATAAGTTTAAAGTATATGTATAATACCGGCAACCAATAGAAAATAATACAGATAAAAGAATTTCAGATAAATTAAAAAAGCCCAGACAATACGCTTGTCAGAAAACTTTAAGAGAACTTTTTAAAGAAAACGTTTAGATATCTTGGAAATGATGTCAAAATGGTAACATTTATCAGAGATATCTAAGAGAGGTCTTTGAGATATCTTATTGAAGAGTTTCATTTAAGTTTCTTAAAAATGTTATCCTTATGACATCAGCTAAATATCAGCTTAATGTCTCATAAAAGATATCACACAATGCTGTCCGATTTTTGAGCCGTCCATGCGCGTTGTAGCAGAAATCAGACAACATTATAACATCCTGAATGAGAAATCCATTTGATATTTAAAAAAATTATCATAAAGATAATGTTTTCAAAAATTACGGTTTGTCTACAATTACTGCGCACAAAAAATGCACAAAATCTAAATTCATTATGTACTGAACAAAAACAGGATAATAGATGTACTATTCAATTTTTCTTAGAATATATGATCTATATAGTTAACTATCTAATTAACCATTTGAACGCTTCAAAGTATTAATGCTAAATAGATCGCAATTTCCCTAAAATTATTATGGAAAAAGATAAATTTAACAATGAAATTAATAAGTAAATAAATTAATGCTATTTATTTTTAATATGTTTTGCAAAATTTATTTGCTTCTATAAAAAATAATATAATTGTGTCAGTTTATAACATATTGGTATATGTAGACAATAACAAGTACTCATACCGATGAGTCAAATTGGCGTAGCAGATAGAGTACAAGGTTTGTAATCCTAAGGTCCCGGGTTCGAAACCTACCAGCGGCAAGTAAGAATAAAATAAAACAATATAATTTAAATTTAATTAATTAATAAAAATTTGTCCTAAATTTAGTATGTACTGTTAATAAAAATAATTTTAAAAAAATGACATTTTTATTATATTTTTTTATCTCTAGTTGCACTTTAAAGATATCTGATTTAAGAAATCTTTTAGATATCTGCTTGATTTCTGCTGCTAATCTGCTGTCAAGTTATGTTAGTAGACCCTGCTCGGTTTCTGCTACCAATTTGCTGGCATAGCATGTTAGCAGGCTCTGTTTGATTTCTGCTGCCAATCTGTCGTCAGGGTTATGTCAGCAGACCCTGCTCGGTTTCTGCAATCAATCTGCTGGCATGCCATGCCAGCAGGCTTTGTCGACAAATCCTGAGCTTAATGCGGACACAGAATGCTATGGATCTGCAATGAGTATCTGATTGAATTTGCTGCCAATCTGCTTGCAATCTGCTAGCATTTTGCTATTAGGGCAGTTATATACTCAAGATGGTCTTAAATATATAAGAATCGACTATGAATAAGGGCTGTAATATATATGTTATGTTATATGTATGAACAATTTTTCTACAAGTTCCATCGAAATTAAAAAAAAAATTTTCTTTTAAAGCTTTTAATTTCTTAATCTTTTTATTTTCTATTTTTTTAAATATTATCTTTTTGAGAAATAAAAAATCAATGAAAAAATATGACTAATAGTATTTAATAAATATTAACCTCCAAATGCATGTATTTTTACTGCTGCTGAGATCCAATTTTTCTCTTGTAGTTTCTTAATAATCCTTTTCATGGACAATGCACTTTTTTTTTCGCATAAAGGCCACCGTATTTGAACAATGGTTTGTTCGTCAATGGCATTTTGTAAACATTGGTCGTAGAATTTGGTTATCAACCAATCTCTGTATCCGACGGCTATAGAATTTTCTTCGTTCACAAACTCCACCAAAATGCAATAATCGTTGTTCATTTCTAAAACTATTACGGGCTCACAAATTATAGTACGTACTACACATTGATAAAAGACACAATGCGAAAAGGTATCCGCCAGCATAAAATATTGTATGGTGAGAAAAGTCAGTGTGCCAGCCACGTGCACTGTGGTGCCAGTGTGCCATGGGTGCCAGTGTGTGCGTGTATAAATACACATAAGAAATGCACGAGCTCGCTAATATGGCGGCTCGTTGCTTAGCAACGGCTAATATAACATCGGGCGGCAAAAGAATATAGGGGATAGCGCGCGAATCGCAAGGGCGGACAAGTGGCTGCGTTTCATTTTACGCATGATGCGCATGATGTATCATTTATTCTCGTTTAATATTAGACAAACAACAAAGATGAACAATGTATCATGTGTATCATGCGTGAAACGGAACATAGCCCATGGCTTTCCATGCAGTCCATAAGCAAAGACAGGAAAGCGTGGTATACCTTGTCCCTGAAGGGACAGTAATCCAAAAGGCAAAGAAGAAGAAGAAGCAGAGACAGACAGACTTGAGCAAAATGGACGAGTTTTCGTATGATCTTATATTATCTCGTGTCGCCCAGAATATAGTTATGACATAAAGAAAGATAATATTTTATGTTATATGTGCTTAAAATAATGCAACTGAAAAATAGCTGGTTTACGAAGACAGTGTGTGCCATATACATATAGTAGTGCATTGTAAAAATTAAACACGTGTTTTATTGTGAAAAATATGCATTGTCGTGGATCATATAAAGAGTACCTTCAAAATCGAAGGAAAATAATGCCAGCAACAACAATCTATTCGCGTCGCCAAAGAGAACTTCAAGGGATCGCTGCTCTAAATAATCAGGTATGAACAATTTGAGAAATAAAAGAATCAATGAAAAAATATGACTAATAGTATTTAATGAATATTAACCTCCAAATGCATGTATTTTTACTGCTGCTGAGATCCAATCTTTCTCTTGTGGTTTTTTAATAATTCTTTTAGAATTTTCTTCGTTCACAAACTCCACCAAAATGCAAGTGAAATTATTACTTTACTAAAATTGATGTATCTTATTTTCATAATTTCAAATAATATGGCTTTGTTTTAAAAATATACGATCCATAGAAAATTTATTAAAATGCATGTCAAATTGATTTTTAATTAATTTAATTCTTTTGCTTTTTGTATGTTATAATGAATTGCAGTAAACTTATGTTGAAATAATTTTATAGGCAGAAAATAATGCGGAGGAGAATGTCGAAATGCAGAGATTGAGCGCCATGAAATGGCAGAAGTTGATTATTTATATGAAGATCTTAGTTATGGAGAGGTGAGCATATATTACCATTATAATATTAACTCTAAAATTTATATATATTTATATAACTTATTACATATATTAGTATATTATATTTTATTGTATACAGACTTCCTCAAATGATATTGATGTTGAATATGTTAACGTGGCAGAATCTATTGAACAGCCAAATGATAATGGTCCAGAACCAATGATAGAAGACGAGGTTCGTAATTTTGACTGCATATTGGAAAGAAAATTATCAAATATTTACCTATTTTCAACATTTAAACAAATATAAACCTTGAATAGAAAATACCTTACAAATTAAATATACAGGGTGTAATGTAATCGGAAGCCATCCCGTAATGGAAAGATAGACGGGATCGAGATGAACATAAAAGTCCAATATTGTCTTGGGTTAGGTCTATCAATAATCGAGATATAAATTTTTCAAATTGTACGAATGAGAGCGCGCCGTGTGAAGAGCCGAGACGCTCGAGCTGTAGCGCGGCCCACTGTGTCGAGCATTGGCTGCCGGCGGCGGGGGGAAGAAGGAGAAGCGGTGCCGCTGCCTGTGCTTCGCCGCCCTCGCGTCTCACTGCACCGCGCCAATACTCGTGGCAATGGCAGCTATGCACATTCGCGATTACTTGACAAATTAGGACAGTTAGCAAAGATATGACAAATTAAAACCGTAATAAACTGCTGTGATTAAGAAAGTCGAAAGAGCGAAAGCGATAGATACTTATGGAATCTACAAATAATCTAATTTCTATCGTAATTGTGAATAAGTAAATTAATAAAAGTTTTTCGTACATTCACGAAAGATTCTTTCTTTTTCTTAAATATCTTATTTACAGTATCATACAATTCTAACTTTGTTTCTTATCGAATTGTGTCGTACTGTTAAATCCTTGATGAAAACATTAATAAAAAATTAACATAAATTTACAATTGATTCTTAAAGTGATAATTTTCTTTTATAAGTGTATTATAATATTTGCCGCATCAAATTCTCTCATCGTTTCTTATTGTTTTTTTTCCATGGAATGTTAAATTAACAAAGGTTTATCACAATTAATATCTACGATTGATTCTTCATACATTCTCATTTCGTAAATATTTAATTAGAAAATTATAAAATGCGCGATATATCCATATAATATGTTACACTCATTGTTCATAACACGATAGAAAAATATCTCTTGATGTAACGATTTCAATAGATTATGCATTCTACGATAATTATGCTTAGAGATGTTCAATATCAAATGTTATTAATATAACGAAGAGTTTTTCTTTCATAACGATAGGGAACTCGGAATTTCTTTTATCTTTAATTACATTATTAATTACGACAGATTTTTACTGATTGATTCAGAATAGATATCAAGAAAAATATAAAAATCTAATTGGTTTCTCTTTCGTAATCCATTACTTGTCTGAATAAAAAAAAAAAAAGAATTTCAAGAAGTGATATCATTGTCTATCGTTCTCTCGTTTCCTGTTAGGAAAGTATATTTTCTCGTTGGAATATGACAAAATATCTACGGAGACATCGTGTTTAATAGTTCTGTTGGAATATTTCGTAAACTTAAGTTCTCTATTGTATAATAACGAAAGAAAACGCTTTGTTGTTAATCATACTGGTGACATTAACATCTCCAAGTATAATTACGATCGTATCGTATAATTTAATCACGAAATCGTTAGATCAGGCATGATACAAGATATTTAAGGAAAAGAAAGAATCTTTCGTGAATGTACGAAAAACTTTTATTAATTTACTTATTCACAATTACGATAGAAATTAGATTATTTGTAGATTCCATAAGTATCTATCGCTTTCGCTCTTTCGACTTTCTTAATCACAGCAGTTTATTACGGTTTTAATTTGTCATATCTTTGCTAACTGTCCTAATTTGTCAAGTAATCGCGAATGTGCATAGCTGCCATTGCCACGAGTATTGGCGCGGTGCAGTGAGACGCGAGGGCGGCGAAGCACAGGCAGCGGCACCGCTTCTCCTTCTTCCCCCCGCCGCCGGCAGCCAATGCTCGACACAGTGGGCCGCGCTACAGCTCGAGCGTCTCGGCTCTTCACACGGCGCGCTCTCATTCGTACAATTTGAAAAATTTATATCTCGATTATTGATAGACCTAACCCAAGACAATATTGGACTTTTATGTTCATCTCGATCCCGTCTATCTTTCCATTACGGGATGGCTTCCGATTACATTACACCCTGTATAATATCTTATATTATGTTAATAATATCTTGTATTATGTTACCAGGCCAGAAGATCAATTTATCCAAATTGCCCTTTAACGAAGGAAGAAAGCGATCTACTCGTAATGAGTTACGTAATTCGGCATGAAGTAAGTGGAACTGCATTAGAAGACCTAATAGACTTAATTAATTCATCTCCCTGAACCATTGAATCCTTCAAAGTATTTATTTTTAAAAAATTTTCGCGATATCCCACAACTTGTTACATGTTATTATTGTGCAGAATGTATTTCTTTAATAGACTTTGAAGAAAGACAAAGTATAGATTGTCCAAATTGTTATTGTCGTAATGTAAAATCAGTTCTTAAACGAAATGGAAATTTTTTCGTATACATTCCAATTAAAGAACAATTGCGGCAGTTACTGTCGAGTAGTGTCTTCCATAAATTACAAAGATCTTACAATGATAATAGTTTATTATCAGATGTCACAAGTGGGAAAGTGTATCGATCGATAGTTAAAAATAAAGTTATATCTGATTTTGATATAAGCTTACAATGGAATGCTGACGGCGTTAATACTTTTAAGTCATCAAAAGGGTCAATGTGCCCCAATTTAATAGCGATTAATGAACTTCCCTATCGGCTTCGTAAAGATAATATTCTGCTTGCTGGTTTATGGTATGGATCTACAAAACCTGTAATGGATATTTTTTTAAAACCATTTGTTAATGAGTTACGAGATTTACATAAACATGGAATTAACTGTTTGCTACCTAATTTGAATGAAGCTGTAAATATTAAAGTACAATTATTTCTCCAGTGGATTCTGTAGCCAGATGTTCTTTACAGAATATAACTCAATTTAATAGAAAATTTGGATGTTCACTTTGTTTGCATCCAGGGCAGCACGTTAAAGTGGGAAATGGCTATGCACGTGTTTACTGTGGAAATGAAGGTATTGCAAGAACGAGAGAACAACATCATAGAGATGCTGAGCAGGCTGTTGTACAAAATATTTCTATTAATGGAGTTAAGGGAGTCTCATTATTGATGTTATTGCCAACCTTTAATATTGCAACTTCATTTCCTCCTGAATACATGCATGCAGTATTACTTGGAGTTGTCAAATATTTTTTCTTTATGTGGTTTGATCCTAAATATAACCAGTGCACATGGTATATAGGTTCGAAAAAAAAGATTTTTAACGATCGATTGCTAAATATTTATCCTCCTTGTGAATTAACTCGGACACCTCGCACACTTGAAAATATGAAATTATATAAAGCATCAGAGTGGAAAAATATATTACTGTATTACTCGTTACCATGCTTACAAGATTTGCTGCCCAATATCTACTTTAAACATTGGCCACTGCTTGTTTTTAGTATGCATAAATTTTTATCAGATGAAATATCTGAAACAGATTTTAAAGATGCCGAAAAAGCATTAAGAAAGTTTGTATTTCAAGTAGAAACGCTGTATGGAAAAGCACATATGAAATTTAATGTGCACTTGCTACTTTACATACCAAAAAGTGTAAAATTGTTTGGCGCCATTTGGGCATGGTCCGCTTTTCCAAAGCTACAATCATGTTCTTCGAAATATGATTTATAATTCTCAATTTGTAATACCGCAAGTATGCAATTCTTACCTGCGATTGCAACAAATTAAGGATTGTATTGCTTTTAAAAAAATAAATTGTAGTGTAGAGGGTAAAAAATTATATAATCGTTTGGTTGGAAAAATGAAATTAAATAATAATAAAAGTGTATCATACGATGGACATTTACGTATTTTCGGAGCGGGGAAAGCAATCCATTTAGAATTAATTAAGATCACTGCAATTCAAAGTGTCTCCCGTAGCCGGAGAATATCGGCGACGCCGCCCCTCCCGCGCGCCCGGGACGTAACATTTTTGGTGACAGCGGTGGGATAGAACAAACTCGGTGAGGTACGCGTTTTCCTCACCCCCACTCCCTCCGCGACTTTAAACGTTCATCTCTGTTTCTTAAAGTTTTTATTATCGCTCGCGTAATAAATATTTGAAAATGACTACGCGCAGTAAAAAGACGCCTGAAACTGCCGCCGAACCGGCAGACGCGCCCGCACAATCTATAGCCAACAAAGAATATGAGTTGGAACGAATCGAAAGATCTATGGTCGAACGAGATGCTCGGCTACAGAAATTAGAGCAAACTTTGCGCCTACAGTCAAACGAACTGGAAACCGAAAGATTGAGATTCGAGAAGGAACGCGCTGAGGCCGACAGAAGAATGGCCGCCCGCGAAAAAGAAATCACGTCGCGCGAACGAGAATACTCTAATAAATGGGTAGACACGCAGCAATTCTTGCCGCCCGGGCCTTCTCAGCGCCTTAATCCCTGCGAAGCAGTGCCCACGACGTACTCGTTACTCGATACGCCCCCTCTCCTGCCTCCTTACGGCAATTCTACTATTCCGACGCCTAAAGTGTCGTTTCGCGAAGCGACGGAATCCGTCCCTTACTTTGACGGATATAATATTCCATTAGCGAGATTTACTCGAGCTTGTCGACGTGCACGTGAAATCATACCCCCGTCCGCCGAGCGAAACCTAACAAAATTATTAATTAATAAACTCGGCAGACGAGCATATTACGCCGTGGAAGACGAGCCATGCGACACGGTGACTCAGCTAATCGATTTATTAACAGGAGCTTTCGGTTCGTCAAAAACGCTAGATCAGTATCGAGGCGAATTGAGCACGGTCTATTTAAAACCGCTGGAACATATTATTGATTATATTAGTCGAGTGAAAGATCTCCGCACTAATATTCTCGACGCGGAACGCCGAACGAAAGGATATCTCGATCCCCGCTTCGTCGAAGAAATAGACGGTCTCACCGCGAGATCGTTCTGCGAGGGCTTACCTCTCGATTATAGACTGCAGCTCAAATCTGACGCTTATCATTCATACGCAGACGCCTTTTCCTCCGCGAAAGTCATCGCTAAACGTCTGGAACTAGATAAACAACGATACGATCCGCGCTGTCAGGAAGCTCGTCATACGGAGCAACGCCGCATGGCGCCCATTGGAGTCCCCTCTACGCCGCGATTTAATCAGCAGCCTTATCGTCACGATTCCCCGGACCGAGACAGAAGGAACTTACCTGTCTCCCCTCGTAATAACCATAATAACAACTTCGCCCCGCGTAACAATTACAATAATCTTAACGATTTCTCTCCGCGCAATAATTACAACAATAGAAGCTACGCTCCACGTAATAATCAAAACGATACTAGAGATTATTCCCCACGTAGTAACTACTTCTCGCGCAGTAACTACGATAATACAGCCAGAAATTATTCTTGGCGTAACAATCACGATAATTTCCCTCCGCGCGATAACCATAATAATTCGAATCCTCGTAACGATCGAGTTAATACATCGAGACCAATCGAAAGCGCGCCTCGTGACGCATCAAGTAAAATTTGTAAATACTGCAAACATCCCGGCCATGAGATCGACGAATGCCGGAAAAGGCAGTATAATAATTCGCGAAGAATCGAGTCGGGAAACGCAACAAGTCCGTCGGGACCACGGAACGCGAACCGTGCGGACAACAGGAATACGCGTCCGATAAATGCAATCGAGGCGGAAACGAACGAACAGTCGCAGTCTTAAATCCAGATAGATTTCCTCACGCGCCAACAGTAACTATTTCGGCTACCGGATTATTGAGCAATATCGATTAAAGATGTTACGTCCCGGGCGCGCGGGAGGGGCGGCGTCGCCGATATTCTCCCGTAGCCGGAGAAGAGGGGGAAAAAGGTTAGAGGAACAGAGTCGAGCGGTCCACCGTTCCTCTGGAATTTAAGTAGTGGCAGGCAAATTCGGGCAATTTCACGATAAAACAAAAAAAAACAAAAAAAAACTTATTCGCGACGTTTATTCGGAGGAGTTTACGTCTGTCTGTGAAATCGCGATTAACGTGGGTCGTTCCGAATTGTACGGATCGTCTCCCGTTAGATTTAGGTATTGTATAAAATCGCTTAAAATATCGTTGCAGATAAGACATTCATCGAGAAGTCTAAAAATTGTTAAACGCGTTGAGCAGGAGATACACGCGTCGTAGCATTGAGTAAATCCGATATGAACGGCGTGTCTTCGTTTCAAAACGTAGGATGAGCGGACTTCCCAAGAGGCGCGGATATAACACGCGGAACAGATTATATGTTCTACGTCACGGCGGTGTTGGTAAATTCGCGAGACAGAACATCTAGCAGACGCGATCCATGCGTGATAAAGGGCTGAACGTGCGTTCGGGTTGAAGGTCGCCGGAGAATAAAGCGAACGCGGAGGGCACATAACTCGCTTGTTCTTTCTTTACTCGGTGTCCTCGTCAGAATCGTAAAAACGATACGGAGATATAGACCGTGCGACGGTTACGGTAATCGGAATATTATAAAAAGGGGTGTGATAGCGCGCGGAAAGGGCAGGTATTATGAAGGACTCAAATTTCGCGGTGCAATCGCTGCAATTGTCGTATGAGACAGTAGTATTTAAGATTACGCAGCATTCGGAGCACTCTTCATATATAGGACTAGTACCGCAGTGGATATAGTGACGGATTTCTTCGTTGTAATTGCTAGGGTCAGATTGATCGCCGATGCAAACAGAGAATTGAATTATTAAGGCGATTTCGAAAAAGGAAAACTTTATTGCACGAAATTATCTCGTTTGTGATTCCACGTGAACGAAGAGGAATTTCGTACTTTCGCGGGGAAACGCGATTAATCACGCCCATGATATTTGTGCGAGGCGCATATTAAATATTAAATTTTACGCGGCGGTTAGAGAAATCACGGCGCTGAGTAGAGGGGAGACGTTTGACTCGAGTAGGCGGCTTTCTGCAGCGGCGGTAGTGGGGGAGCCGGAGCGATGCGACGGCGTCGTTGCGCGGCGTACAAAATGGCGCGAGGCACGCTCAGCCACGTGGCCGCGTAAAGATGGCGAGACCTATTCTTCGCGAGATTCTAGGCACTCCGAATTCACTGTTTGGTATTGAGAATTTATCCAGGCACTTACCCTATTTTTGGAGGCGTAGAACTCGTACCTTGGATCCTCCTTAGAAATATGTGTCACGTCGACAGGTCGCTTCCCGACGGAGATTCGTACTAGCTTGTACGGAATGTGCTCAGGGACGTCCTTCTCTGTCGATGGGCGAGTGGTGTAGGCAGCAAAGCGCGGGTCTTCGGCAGGAATGTCTGACGGCCTGATGCGAGGCACGTGGAAAATGATAGGCACTAATTTGTAATCACTGACTCTAACTGGCAAGGATGAGAGCGTTTCGGTTTTATCCGCGACCGCGTAATCTCCTTCTACACCGAGGTAGTGGAGAAATCCGTGAGTAGGTAATGTCTGGTATAATTGTGCTTTAACTCTGCGAACTTGATATTTACGTCCGCCACGTCGCTGTTTCGGCATTCGTGATGAAAATATTTTTATGATAGCGAAGAGAATAATAATTCGTACTTATTTTAAAATGGTAACAATGAACCTGCGATAAATCAGGACTGAAACAGTCGTCGCAGACCGTGCGGGTCAGCCGCACCGATGGCTCTTACTCACAGTCTCTGATTAATCGAGTGTATATTCGAGTAAAGACTTGAAATTAATTTGTTTTATAATATCCAAGATTATGTTCATCACGAATTCGAATGAGAGGAAAGGTAATTGTTGGAATAAAAGGAAATAAGAGTTTCACTAAATATTCAGTATATTTACGATCTTAAATTTACAATTAAATTATTGAAACACAGGATTTACAGCGCGGTGTTATTGGTATTTGAATATAAAAACGTCGGTTATTATCAGTGATCGCTAGTAAGTATTCTAAACATACGCAAAAGTAATATTCTAAGTTCGGAATGGAAGTATTCTAAGGTAAAGAGTGAAAATATTCTAAGTTTGTAATAGAAATATTCTAAGTTCGAAATAGTAAAGAATGAAAATATTCTAAGTTTGAAATAGTAAAGAATGAAATATTCTAAGTTCGAAATGGAAAATATTCTAAGTTTGAAATGGAAATAATCTAAGTTTGAAATAGAAATATTCTAAGTTGGAAATGGAAATAATCTAAGTTTGAAGTGGAAATATTCTAAGTTGGAAATGGAAATAATCTAAGTTTGAAGTGGAAATATTCTAAGTTGGAAATGGAAATAATCTAAGTTTGAAATAGAAATATTCTAAGTTGGAAATGGAAATAATCTAAGTTTGAAATGGAAGAAATAGAAGGATTGAGACGACTCGATTCTAAACTCTGTTCTAAGTCTGATCTGCTCTTTCCACAATCTAAATCTGAGGCTCTGGTCCTCTTGCATAAGAATATATATCGTTGCATAACCCTTCCTCGTGCATATCCCACCCTCGTCTCTTTTTCGGCGGCTCGTTGCGTAACGCTCGAGCGCGAGGCTTCGCTGTTTTGGGGATGCACCAGTAAGGGTGGGGGTGTAGTGGATTAGCAGAGTGTTACAAAATAGTGGTAGTGGGAGTACGGATGCTGTATGCGAGAGATAGTAATGGTGGGAGTACGGACGCCGTATGCGAGAAGTAGAAATGGTGGGAATACGGACGCCGTGTGCAGGAGGAATAGTAGTGGGAGTAGAGACGCAGTACGGTCGCTGTTTCTTTCTTTGTCGTTCTTACGATTTCCTATCCTATTGTCGCATACTTATGCTAGAAACACATACATAAGGATTAATATAGTCTATGAGCGCGCGTATAACGCGGAATTATGCTAATAAGATAATATAGAACTTAACAATGCTAGGATTATGCGCAAATTAGTTGTTCATACAAATATTAATAGTAAAAACATACACAACTTAATAATAGAATTGTAGTATT
The DNA here is from genome assembly GCF_013373865.1 of Monomorium pharaonis. Lineage (NCBI taxonomy): Eukaryota > Metazoa > Arthropoda > Insecta > Hymenoptera > Formicidae > Monomorium > Monomorium pharaonis. The sequence goes on along the minus strand of NC_050472.1, from coordinate 17,972,973 downwards.
TAAAATAATATATTCGGCGCAACTTAATACTCATATAATTATACGCAAAATAATAATAGCGTTACAATAATTGTACGCGAGAATAAAAATAGAAAATAATGCATAATTAATTAATATGTAATATTAATACAATTAATAATAGTAATGTTGTTCGCGAATTAATAATGGTAGTTTTATATAAATGCACAATTAATTAATATGTAATTAATTATAATAATATAATTAAGAATGTGAATAATAAAAATAGAAGGAAAAAGAAAAGAAACAGAAAATTATTATTTGGCGGGGACGTCACAAAAGATTGATGAATCAGAACATTGAGTGTGATAATGTCTGCAGTTTCCAACAATTTATTTATAAAAACATTCTTTATCATACGTGCGATTATTTTAGAATGTATAAGCGTAATAATAGTGTTGTTAAACTGATTAATGGTAATTTTATAAGAATTAAACATATATTGCGTATTTCAATTGTGGCTGGCATTAATAATATACAAAAATACGTTATTATTGGAAAATCCTATCGACTCACTAGAGAGATTTTATGTGAAACTGGAGATGTATCATCTACTAGTTACTCATGTACAGCACAATTGACAGATCATTGTAGCATGCTACCCTACAGATATTGCACGAAAATGTGTTATAATTCCTTATAAAAATGATAAGCATTACATAATACCTATCGTTAATAGAGTAGAAACTGATTAAATGTTAAAAAATAAATAAGTTTATTAGTAGTATTTGATATTTTAATTTATCATATTTTAATACTATTATATATTTGTTAAATAAACTTTTATTTAGAATATCCAAAACAAATATATAAAATGTATAAAATTTAAATATAATAAATATTCGTTATACAAACATAATGGGACTGTTATATTCGCCATATGGTGTACTTGCTCTTGCTTTTGGTTTCTAATTTGAGTTTAACGTTTGTTTTGATAGTCTTATATATTCTGAATTCTAATAGACATTTTTCATGATTGTTTTATTAAAATATAGAATACATATTTATCTGATTTATTTTTTAATTTATAACCCACAAGACAGTATATAACGATAAAAATAAATAACCTGTATTTTTGTTTGTTTATTATTATATATGTACAATATATTAATTTTAAAGATTTTATATATATATATATATATATATATATATATAATTTAAGATTATATATGATATAACAAATACCGAAACAATCGATTTGATGAAAGGACGTCGCATAAAAATGTTAAAAAATTAATCATGAAAATCATGATAAATTCTTATATTTAGTTTTTGCTAAAGTATGTATGTTTATTTTACAAATTGTCACGCGTTGTATTATAGTAAAACAATTAAATTAAAATTTGTTAACAATAATTTTAATTTTAAAAGAAAATACCTGTTCTGGTTCTTTGATAAAGGGATCTGGCGTTCTTTCTCTCGCACTCGCGTTATTTTTTTTATTAGAAATAATTTTTGTTTATCCGTTAAAAACTATTAGACACATAAATCACCCACACAGTACGGGGAGCTCCCGAGGAGCTCACAAAATTTTTCATCAGCTTCATTTAAGCTTCCAAAAAATACGCACGAAGCTCCTTGGGAGCTGCTATGTCCGCTTTTGAGAGCTCCTTGAGAGCTTCATTTGAGCTCGCAGGGAGTTTATAAATCATGTTTTAAGAGCTTTCTGCGAGCTTCAAAGTAATTCCTGGGAAGCTTTTATACAAGCTTCCTGAGAGCTTTATCTAAGCTTGCAAGGAGTACAGAAATTATGTTTTAAGAGCTCCCTGCGAGCTTCAAAATAATTCTCGGGAAATTTCTATATAAGCTTCCCGGGAGCTCTTATGTCCGCTTTTGGGAGCTTTCTGAGAGCTTAAATAAAGCTATCAGGGAGCTTATATAGAAGCTTCACGGGAATTATTTTGAAGCTCGCAGGGAGTTTTTAAAACATTATTTCTGAACTCCCTGCGAGCTTAAATAAAGCTCTCAGGGAGCTCTCAAAAGCGGACATAGGAGCTGCCGGAAAAAATTTTATTTTTATATTTTCTCAATTTTCGGAAGCTCTCTCTGAGTTGCGAAGGCCCACGAACTCTCTTCGTGTAACAAAAACAATATATACTACACTTTGCTGCTAGTGAAGTACTAACTGCTAGGTAAGTCGTGAATGATGGTTTTCTTTTATAAGCCTTTTGGAGTAAATTTTCTCACGAGGAGGAGCGCCGTGCTTTCGCCTAGTGGCGATCTTGCGAACTACTCGCAGCTATATGACTATACATACAGTACATTAATTTACCCGATATGTTCAATCTCTGGGAGTTTGTTTTGTCGAATTTTGTAAACTTCTCGGGAGCTCAGCAAAATGAACTCCCTGGGAGCTTGTTTTGTCGAATTTTGTAAGCTCCCCGGGAGCTCAGCAAAATGAACTCCCTGGGAGCTTGTTTTGTCGAATTTTGTAAGCTTCTCGGGAGCTCAGCAAAATGAACTCCCTGGAAGGTTGTTTTGTCGAATTTTGTAAGGTTCTCGGAAACTCAGCAAAACGAACTCCCTGGGAGCTTGTTTTGTCGAATTTTGTAAGCTTCTCGGGAGCTCAGCAAAATGAATTCCCTGGGAGCTTAATCAGAGCTTTGTGCTGTATGGGCAAATTCACTTTATACATATATAAATTGGAAAGGTCGATAAGATTATTGGCGCAACACGTGATTTTGCATCATTTAATATCAAAATAGAGTTTCATCTAATATCTTATTTATCGTGCCGTTTAAAATTATTTAATAAATATTGTTAATTATCGAGGAGAAGGACTTTTTCACCGATTTGGCTGCAATTTCACTATTTTGTATATTTCGATGCGTAGAACACGAATCTGGCAAAAAAAGTGTCGCTCTGCCCCGCGAGACGAGATATTAATTGTTAAAGTTCACTATTTGACAGGTTATGAAACCTGTCATATCGACGAAATGTTAATCGACGAAACCACCACCACCACCACCACCACCACCACCACCACCACCACCACCACCACCACCACCACCACCGCCGCCGCCGTCGCCACCGCCACCGCCACCACCACCACCACCACCACCATCACCACATTACTTCAATAAATGAGGAAATTTAAGAAATAGAGTAAAAAATTTGACATCTACTCTTGTTGCAATAATCTTACATGGCCATTTCTTTTTACAATTACACAATTTGCAATTAAAACAAAATTACACTTACAAATTTACAATTACTATCTTTATTTACATGATATATCACATAAATCACGTATTGTTAGATAGCAATTGCGCGTATTGAACGGTAACCAATCGTCCCCATTCACGACCCGACTCCCGGTCCGCGCACTGAGCGGGCATACTCCAAACACCGTCTTCGGGGACGATTCGAATTGAGGGGAAACCGACTCCACGGATAACCATCGTCGCGGGATGGACGCGCAAACTGATCGCAGCAAACAGCTGATCGCCGCAGATAGCTGAGGTAAACACGAGCCCGCCAAGAGCCGTCACTGCGCGTACTACAGCGCCGCTACCGTCGGGCCTTAAGGCCGCTTCGCACCAACGCGCCGTCGCGACACCGCCGCGGTTCCGAACACCGCATTATTACCGCTACCAACGCGCATACGTAACTAGCGCATACGCGCGTATACGTACTACCGAAATTGCAGGGGTCGATTACGTATTTCTAAAGAAAGTGAAAATGTGAAAATATGAGCCGCACTGTTTACTGATTGGTATATACTTTTAGGATTAACGATATACACCAATCACTGTTGCTCACTTTTCAAATTATTATTACTTCAGAAATACGAAATTGACCCTTAATAAACGCCACTGACCACGTCGTCTCTCTAGCAACGTGATAACTAAATGCACAAATTAGCTTAAGGAACTTTCTTTTTTCTCAGTGGACACTGTCCGGCAGAAATGCCAGTGTCTCTTAGCCCGGATTTACAATAGTGTAGTAATGGTCTTATGCCATAAGGAATTAACCAATTATATTCGATTATTCTTCTCATATTCGATTATAATTGGTCAATTTCTTATGGCATAAGGTTTACTACACCTATTATAGATCCGGCCTTACCAAACTTCATTACACAGCTCTCAGCATAATTGGAATATAAAAGTGGAGTCCCATGGAGCGGATTATGCGGAAGCGGAACGAACGGATCACCAATCACAAGATTGTTTCGACGAATCCGTTTCGATGGAATCTTTGAAAGAGTTCCAGCTAGCAAAATGACGCAAACTTTGCGCGAAGTTTGCCGCAAACTCGAGCAAACCTTTGCAACAAAATTACGACAAGGTGTGTCCGCATTAAGCTTAGCTTTTGCTGGCAAGGCTTGTTGTAAATAGTATGACGCATATTTTATGCAAATAGCAGGGTAAAATTTACTAGTAAAGCATAACAACAAATTTGCAGCAAGAACAAGGCAAACCTTGCTGTACACAATATGATAGCAAATTTGTGGCAAGAATAGAGCAAACCTTGCTGTACATAGCATGATAGCAAATTTGTGGCAAAAACAAGGCAAACCTTGCTATGCACAATATGATAGCAAATTTGTGGCAAGAACAGGACAAATATTGTCGAAATTTAGATCAACAAAAATGATTATTAGACTGAAATATTAGACTGATTAGTCCAATATCAAATGTGAATGGTGCAATCGTACTTGGTTCTCTGTTCTCGACGAGCCCCTTTTATTAATCCAGTAGGTAAATCTTTTTCACGAGAAATGCGCCATCTCGAGATAGATAGTAAAGTCAGAAATAAAGTTTAAAACCCGATAATGTAACCCTGTCATTTGCATAAAATGTGCGTCATACTATTTGCGACAAGTCTTGCCAACAAAAACTAAGCTGTTTACGGACACACCTTATCGCAATTTTGTTGCGAAAGTATGCTCGGCAAGTTTTATTTTGTTCTTGCTACTAATTTGCCGTTATTCTGTGCTTAACAAGATTTCCTGTTTCTGCCATAAATTTATTGTCATGTCGTGTAGCAAGGTTTGCTCTGTTATTTGCTTAAATTTTGCATTTTATCGTGTCGGAACAAATCTTGTAATTTCTATACGTAATATTTATGTACAAGTCTTTCTCTGTTATTTGCAGCATCGTGTGATGAAAACTTTTGCCGTAAATTTGCTCGAAACTTTTAGAAAACAAAGCAACAGACAATTACTTGTCATAAAATTGTTGTCAAAATTGAAACAATCCTTGCTGTAAAGCTTTCACGATATGTGATTTTAACAGGCCTGGCTAGCTGGGGTTCTATCAGAATAATCCGCGTGATTGGTAATCCACTTGTTCCGCTTCCACGTAATCCGCTTCATGGGACTTCATCCTTACATCCTTAGCAAGAAAAGAAAGTGAAATTTGGCAAGGGACACTATTACTGCTGATACCTGCACGCGCGCGCACACACACACACACACACACACACACACACACACACACACACACACACACACACACACACACGTGTACATACATGCACTTTTTTACAATATAGAATAGGCCCCTCCACCGTCCATTCCCGTGAAACGCAATCACAAAATTTTTCATCGTTCCTCCGTTATGATTTACGTTTGTCTACAAGATAGGTAAACGTAATTATTTCTTATTTGAACATTTGTTGCCGTAGCAATAATAACACGTATAAATTATATGTTTTTCTCACGCACTTTTTTTTCGACAGTTCGGTCATACATGTTTTCTATGACCAATAAAATTTCTACAAAACGATATAATTACAATATTCTTTGAAATAATATTATCTCTCATTCAAAGAATTGTTATTGTCTTGGAAAAGGCAAGAGTTTACAGTTTTCTACGATACTGACAAAATGTCGTCTTATACATTCAACGTCATTCGAATACGTTTCATTGCAAGGATTTTTATTTAAAACTATATCCGTTGCAAAAGCAGCAGCATATATTCCACAAGATGTTCCATTCGGTTGCATTTGAACTTTTTTAAAGCTTATGTCGGTTGGTAGTACTTGTGGAAAACGAGCGCTTATATATTCTTTTTCTTTTGACGCTATTTTATCGTATGTACAGCCTGGTATGCTGTCCTATACGTACAGTTTGATTCAATCAAAAAATATACAACGCCAGTGATTAGTACAATTGCCTCTTATTATTTGTACACTTTTTCTAAAAGTGGCTGTAATTAATTGTGGAAATTCTACATGTAATGTACGCTTTATGTTTCGAAACAAGACGTTTCTGTCACAACGCGTAAGAATAGATCTAATGAATCATCATTCAATAGATTATTTTTAGGCAAGACATTGTTTTTCACCGAAGAAAGAGATATCTCACGACCATCTAAGACTCTTCTACGACTTGCCATTTTATTATCTGTCAGAATATAATCAGTTATTTCATTGATTATAATACAGTCGTCTTCTTCTGTCGCAACACTAGGAACAGAAGTACTGCTTTTTATTAAAATATTATTTTTTATTTCTATATTGTGCGTAATGTTTTTTTTTTCTTTATTGACTGATACCATCGTTGTATGTTGCCGCTTAGTGTTATTATTATTTAGATTTTTGGACAACTTTTCTTTTGCTTCTAATATATATTTTGGTTCTCTGATGGGCATATGTCTATTATACCGACTGTCCAAAATTTCAGGAAGCATACAGTCATAATAAAAACGTGTTAAAAAAGGCAACATTTTTTTTGCCAAAAATCGTTGTCTCTGTTCCCTTACAAAAAATACACCGAAATTTTGGGTGTTAACCGTCAATTTGGGTGTTAATTGAAGGTTTATCATCAATTATGGTGTTATTTCGAGTGTTACCTTGAAATAGTTGAGTGTAACCTTCATTTTTGGTGTTATTTTCGGTGTTACTGTCAAATAAATGAGCGTCGGTTGGATGTAACCGTCAACTTGGATATGATTTTTGGTGTCACCCTCAAATAGTTGGGTGTAACCTTCATTTTTGCTGTCACCGTCAAATATTTAAATGTCAGTTGAGTGTGACCGTTAACCTGGATGTTATTTTTACTCAAAAATATTATGATTCAGTGTCGTGCGGTTTTGGATGTGACCGTCAACAACATATATTTTGCCGCTTATTTTTTACGTAGTGATTATTGTATTTTAATTATACATATATTGAGCTCAATCTTTTTATTTGTGTCGATTAAATAAATTATAAAATTATATTATTATATATTGTCACGACTTTTCCTGACCGGGAAAGCCGCGAGCAAAAAGCAGCGAGACCGATAGGGTAACCGGTACCCCCGATGCCGTGTTTGTCGCGCTCGAATCTCGGCCGCCAGACGCGCTCGACGACGCGTCAGTTCGCGAAAATCGTTACGCCAAGGTGTCCTCGATCCTCGCGCGACAATCTCGACCAGCTCTGCCTAACGGTAGAGGGGCGGGGTGAATCGTAAGGGAGCAGGCGAATGCGGTAACACGAAGTGGCGGACGACACACCAAAAAATTAGGCTCGGAATTTAGCAGATAACGATCTTTATTAAAAATTAATAATCAGGCGAAAACAATAATATCGCGGGACGCGGCATGCGGCGTTCCGACAATGCGGCGCCCCGGCGCGAGGCAAACCAAACAGAAACGCGAACGATACGCGGGAAGCTCCCGCGGTAGGCACGCGGCCGACAAGGACAGACGATGGAATCTTCCGCGCACATGAATTCCGGACGTTCGAACGTGCCGACACTCCCGGCAACTAGAGAACGCGACCACGTGTCTCGCGGGGGTCACACAATAATCGCCGGCCGCTACCGCACTACACACCGTCGCGAAACCGGAAGTCCCGTCCACCCGCTACTCGCGACGCGATACTCGCTCGCGCGAGGGCTTTGCGGCGCGCACGGTCGAGGGGAATCTCCGACGGAACCCACGCGTCTTCACGATCGTCCTCCCCGTGGCTCGGCGCCTCGGCGTCCCGCCCGCTTGCATCCGATATATTCCCAATTACTGACACGAACGTATGACCGCCCTGCGGTCCACGCGAGTCACGCACCAACACAAAAGCGGATGCAGAACGGGCCCGGGAACACCTCGCCGGCCGGCAACCGCTCACAGTAACTTATCTGGACAGGCCACCTCACCGATAATGTCCTGGCGACGTCCTCCCTCGTCTCCAGGCTCGTCCCTTTTCCCGGATTGAGGCCTCGCACCAGCCACACCGATAATCTGGTTAAGGGACACGACACGCGACTTCACGGTAGGGCCGCTCGCACGCAAAAGCAGGGTGGATCGCGGTCGATCCCGGATCGACGCCGCGACCCCCCGTCCAGTCATGCGCATTGTTTCCGCGCCGCGACCCAATTGCTGCAAGGCACGCAGTCCTGCGTACGCAGGGACGTGCGCGCCGTAATCCTTCCGGGGGCCTCGCAGGCCCCCGCGAAATTTTCCTTCTCCCGCTGGGCCATTCCCCGAGCCGGGGCAGCGCACGCGGGGACCTCCGTTCCTCGTGAGAGGGCTCGACGCCTTCCTCGATGCGTTTTATCCCATCCGGGCTCCTCCACAGCCCTTCGGGAAGTCCCGTTGTGGTGTCGGCGGGCACCGCCGCTTTAGGCTCCGGCCGTGGCCCTCCCAGGGCCACGCCGAATCCCCGTGCGGGCCGCGTGCTCGTCTCTCCCGGGCACCGGTGGCGTCCTTCCTCCTTCCCCGCATCGTCGTCGCTCTCTCTCCTCCTCTCTCGCTCTCTCTCGTCGCATCCCATCGGAAGACGGCCGCCGCGCAAAGAAATCAAAAATATAAGAAATTAATGCTACGCTCGCTAGATCTGTCGCGGTTCCCCATGGAGATCCCCTCTCGCCTCTCGCCTATTTTCCCCGTACGGCGCGAATTCGCAGCCTGTGACGGGGGAGGAACGCTGCTACTCGTGGCAGCTGAGCTACCACGTCACAATATATATATATATATATATATATAATTATATATATACAGTATATACAGAGCGTCTGAAAATGTTTGACATAGTGCTTGTTTACAGGGAGCACGAATTGAACTGACAAGGAGAAGGCGCGAACTTGGAGTCGCCGATTTGAACGACCTTTTTGTAGTATAGTACTCCATTAGGAGAATACATAGGCAAAAGGATAGGATGCAACATTTAGCCGTTTTCAAATAGAAATTTTTTTAAAGTTCTGGTGGTTGATATACCGCATCTGTAACATTGATTCCAAGAAGGCTCTTTAGCGACGGGCAATGAGCGAGTACCTACCAATGTGCCGATTCGGGTTTAATTATAGCCGTATTCTTTTTTAATACAATGTACAAAAATTTTTTATTAACAAGTATGGAAGGGACTAACTGTTCGTACAGTCAGGCCAAAAAATTTGGAATAATAAATAAATTAAATTGAAAGTTTTTACATTAAATTTTTTATTTCTCATTAATTTTGAATTATAACATTATATAAAATATAATGAATAAAATTGGCATTGAAATAGCGTTATATTTTTCCCCTTTTCAGATACAATACGTATCAAAAATTGTCGCAAAATAAATATTAATTGTGCTTTATTGATATATAAAAATAATTATTTTGTACAGAGAAATTTAAAATAATTAATAAAACTTGTTTTATGTTATGAAAAAAATTTTGTACATTGTATTTAAATAAAGAAGAGAAAACTGACGGCGGGAATTGAACTCTGATCGGCAGGCACTCGCCTGTTGCCCGTCGCTAAAGAGCATTCTTGAATTCATTTTTACAGACGCGACATATAAAACGTCTGAATTATCTATAAATTTCAATGAACTCGTAACAAAATGTGCTTATCAATTTGAAAAATAAAAATTTATATAGGTATAAAAATGATATATAGTGTATATAAATGCAATAAATCTTTTAGATAATTATACATGTATAGGATGTCATGTATAGGACATGGATAATTATACATGTATAGGATGTCATGTATAGGATACATGTATAGGACTGTTTTTCATTATTGCAATAACCGAGAGATTAATTTTTCAAATTATACGAGTGAGACAGGGACGCCGTAAGTGGGTATGCAAAACGTGCACTGCACGTGGGCAGCCCATCAGGGAGCGTTTTCGTTATAAATTTTTAGTAATTTTATAAAATTTTTTCAAAATACTTTATAATTTCTTTATTTTATTTTATATGCTTGCCAATATTCTCAGATATGATTCGGATTATAACACTAGCGGCGGCCCTGAAATGAGAGCACGCCAAGGAAATACGGCTCAAGAACGAAGCGACGGCAGCCAGCGGAAGGGAGGGATGAAAGCAATGCACGTTGTTGCTACGCATCCTGCATTTTGCCGCACCGCGCCGTTGCTTGATTCAGACCGTGTTATAGCTCGAGCGGTTTGAACTCTTTTTTTGTATTAGAAAAAATATTGGTTATTGTAATAATTCAAAAAAATATTGGTTATTGTAATAATACAAAACAATATAACAATTTTACATTTACCTGAATTCTTTCTTACACATGTATAATTATCAAGAAGATTTTCTGTACTTATAGTATATAATTGTGTATATTTATTTTTATATACACATATAAACTTAAAAATTGTATAAAAATTGTATAATTAAAAAATTATTTAAAATTGATTTTATTTGCCTTGCTTTGATTATAATTGAAAACATTTTGCTACATTTTCAATATATGTATAAAAGTTATATGGCAAATTTAAAAAATAACACAAAAAACGATTTTTTATTGTGTTGTATAGTTATATGCAAAAGTAATTATATACATGCAAAAAAAAGGAAAAAATATAGATTCAAATTCGCAACGACGCACGATACTTGCGTTATCAGCCTGCTGCCTTACCCTCTCAGCTATGGCTGCTAGATTGCAATTGATGCTTTTATAATTTAGAAAATATTACTTTGTAACGAACCACGTTACTAGCGGCTGATAACGACCGCGCGGCCCGGCCGACCATCCGCCGAGCCGAATATCGGGCATGATAAGAACTCCACACCACCGAGATGACGCGCATCTCGGGGGGGGGGGGCATACAGCCTCCCTCCTCTCGAGCCAGCATTCCGATCTGCGTCACCGAGAGGAGGCCGAGGATCGCCGAAAATTCCCGAACGGCTGCCGGGGACCATATATAAGGCCGCCCGGCAGCCGTAGACTTCACTTCTCGTTATCCCGTCCGACTCGTTCCGACGAGAAGCCTGAAAGCTCTCGGCAGCTAGCTAAAATCCTCACCGATGACATCCTCACGGCCCGGTAACCGACACGGAGTGTTCTCCGTCTCCCTCCGAGCGTTCTCGGGGCCGACGCCGTTCCATGAAGACTCACCACGCTTCACGGGATTGACGAGGCAATTCGGGGAAACATCGAAAACGCGAGACATACGCGTCTTCACCGCGCGCCCGCCGGTCACCAAACATTTGAGACCAAACGTAACGTCCCCGCACCGCACACCCGCCGACCATCGAACTTGGAGCACCGAGCGCGAGGCGCGTACCGCCCCCCGCACCGCGCACCGGAGTCGTCTCAACGGGCCAAACAGCTGATCGGCTGGCGATCACGCGCCCTGTCACTGATCATTGTAAATACCGCTGTATATAACGCAACCAGAATTTGTAAGATTCTTCATCCGCTGTACATATTCGCGAACTGTATATAATAGAGAATAAGTAATAAAATTGTACCGATCAACAACCGCCACGTTTTGCTATCTCTGAGCCCTTTTTCGCCCTAGCCCTTTTCCCGACGAGCTAAAAGTCCGCGCGAAAAACGGTCGTTACAACTTGTTAGAAATAAATATTATTGATTTTCTCTAAAATATGTTATTAATACTATTCAAAGAAATATTTATTTGAATCGAGCATTTTTCCGAAGTATATAAATATAGATTTTGTCAGGTTCTATTAAAAAAAGATTTTTTAAATAGGACTGAAATTCCCAATGTCAAGAATTTTTACGCGCGCGCGCATGTGTGTGTAAAGAAGAAAGAGAGAGAAAGAGAGCGCGTGTGTGCGCGTAAGGTTTGATGGTAAAAAGAAGCAAGAAAGTGCTCAACTAAATTAGCGATGTCTATCTGAATCGTAAACTAATCTACCATTACGTGTTTCATACAGGCTCACAAAATTTTGTTACACAGTAATCTTTTTTATTAGAACGCCTACGCTCAATCCGAAAGCGTAATATTGTTCCCAAATGTTTACCTGTACCCAGGCTTCATTAATGCGTACAAAGTTTAAACTTTTGGGTGTACTTCCGAAAAGCCCATACCTCCGATTTTTTTTATACTTTGGATTCTTACGTATTTCGACGTGCTGATTACGAATATAATAGTGAAAATTGGCGCAAATTTGATTTTCATGGCGAAAACCTTGAAAAAACCATAAAAATTATGGTTTTTTCCATTTATCTCCGTAAATAATGAAAATTTTGAAAAATACTTCAGATAAAAGTTATAGATCTCATCGAAATACACATTTTATGTTGTATTAATTTTCGCTGTAAAAACAATAGTTTTTGAGAAAAACGACGTTAAATGTTCAAAACTTTATATAACTCATGTAACACAATTCGAGTTTTATTAGTTAATTTTATTAGTTAATACTGGAAGGAAGTGAGCTTTGCTCATGTGTTTTCTGTACCATTGGAATTTTCCATGCGAAGCATGATCCACCCATTTTTTTTAGGTGTGGTATAAGTTTTTGACCATCACTAGCACCAAAATGGTCTTGATAGTGGGGAGGGGACGGGGTCCGCATACAGTAATGGTTTGTGACTTTCCACGCGGAGCTCCCTACTCCGGTTAACTCCTACTTTCAGCCATCTGAGGCCCCTACCCGGAGCGGGGGCGTAGCCCCCGCGGAGGGGGGGGCCGACTACTTCCACCTAGTAAATTCTGCCACCTGCGAGTGAGAGTATAAAAATAAACTGGGAGTAGTCGACCTCTTTCTCTTTTCCACGCATAGCGAGGTCCACTCACACTCTCCCCCTGCCTCGGGGCGCTGCTAGTTTTTCTCAAAAACTATTGTTTTTACGGCAAAAATCAATAGAACATAAAATGTGTATTTCGATGAGATCTATAACTTTTATCTAAAGTATTTTTCAAAATTCTCATTATTTAAGGAAATAAATAGAAAAAACCATGATTTTTATGGTTTTTTCAAGGTTTTCGCCATGAAAATCCAATTTGCGCCAATTTTCACTATCATATTCGTAATCAGCACGTCGAAATACGTAAGAATATAGAGTATTAAAAAAATCGGTGGTATGGGCTTTTCGGAAGTTTATCCAAACTTTTTAACATAAAGCACATTTTGTGACGAGTCCATGTCAGAAATTTTCAGAAAGTTCTAGCGGCTTATATACCGCGTCTGTAACATTGATTCCAAGAAGGCTGTTTGGCAACGGGCAACGGGTGAGTGCCTACCGATCTGCCGAGCCGGGTTCAATTCCTCTTTGTTGTTTTTCCTCCTTTTTTTTAAATACAATCTATAAAAACTTTTTATTAACGTAAGACGAGATTTATTAATTGTTTTAAATTTTTTTGTACAAAATAATTTTTTTTTAACTAAAGCACAATTACGATCAAGTCCAAAAATTTGCAAGAATGAATAAATGAAATTGAAAGTTTTGACTTACGTATAAAAAAATAAATGTAAAATAAAGAATATGATAAATAAATAAAAATCTTTATTTATCATATTATTTTAAAATATAGACTAAATATTTTATTCAATATTTATAATAAATAAAAAAAAGATTTGTAGTAATATTTTTTAAAAAATAATAAATATTTTATAAATATTTTAATAATATTTATGATAAATCCTTTTTATCTGTCAAATCTAAGATCACAAAAGTATTTATAAAATGTTTTGATAAATATTTTTGTGATCTTAGATCACTTTCTCTCTCTGTCTCATTTTACCTTTATGAACGCAATTTTTGCTGGTGCATATCTGCCTGCTTTGTATGTGTATGTACGTATATGTGAGTGTGCGTGCATGTGCGCGCGCGCGCGCGTGTGTGTGCGTGGGTGCGTGCATGTGCGCGCGCGCGTGTGTGTGGTGTGTGTGTGTGTGTAGTGTGTGTGTAGTGTGTGTGTGTAGTGTGTGTGTGCGTGTGTGCATGCGTGCGTGCGTGCGTGCGTGTGTGTGTGTGTGTGTGTGGTGTGCGAACGTAGAGTTCGATGGTAAAAAGAAGCGAGAAAGTGCTGAACTAAAGTAGCGACATTTATCTGAACATCCGTCAACCAATATATATACTATATATATGCATTTCAGGCAGGCACACGAAATTTTCAGACATGAAATTTTGTTACACAGTAATCTTTTTTATTAGAACACCTACGCGCAATCTGAAAGCGTAATATTGTTCTTAAATGTTCACTTTTCTTGCCTGCAGGCTTGATTTATGCGTACAAGGTTTAAAATTTTTATATCAGGCACATTTTGTTATGAGTCGGTGCCAGAAGCCGACAATTTTATAATTTTTTGTCGTTTTTCCTACAAAATCGTTATGATACAGAATTGTTATCGTTTATACTTTAATTCTGGAGAAGGATTTTTCATTTTGTAAACGCAATTAAAAGATTAGTGAGAAATTAAATTGTCGGTAAAACAGGACAACTTTAGCATCCCCTTAATATCTCTAATAACTCTTCCTCAATTTAAGTTAAGGGAATTATTTTTGGAGGTCCTCCGCCTGTACCGGCAGCATAACTTTTATTTTGTACATTTTTTCAATACATTAGTTCTCCAATCTCTCCAAGTCTGTATTATAACAATACGTATATTCATTTATTTTATAAATATTATTTTTACTTTGAATATTAAATTATATATTTTAATAATGTAATCATATATAGTTATTAAAAAATTCTTTTTTGCATTTGTTATATACATTTACTTAACATAAAATTATGTTTTTAGTATACCTTTTGCTACCCCTTTGATTGTTTTTGTGGACCACTTCCAATTGAATTTAAAAAATTTGTGATTTTCGACCACATGTTATCCTGCGCAATGAAAAATCATTTACAAATTAGATAAAAAATATCAAATTATCATTTTAATTATTTTGTAAGATAAATAATTATTACGATTACAAAATCTACATTGAAACTACCCAGATAGAAATGCATGATAAAATGTAATTGTTATACTGTAACTTTATAATTTAATACTAATAAATAAAACAATTCTATATTTTATAACAATATATGTATGTTATATTCTTACTAATATTTTTTTATTTGCGCTATTATAAGGCAAACGACCCCTCGCAAAATCCGGGTTATCTCTCATATAGTTTAATATTATTTTTTTTGTTTATCCGTTACGTTCATCGTCGATAAAATATATTATACGTCGATAAAATATATTATATGTCAATAAAATATATTTGGCGTTTTCTAAAAAAAGAACTTTTATTACAATTTTTTCTATATTATATATACAATCTTCATTTTAACCTCTTTTATCACAGTATCAGACAGCAGCACGGTAAGTGACAGGCGTGAAAAAGTGAGATTACTAGACCGGAAGTGCCTAGTGATCTCGCAATTTCACTCGACACATCTGTAATTGGGTGAATAAAGTCACGTAAGATGGAAATTTGAAAAGTGAGTGAGCTCACCCAAGAACCGTAATAGACCCCCAGGAGACACGATTACCCGATTGTGAAAAAGCGACGCGTACGAGAAGTGTTAAGCCGTGTTCAGAAGATAGTTGAAAATAAACAGAACTTTGTTATTGTTAACCAAGCATTAGGGCATATTCACTTACCCTGTGACAAGTGCGATCCTCTTCCTGACAGCGACTCCTGGGGAGAAAGAAAAAGCATCTCATTAAAACACGGGACCGCGGGTATATCCTAACTAATAAATCTACTTACCTGACGAAGTTCCTGTGGGATGATCCAATCCTGACGACGACCTGGAGGGACAGCAGCGGCAGCACCTGAAACAAAAATAAAAGAATTAGTGATAAGATATTACAAGTAGAGACCCACTCGAGACACAGTGCGATATAATCTGAAAGCGTGCAACAAGTTCTCCAACGGCGGCAATCCTCAGCGCAACACCGGGTCTTCCAGCGACACATAAGCATTCGAATAGACATCCTTGCTTCTTGGTTGTGTAAGCCCCAATGAGAGGATACGGCCTTAAGCTTCCGAGTTAGAGAGCGCCTGCGCGACGTTAGCGGTAGCGACCTAAGGCCTCAGACGATCGGTTTTAGGAACGTATGTGCAGCCACCAAGAGAGAGAACCCGGCGGCAAGCAGTAGTAGTTGATGAGGAGAGAGTGATGGGGAGAACGTATGTGCGTAAAGCGTAAGAAAGAGACTTCCTAGCCTACAACTTTCCGCTGCTAACACGCCTCCCCTTCTTCCGGCTACTCCTTACAGCTAACCTGACATACAAAATTCTCCCTCAGCTATTTCTTTGTCCAAGGAAATATCTTACAGTTATATCAGAAGTGGGATACGGCTCATCGTTACGCGAATTCTTTGGTCGTCAGCAGTGTCGCGTGGCGTTCCCGCCTTGCGGTGGACGCCATTATCGTTACGCGAGCACATGTAAGTTGTTGCAATAAATCGGCAGCATCTAGAATCTCTCTCGCTAAAAGAGCTTAGAGAGGAAGCACGCCGCTATGGTGTTACTTCTGTGCCTAATTCGCGCGCTGGGTGTGTTGATGCAATATTATTGCATCTCGAAAGCAACGGGTTTGCAGCCAGCACGAACGTTATTCAAGATGGCAGCGCAGCGCTTCCCGCCTTTTCCGGCTCGGACTCTCCAGGAGGCGGCATAGTGGGAGCGAGCTTATTGTGGATCGAGAAAGTTGAATGCGTGTCACGCATTCACGCAGCCGGAAGATGTCACTCTTCTTCCGGCTACAAGTAAGCTATCGAAAATAGCACGAAAGTGGTTCGACCTGAGTACGGGCGCAATAAACGTGTCGTGGCCTGTGTTCAAAAACGCATTGTCAAGACGTTTTACGAGAGCGGTTTCCTTCCAGTCAGTAATGAAGAAGGTAGAAACTCGCCGTTGGAACCACATGAAAGAGTCGTTTCAAGATTACGCGATGGAAAAGCTGGAGTTAATGCAAAGGCGTAGACTCTGAAAGTCTAAGTTTTCCGCTAAGAATGGTGCAACCG
Source organism: Monomorium pharaonis (assembly GCF_013373865.1). Taxonomy (NCBI): domain Eukaryota; kingdom Metazoa; phylum Arthropoda; class Insecta; order Hymenoptera; family Formicidae; genus Monomorium; species Monomorium pharaonis. The sequence continues at coordinate 17,955,854 of NC_050472.1, read as the reverse complement.
GCACGACTATTACGGACGGTCAGAGTCAACCGCAACCAAGGAAGGACGATTTCTGCGTGTACTGTAAAATTAAAGGGCACGTTAAGGCAAACTGCTTCAAGTTGAAGAGAAAGGAGCAAGGATCACAACCCGCTGCGACGGGCACATCGTCATCAGTGGCAGCAGTAGAGGCGAAGCCGCCGGAGACAGATTCTGCGGTAGCCCTGGTCAACGCAGTGGACAACAGAACGATAGATACTAGCGATTCTACGGTTAAGGTCGTAAGCATGAACGGAATTTGTTGTAATTTATTTGGTCTCTTGGACACGGGAAGCCCCATTTCTCTTCTTAAAGCATCAGTCTTTCAGAGTTACTTTGCCAACTTGAATACGGAAGTAATGACCGCCAATCGTTCATATAAAGCCATAAACGATACACCGATTCCCATATCGGGTACTATTTTAGCGAACATTGTTGTAGAGCCTATTCCAGAATTTCACGCAAAAATTCGGTTTCATATATTCACTTCCGACGCGATAGCAGCTGATGTGATTATTGGACGCGATTTTCTGAACAAACACCACATTAAATTATTGTATGATCCAGAGGTAAAAAAACCGAACAAGCTTAAGCTTTTATCCTAGTAGTATCGCCGAGTATTATAAAGGCGGTAGCAAATGTCTCAATTTCTCTCCTTGGAGGATGTGGAAACGGACTTCGGTAATCAATACAAACAGCAGTTAATAGCCATGTTTAAGGAAGTAGAGGATGCGGAGGTTGACCCGGTCCAAGATGATCATTACGTAAAGGTGTTCTTGAAGGACGAATCGGTTTATGCATTTGCACCGCGTAAGTTTGCGTGGGGTGAGCGTCTACAAATACGCGAAATCATTGACGACCTCCTCACGCGAGATATAATAAAGAATAGCATTTCCCTTTATTGTGCAAGAGTCGTTCCGGTTCGAAAAAAAAACGAGTCCCTGCGTAGATCTACGCCAACTTAATGATAGAGTACGAAAACAGAAATATCCGTTTCCGCTCATTGAAGACTGTTTGGCGCGTCTGAGCAATAAAAGGGTTTTTTCACTTCTCGATTTACGGGATGGGTTCTATCACATCAAAATCCACCCTGAGCATATGTCACGTCCCGTGTAAAATTTTTTTTTATTTTTATTCTGTTAATCATTATTTTATTAATTATTAATTTAACTTCCTTTATTCGTACAACGATTTGTTTAATATATTATGAATCATTTCTTTCTTTTATTAATATATTCGATTTTATACTTGCTAACTTACGCTGCACAACACGTGTAATTATATACTAATTTAATATCGTTCATTATTATATTAATTATTTTAAACATTATTGATTTGCTGCACTTATCATTCAATTATTTAGTAAAAACTATCATAATAATCATACAGTTATTTCTTTTAACTTCACGCAATATTTATTCAAATACATTTATTTAATTATTCAGCTTTATGTTCTATTATTCTTAGCACATTATATACGCTGTTCTGATATTATTCGTATCTTGGCCGTACATTGATTTAACATTATCCATTTACTACATATTATATTAAATATTATTTAACGCTATTACTTTAATTGTACTCAGTTTTATTAATCGCTTGACATATAATTACTACTTATGTTATCATACCTTTTAATATTTGCTATTATTATCTTTCGGGATACAGTTTTATTGTATTAACTATTTTATCATATACTGTTAGTCGCTACTGTCGATAAAATGTAAAGGTATTGCATCAATTTCTACTGTCGATAAAATTGTAAAGGTGTTACATCGAATTGCTGCTGTCGATAAAGTTGTAAAGATAAATTAACCAACTTGCTACCCTCGATAATTTCACTTACCACTTAACCCACCGTCGGTAAAACAGTTTTCTACTATACCGACCTTGATGTCTCGGCCGATAAGGTAGGTCCCTACCTTACCGACACTACACCCCCCTACCACCCCCTAGGGTCCATCCCCTATATACTTTTAAAGTTCCAACCCCGACCCTTGACCCCTTCATCGTTGTCGAGATATAAAATTTTAAAGTATTATATATAACAGTCTCATCGATTCTTCTAGAACCTTCTAGAACGTTCTAGAACTTTCTAGAACATTCTCGAAGGCGTTCGAAATTTTTATAAGTACTAAAAACTAAAAGGGAAGGATCCCCAGCGTGAGCATCACTGTAATAGTTGAGAAACACTGAAATATTCACCGCGTAAAATAATATTTTATAAGTCTTAAAAGACGAAGTACGCGGCGACGGTCGGCAAAACTCAAAGACACCCCCAGACTAAATTCCGAGAATGTAACCGCCAGACTGTCGCCGGCGGCATCTTTTGAGGTAACACCTGCGGCTGATGCAATCCCTACCTCAGACCGCACCCCGCGGCCTACAAACTGACAGTATATAAGAGCGCTCGCCGCGGCGGAACAGCATTGCGTGCGGGACCATCAGGAAATAAAGATCTTAAAATACATATTACGACGAACTTACCGCCAAATTGCGCACGGCCGCCATTTTGTCGACACACCATAAGACTGTACTCATACATAATAAAGGCATATTATAACGAATTTCGGGGCCCAGCTCTAATTCTTTTCACGCCCCAAGCTGTTCTACAAATAATTTGGTAAGTTTAATACAATTAACTCACACTTATTTCAATAAAATATATATATGTGTCGAAATCTTATTTCATGTCTCTGACTGGTTGAATTTCTATTTTGTGAACAAGATACATTATCGCCGCACGTAATCACTTATTTAATAATTAATTAATTATTTTATTGACTGGAATTATATTAACTTATATTAAAGTTCAATTAATTATTCAACTTATTGAAACTGCATACATAATTACTTACTCAATATCCAAACGATTATATAATTAAATACATATATTTCACTATTCAATTAATTATTTAATTAACTGAAATTTCATACATGACCACATTTTACTATTTTTAATATTCAATCCAAATAAATTATATTTAATTAATATTCAACTAATTATTCAATCAGCTGAAATTACACACTGTATCACAAAATTGTTATTCAATCTACAATTTAATTAAATGAATTTATATTCATTGCTTATTGAATAAATTGCCTAATTGCTTGGAATTTCACACAATCAATGTTCGATATATTAATTATTAACTGCAATTATCTACGGAATCATAAATAGCTAAATTTAATAAATCTAAATTATTATTTCCTTAAACACTGAAAGTACCCGATCCTATGTGACTATATAATAAAATCAGTAATTAAATCAATTTTAATTATTATAGATATTGCATTTTTAATGAAACTTAATTACCTTTTAATTTGTATCTTAACTAAGTTTAGTCACATATTTAATGAATAAACTTTATTCATTAATAAAGGAAATAATCTAAGTTTGAAATGGAAATATTCTAAGTTGGAAATGGAAATAATCTAAGTTTGAAATGGAAATATTCTAAGTTGGAAATGGAAATAATCTAAGTTTGAAATGGAAGAAATAGAAGGATTGAGACACTCTGTTCTAAGTCTGATCTGCTCTTTTCACAATTTAAATCTCTCTGAGCCTCTGGTCCTCTTGCATAAGAATATATATCGTTGCATAACCCTTCCTCGTGCATATCCCACCCTCGTCTCTTTTTCGGCGGCTCATTGCGTAACGCTCGAGCACGAGGTTTCGCTGTTTTGGGGATGCACCAGTAAGGGTGGGGGTGTAGTAGATTAGCAGAGTGTTACAAAATAGTGGTAGTGGGAATACGGATGCGAGAGATAGTAATAGTGGGAGTACGGACGCCGTATGCGAAAAGTAGAAATGGTGGGAATACGGACGCCGTGTGCAGGAGGAATAGTAGTGGGAGTAGAGACGCAGTACAGTCGCTGTTTCTTTCTTTGTCGCTCTTACGATTTCCTATTCTATTGTCGCATACTTATGCTAGAAACGCATACATAAGGATTAATATACTCTATGAGCGCGCGCATATTGCGGAATTATGCTAATAAGATAATATAGAACTTAACAATGCTAGGGTTATGCGCAAATTAGTTGTTCTAAATTGACATACAAATATTAATAGTAAAAACATACACAACTTAATAATAGAATTGTAGTATTTAAAATAATATATTCGGCGCAACTTAATACTCATATAATTATACGCAAAATAATAATAGCGTTACAATAATTGTACGCGAGAATAAAAATAGAAAATAATGCATAATTAATTAATATGTAATATTAATACAATTAATAATAGTAGTGTTGTTCGCGAATTAATAATGGTGGTTTTATATAAATGCACAATTAATTAATATGTAATTAATTATAATAATATAATTGAGAATATGAATAATAAAAATAGAAAGAAAAAGAAAAGAAAAAGAAAATTATTATTTGGCGGGGACGTCACAGGACCTATAGGAGCACTTCACTGTCTAAATCTGTTGTTAGCGAAGAAATGCAAATTAATTAGTGGTTATCAGACAATAGAAATAGACATACATATATATATTTAGTAAAATAGTATTGTTTTTCAATCAAATTCAATCATGTGCGTAGATAATGCTAGTTATATAATAATAATTGTCAAAGTAATCATTAATCAGTAATTGTATTTAGTTGGAATTATTTGTATGAATTGATTGTAATGGAATGTCAGAATCTGAGAAATAAAAATATTTTATTTATGTATGTATTCATTATTTGGATATGATAGCAGTTAGAATCAATGGTAAATGTCTGGACAGAGAAATAAATATGTTTTATTTATTTAATAATAATTAAGATTGACTGGAAATGTGATTTCAGTTAATTAAATATTCTGATATATATATATTGTTGTGATAAATGAGTGATAATCCAATTAAATTTGATTGAACATATAATTCACATGTATAATATGGAATTTGTTAGCATAATAATTATTGCAGATATTCAAATACAGTAACAATCAATATTCGAATTATAAAAATAGTTAAAATTCGTTAAAATATAATACTCATACGTAAATGCAATTGTTTGATTTATTCATTAAATATGTGACTAAGTTAGTTAAGATTTAATTTAAAAGATAATTAAATTTCATTAAAAAATGCAATTTCTGTAATAATTAAAATTAATTTAATTATTGATTTATTATTTAGCCACATAGGATCAGGTACTTTCAGTGTTTAAGGAAATAATAATTTAGATTTATTAAATTGAGTTATTTATAATTCCGTAGATAATTGCAATTAATAATTAATATATCGAACATTGATTGTGAAATTCCAAGTGATTAGACAATTTATTCAATAAACAATGAATATAAATTCAGTTAATTAAACTGTAGGTTGAATAACAATTTTGTGATACAGTGTATAATTTCAATTGATTGAATAATTAGTTAAATATTAAATAAATATAATTTAGTTGGATTGAATATTAAAAATAGTAAAATGTGGTCATGTATGAAATTTCAGTCAGTTAAATAATTAATAGAATAGTGAAATATATATATTTAGGTATATAATCGTTTGGATATTGAATACGTAATTGTGTATATAATTTCAGTGGATTGAGTAATTAATTGAATGTTAAGTTAATATAATTCCAGTCAATTAAATAATTAATTAATTATTAAATAAGTGATTACGTGCGGCAATAGTGTATCTTATTCACAAAATGGTAATTCAACTAGTCAGAGACATGAAATAAGATTTCGACACATATATATATATATTTCAGTAAAATAAGTGTGAGTTAATTGTATTAAACTTACCAAATTATTTGTAGAACAGCTTGGGGCGTGAAAAGAATTAGAGCTGGGCCCCGAAATTCGTTATAATATGCCTTTATTATGTATGAGTACAGTCTTATGGTGTGTCGACAAAATGGCGGCCGTGCGCAATTTGGCGGTAAGTTCGTCGTAATATGTATTTTAAGATCTTTATTTCCTGATGGTCCCGCACGCAATGCTGTTCCGCCGCGGCGAGCGCTCTTATATACTGTCAGTTTGTAGGCCGCGGGGTGCGGTCTGAGGTAGGGATTGCATCAGCCGCAGGTGTTACCTCAAAAGATGCCGCCGGCGACAGTCTGGCGGTTACATTCTCGGAATTTAGTCTGGGGGTGTCTTTGAGTTTTGCCGACCGTCGCCGCGTACTTCGTCTTTTAAGACTTATAAAATATTATTTTACGCGGTGAATATTTCAGTGTTTCTCAACTATTACAGTGATGCTCACGCTGGGGATCCTTCCCTTTTAGTTTTTAGTACTTATAAAAATTTCGAACGCCTTCGAGAATGTTCTAGAAAGTTCTAGAACGTTCTAGAAGGTTCTAGAAGAATCGATGAGACTGTTATATATAATACTTACAAATTTTTATATCTCGACAACGATGAAGGGGTCAAGGGTCGGGGTTGGAACTTTAAAAGTATATAGGGAATGGACCCTAGGGGGTGATAGGGGGGTGTAGTGTCGGTAAGGTAGGGACCTACCTTATCGGCCGAGACATCAAGGTCGGTATAGTAGAAAACTGTTTTACCGACTGCGGGTTAAGTGGTAAGTGAAATTATCGACGGTAGCAAGTTGGTAATTTATCTTTACAATCGACAGCAGCAATTTGATGCAACACCTTTACAACTTTATCGACAGTAGAAATTGATGCAATACCTTTACATTTTATCGACAGTAGCGACTAACAGTATATGATAAAATAGTTAATACAATAAGACTGTATCCCGAAAGATAATAATAGTAAATATTAAAAGGTATAATAACATAAGTAGTAATTATGTGTCAAGCGATTAATAAAACTGAGTACAATAAAAGTATAGCGTCAAATAATAGTTAAACAGTGTAATTAAAGATTGAACGAATATAATACGTGATAAATGGATAATGTTAAATCAGTGTACGGCCAAGATACGAATAATATCAGAACAGCGTATGTAATATGTTAGGAATAATAGAACATGAAGCAGAATAATTGAAATAAAAGTATTTGAACAAATATTACGTGAAGTTAAAAGAAATAACTGTATGATTATTATAATAGTTTTTAACTGAATGATTGAATGATAAGTGCAGCAAATTAATAATATATAAAATAATATAATAATGAACGATATTAAATTAGTATATAATTATGCGTGTTGTGCAGCGTAAGTTAGTAAGTATAAAATCGAATATATTAATAAAAGAAATAAATGAATCATAATATATTAAACAAATCGTTGTACGAATAAAGGAAGTTAAATTAATAATTAATGAAATAATGATTAACAGAATAAAAATAAAAAATTTTACACGGGACGTGACACATGACACCACTGCGGAGTCCAACAGTTTGAAAAATTAAACTTTACTGATAGATGTTATATTAAATAATCGTCATACAAAAAATTATGATTTTCATTATTTTCTGCAAATTTCATTAATTTTTTTATTATAAACGTTACTTCTAAAATCTGAAAATCTGTAACAATTTTAAATTCCACACAATACCAAATATCAAATCTGCAATATTCTAGCAATGATATCAAAGACATTCTAACAATGTCAGCAGATCAACGCCTTATGTCCGATATTTTGCAATGTTCTGGCGACATTCTGATGTCATTTGGTGCTATGCGGATTATATATAAAAGTAATCTGATATTACATAAAATGAATGCAATTGCAATTATACAAAAGACGATTCGACTTACTTATTATACTCCTCCTTTGTGACGAGTTTGTCGATTTTCTCTCGCAGTATCCTGATACAATAATTTTCAATAATAAAATTATTCTTAAGGCATCAACAAGCATCTTTTCTAACACGTACCGTATTTCGTCGTTTTGCATGGTATTTGTAGAGTTATTCTTGTATTGAGGAATGTCTTTCAGCATTGATTGACGAGTATTTTCAGGTCCTTCCCGCAGATCCATATATTGGTCCTGAAAATCGACGGTTGTTGCAGGAGAGCGAGACATTGTGATGCACGTTGCCGATGATGCTTCGTATTGACGTTGCTCAGTAAACCTGTTTCCGCAAAGCATTGCGTTGTCGTATCGTGGCTGCGCAAAGTTTTTGAAAGGCTGGTAACAGTTCAACTTGGAGACGTTAATGTTACAAGCGCTTCCGCATATGGAGGGGTCTGCAGATCCTATTGAGCACGCCAATGGCAGTCGCGGCAATAGCGGCATATACGTTTTTTCCATGACGTTTTCGGGTGTGACGGGACCTGTAGTATCCGCTACGACTGGTTCCAGTGGCGTCAATCCGAATACTTGACTAGCACTCGGATGATTCGGAGTGACATTTTCGGCACTTAGGTTTCTCCGTAAGTTATCAATATGTTCGTCAATGTCTTTCTCGTTTTCCTTATTGCCAGCAGTAGTAGTCTTCTTACTATAAGTCTCTGGTTCAGATGATGTTGTAACGTATTTTTTCGGTTTTTGGGTGATACGTGTTGGATGACCTTCCCTGCAATTTGAATCATTACTATAATTAAATAATTTTTGAAATATCTCATAGTTTCGAACCTTTTTGGCACCAATATATATATGTATAAGTTTATAAGTAAATACATCGTGTGTTTACCGATTTGACTGTCCTGTACGCTTTTGGACAATATCACCTTGTCGCTTAAACGACGAAACGATTCCAGTATTCATCCTGCAACACATCACAAACATTATTTTTTTAATTAATTGCGGTGTTATTGGTTATTTAAAATGTTGAATTATAATGGCATGCAAAGATTTTATCATGCTATATTACATAACTATTTTATACTATATTACATAACTATTTTATACTATATAAATACACATATAATTGTACAAAATTGTGTTCTTATCAGAGATCATGTAACGTGTTATCTTTATTAACAACATTCTTTACTGAAGTAACAAATATGTAAAAATTATTAACAAACGTTCTATAAAACTAACACCTCATAAAACATTTTACACAAAAATATCAATATCAATTTTATATTAATGTTTCTTTTTTTATTTAACTTAATAATAAACATACCTATACAGCATTAAACATTTCTGAAACATAACAGAAATATTTAATGTCGTATGGGGAGTTGTAAAACTATATTCAGTTCACATGAAATAACACATGTACTACTGCAATAAAGGAACAGTACAGAATTACCGTTTCAATTGTCCCATTTGTATTGAAGTTTTGCTGATACCACGTCGTCTCGAGGAGACCTTCCGGTTTCCTGAACTCATTGTTCAGCTTGATTGCACCTTGAATATGAAATGAAGAAGTAAAATACTAAAATAGTAAGGAGAAAAGATGATTCTCACGCATTTTTCACAGATTGAACTGTCTAGCAATAATGAAATTAACGTGAACAAGAAATAAAAAAAGCTGTGTGTATAAACTACTTGTAAAATGTTTAAGTGTCCGTTTCATTACAATTTTTGCTCTTAGCATAATCCGGTATCAACGACACAGACTCTTTTTTCCATGTTTGCCAGTAACCCAAGACATCAACAATTTTTTGGCGACACCGTTGCAAATTAAATGCATATTGTCACGTCCCGTGTAAATTTTTCAATTTTTATTAATTATTTGCTTTATGAATTTCCTTTATTCGTATATCTATTCATATATTCAATTATATTTTAATCAATTTTATATTACTATTCATTTATTACACTTATATTATATTCTTATCCAATTATTTTAATTATTCAGTTAATTTTATATTACCTAATTCACTTATTATTCATATTATTATTCACATTATATATTCTTACATTTTATTATTATTTTAATAATCATATACTATCTCTATATTAACCAGTTAATACTTATATTATTATATTCTCTAACGTTCATAACTTTTGAACGACTATTTTATCTATATTAATTATTAAGACCATATAAAATGTTATATTCTTTAAGGTTACAATCTTTCGAAATCATAATGATAATAGCTAATCACTAAAATTACATCGAATATCGAATAATTCAATTAAATCAATTATACACCTTATGGTCGACACCTAAATTTAATATTGTAAAGGAATTGCATCAATAATCGTTCATTTTATTATAAAAATTCTTTAAATTAAATTAAAATACTAAAATCTTATAAGTTACCGACTAACGGGATACCTCTACTATTAAAAACTTACCATTAACTTGTATACTTTGCCAATAGAGGGCCAACTGTCGATAACTTACCTGCACTTACCATCAATAACCATTCCCTAATTACCGACAATGGTATACTTACCATTTGTTACAAGCGCCTACCGAATGATAAACCCGTCATACACAGCCATCACGAATTCCTGGAAATGCTGCTGTAATTCCAAGAATTCCCGAAAACTTTTGCCAATATCTCGAGAACCATAAGAGGTAGAGTTGCCAAATTAATTCCAAGAAGCGTCGCAGACTTTGTTTATACTAAAAATCATGTTTCCAAAAATTTGGAAAAAACAATTATTTTTTGGGACAAATTTCACATTTTTTACCCAAAAACCGAAAACTTGCCAAAACGCTCCGTTTTACCTGATTCGACCGTAAATGATGTTCTTTTAAAAACTTCAATTTTTACCCCCACCCCGATTTTTCGGGAGGACTAAAATTCGGCCAAACATAGTCCTCGAGGTCCTCTATACGATGGTCCAAACCCCATCTCTTAATCTCTTACCGTTCACGAGATATAAATTTTTAAAGTGTCAAGGACGACTGCCAGAAAACCTTTATAAGTACTATAGGCCTTGAAACACAAGTCTCTCACCTTGAGAACCGTCATGGTACATGAGTACCCTTGTGAAGGTGAATGTAAAATCATTGCATCACTATCATGAAATATTATTAACAGTAGAATATTCATAAGACCATTGTAGAAGCTTAAATAATATATAAAATGGTTTAAACAATTAAATAATTATTAATATCAATTTTAGATTATTATTCCAAACATAAATATTAATTAACAATCACCTTTTTGCATAAATACTAATTAACAAATAGAATATTATATATACAAACAATAATTTAATTATAAATAAATAATTCTTATTAATTACATAATTTTGCAATTATCATTTTTTCATAAAGCTAGTTAACAATCGATTTTAATTAAAAGAATAATTATTCAGGCTTTTGCAAGTGCATAATTAATAAATAAAGTCCCAAGGCCATGTCACTGAAGCTATTGCAGTGTACACAAGATGGCTGACCATCACTGTAATAAATGCGAACCTCTATAAGAAGAATGTAAAATTATTATAAAATTCACATATGCACCAGCGATGAAATATTACTTAAGGTAGAATATTCACTGACGATATTAATTGCAAACGTCTAAAGCCTTCAAGGTTAGCTCATCGAAATTATTACAAGTGCTAAAATTCAAGAGCGGCGAATCACTACGGTGATCACCACTGTAATAGATGGGAACCCCTATTTTAAATATGTGCAAATATTATAACGCTTGAATAATGAAATATTACGCGCAACTAAATATTCATTAATAACACACTTGCGAAGGTTTAAAAAATATAAAAGTTACATATATCGTTTGAGAACCACTACTACTATACGTAAAAATTGTTACCACAAAGAAAAATGTTAATTAACAATTAGTTTATTGATAAAACATACTTACGTACGCATATTCGATTATTCAGACTCAGTTAATAATTAATCTTAATAAAACAGAACTCTAAATAATATAAAATCTATTTGTATCAATTAATATTACCATATAGAGTCATTATCTAAACAAATAAGTATTATAAATAATTGATTTCGTTAAATATCAAATAATTAATGCGTAGCGTCTATTAACAATTAAATTTTGCAAAAACCAAGCTTTACAATGAAAGAAGTATTATTGTATAAAACCTCCGCAAGCGTACGAGTCGAGAAACATTAATTAATAATTTATTTCACAAGTTATAATATTTGAATGAATATTTTATATGCATAAGATGCATAAATTCCATTCTCACGCTCGGGTATGAGTCATCGTGAGTCACTTGCGAAATTGTTTGATCAAAAAGTAATATGATATTTTTCTGTATCTCGAAAGACTAAACATCCGATGCAAGTACATCCTTTGTAAAATTATGCCGACATTCCGCGGCACCCTTTGAAATTAGAAGCGAGAATGATGCAACTCCTACTTCGTACCACACCCCGCGGCCTACAAACTCGAACAATATAAAAGCGAGCGCCGCGGCGGATCAGCATTGCGCGCTGAGATTTTAAAGTATTAACATCACGTTCCTTAAGAGTATCACTTATTCACTCATTGTGCTCCAACTCCACCATCTTGAAAGAATCCGCCATCTTGTCGACGATCGAAAGAACTGTAACACAAAAGAAATAAAGACTTGTAAAACTATTTGGGGATCCAGCCTCAATAATTTATATATCCCCGAAGATCCCTTGGTGAGTAATTCAATTTAATTAATTTATTTTATAATATTCTCTTAATTTCAATCAAGCTGTCTTAAATCATTACAAGTGCATACTCTCTCGCGCGTAATCACCTTTTCGACCATTATTCTAAATTATTTCAAATTATTTTAATATTAAATACTTAACAATTTAACAACCGAATAGATTCTGACACAATATTACCCCAGTCTACCGTTTGGAAATTTAATTCAATTTAATTCAATCTTAATATAACTTAATCACGATTTAACTTAATTTAATTCAATTTAATACTATTCAATTGACATTTTGATTTTTATCTAATTTAATATAATTGACTTTAATTCAAATTATAAATTAATTCAATTTAATACAGCTTGGTTGATACATTGACATTTTATTTGACATTTATTGACACATTGACATTTTATTTGACATATATTGATTGATGCATGAACATTTTATTTCTGATACACCGATATTTTAATATACTGATATTCTGATTTATTGTATTTTAATGTGACATATCCTGCAATCTGATTTAATTTAATCTATGTTAATGTGCATTGATATCCCGATTTAAATTGATTTAATTTAAATTTCAACACTACAAATAACTCACCACTAAACTTGATTTAATGCAGTTTATTTTACGATCTGATTTAATTCACAATTCAGTTTAATGCAGCAGATCGGATATTTCACTTTGATTAAATACAATTTATACTACTATTCAATTCAATTTTATTTTATTTACTGTAATTTTATCCATGATTTAATATTCTGATATCCACATTTATTCTATTTTAATATCCAACTTGTATATCTCTAATTTAGCCATTACCACAACATTCTACGTTACTCTTTGTGCCAGATATAATAAAATAATATTCAAACTACTGATTCTAATAAATTACATGAAATAATATAATAACTACTCAAACTTCACATGCAATTCACTTGATTTCTTAACGCATTCGAGACCCAACTGAATTAAATGCACACATATATATTTGATACAACAATTGATTTTCATTTATACATGTTTTATTATTGTCAATTATAACTCCGCTTATTTCACTAATTTAGATACAGAAATTTAACTGAAGTACTTCCACACTCCTTAAACCTTTATGCGATCTCCAGCATTGTTACCTGAATAAATAAATAAATAAAAATTATAAAATACGATCGCATCCTTTTACCTTTCAACGAATCATTCAATTTCATATGCCTCTATATTTTTGAAACCCATAAATAATTACGCGTCTACCGCGACTCTTCTGATACGGATCACCGTCTTGTGCGTCGGCTCCTTAATTAAGAAGTCGAGTTTAGTCACCCAACAGCTGGTGGTATTGGCTGACTGGAGCCCGTTGAGGGTACTCCTGGTGATAAAAAGCTAAACAAGCGGATATCTAATATCTTCTTTGCACAGGACAATACCTGTATGATCCGTCGTTCGCTAACGCAGTTCTTTCAGACAATCAAATGAATGATAACAATATTCCGATCCTTAAATTATAAATTCGATTATACTACAAATATCCTGTCAAGCTGGATTCTTGGACTCTGCTTCTTTTTTTAAATTTTATTTTATTCCTGATGTGACGTGGGATACCGCCTAGCGAGAGTGGAGTCGTAAGATACGTTCACAAAACCCTGATTGACAGTGATTTTCTTTTATTTTAATACGCAAAATCTGAAAGAACGATTGAACGAAATACACAGATATATCCCCCTTGCATGGTTATTTCTCTGAGCGACCCCGCGCCGCGTTAACATTATCTTTTATTAATTTGGCAATAGTCTGAATGTGTCAACACCTAACTAAGGCAGTTGAGTTCGCGTGCATCCCATACATCTATAACAGTACCACTAGTTGCCAAATTTAAATCCGTTTCGCTAAATCAAATCAAACTAAATCATTTTAATTAAACATTTAATTCGTGGTCGCTCATCTTCCATACACATCCCGATATCATTCCCACAATCTATACCTGGATCTTTTCTTTTCCCTTATTGTCTACGTACTTCACAAAAACAAGGTAAGACGCTTAAACACTAACAGCATTAACCTTTCTTCAGACATCAAGAATTTGGCCGAACTGGCAGCCTACTCAATAATACAACAAGAAATATTCATTACAAGTTTATTCAATCAATAAAGTAAATAATTTTTATCCAGTTTATAAAATCACTCAAGTCAACTAAATCAATTAGATTTCATAAATCAATCTGTTTTTGTTAAATGACTAAACGTTAAATGAATTAATCTTACCTGATCACTCTGAAGAATAATAACTTAACGCACTCTTTTCATTACATTATTTTATTTTATCTTATACATATATATATTTGAACATATAATTTCCATCATTTCAATAACCCAGATAGCCACGCGAGATTGAACATATCGGGCAAACTAATGCATTGTATGTATTGTTGTGAACTTGCCCACAATTTGCTCTCATCGTAATTTAACATGGAACAGAGTTAGCATCAGGAAGGCAAATAATCTTCATGAGTTTATGAAATTGTGATCGCATGCATTGAGGAATAATAAACTCTTCATTTTGACAGCAAATTGCCGGTATGCTATGAGCTCGCATTTCATATCTAGTATCATATACGGCAATGTGACGGCAAAATGATGACGCTTATGTTATCAAACGTTGTACACAAGAAACAGAATATTTATTGTATATTGATGAATTTCCTAAACTACATCTTGATGTCGACAATTTGTTGACATCATAAGATTATTCTTCATGGGCGACAATTTGTCGGCAAGCATGGCTCACTTTCCTTAGTGCTAAAAAATTTAAAGTTTTATTGGCGGTAAAGAAAAACAAATAAAATTACACGCCGGTTGGTTTGATATTGTTAAGCCGGTATTCATAGTCAAATCTTATATTTAAGATCATGTTAAGTACTGTCTTAAGCATAGTTGTTAAACATTTTTTGTAAAAATATATGTTTAAAAGGCGCCTGTGACTGCAGCGTCAAGAAGCTGCGCAATAATCTTCTCGACGCTCGACCCTCGACGCTTGCATGTAACTGCACCTTAATCCTTCCATCTTGAACAAAGCGTCTGCGAAAAGATAAGCGAAAAACATCAACAATAACACTCTTTGGCGAAGAAGCCATTATAATAAAAAATAAAAAACGATTTTGTGTTCTGAGACGAGGATCCTCCTTCGTATTACAAATATAAGGTTTGTCGAAGCGGTAATGTACCGAAAGTTTTAATTACTGTTTTCCATTTACATCAAACCTCAGATAAGTTCTCACTTGTGACGTTATAACTCAATTGAATGCACATTCTTTTTGCATTCTCACAAGTGAAATTCAACTGAGTTTTTTTCCTACAATCTGCTATTTCAAGACCGTATACTTTACTGAGTCTCGCACTTTAAAAATAAGGTTATGTATTGCGATAATTTTGTCATTAAAATTAATAAGCGTAATCACTTGCACGGTTTTTTAAATCACTGAGTAATGATGTCAGTATCTGAGTATAAAATATTTACATCACTGAGTGACTTAGTCTCACTTTAACATAAATAGAAAACAGCAAATGCTGTTAGAAAAATAATTAACAAGTTTTCCATTTCATGTTGACAGCTGTATGAAATGTTATATTATATATGTCGTAAATGTTTGTTTAACAAATCAGTACACTGACATACTCACATACCTCATACACATATCTCAGAAGTGGAGATTTCCTATCAACAGTTTCTAAACATTTATTGATTGTCCATCATATAAGATTTTGCTTAATATATGTACACTTAATTCAATGATATTTTATTACATATGATAGATTAGTACTAAGAAGTCATTCAAAGTTTATGTACATATATATTTGAAAAATAATGCTCTAGTTTACACCGAGCACTTGGTACGCATATCAAGTAGTGAATTTAAGCTGATCAGACAATGATTAAACATTCACTAGTTATTTACTATTTGATACGCGTACCAAGTGCTCGATGTAAACTAGGTCAATAATTCCATACATATTTGGTTCAAAGCAATGCTTAGTTTACTAATTTTCTATCAACATGTGACAAACTGCAACCAGATAAACTGGTCGCAGTTCATCTTAAAAACATGGCATTTGTCAAAGCGGTAGTGTATTAATTTCTTAAAGAAACATTAAGACATATATATTTATAATTTAGGATGTAAAATGTTTCAATGGTGTTGATAGAAAATTAATAACAGGTTTTTAATTTTGTATTGACATGTTTTGAAATATTACATGCTATATTAAAATATATTATATATATTGTGACGTGACAGCCGCAGGCTGCTGTCCGTCACAAGGCCCTGAGGGCCCTTACGCAATAACATCCCGCGGGCCCTGCGTCCTCCCGCTCGGGAGCGGACGCAAAAGCGTATTCTCTTGTACTTTGTGTGTGTGACGTCCCACGTGCTGTCCATCTAATTACTTGTTAAGATTTTTGCGAGCGTTATACCGCGGGTGCGGCGGAGATCGGTGGCTATGAAGATCTCGTTGTAGTTGTCGGATGTCTCGTCTCAACGGAAAACCTTCCCGGAGATTGCAGAGGAACGGGCAATGAGGGAGTCAAAGAAGACCCTTTTAAGCGGGGGTCCGCAGGTAATGCCGCCCTTATCTTGCCTACCGTTTGTGCCATGTAAGAATTCCGATACTGCCGCTGAATCACGCTTTCAGGACCCAGCGACGGCGCGCAATGCCGACATCCCGACGGGGCGATTGCAGACCCGAGACCGCGGGAAGTCCGGCGGAAGAATCACGACAACTCAAGATACGCCGACGCCCCGTCGAGGAGGAAATGACGCCCCGATGGCGGAGGATACGCCGGACGAGGAGAAAAGAGTCGGGCGCGCGAGAAAGCGCCAGGATTCCCGTGCCCGGGGCCCATAATCATCGACCGCCGTGCGTGGATCGATCAGCCGGCGACAGCGTGGGCACCGCGCTCTGCACAAAAATCGATTTTCGCGAAATCAACCAATAAGGGCCGGGAACGCCGGAGGCAAGGTGGAGCGCGCCGCCGAGCGGCCCCCGCGAGATCCAGGATCCCTCACTCGTGCTGCGGAAGTAGAGTTAAGAACTGCGCGTGCGTCCCACAATCCCGAGCCGAACTGTGAGGAAGGACGCAGAGACGAGAGTCATCCCGACTCGGAGGAGGCCAGCAGGAGAGAGGCAAAGTGGTGAGACGAGCGTCACACTAACTGTAAAGCCACCGATTTCGCGGGTTGGGCGAGCCGCGAGGAAATCGCGTACTTATCGCAAAATCTTTTGGCGTATTTATGAGAATCCCGAGCTCGCGGATTCAACGGAGCATCGTCGTCTCGCCCGATCGCGCCCGTCCGCGTGATTTCGCTACGTGCTGTGTATTTCATGATAGTTTCGCGTTGCGTGTGCGTTCCGATCCGCAGCCGAGTCAATTGTCGTTTCGTCCGGTCGTCGTGTCGCGGGTTATTCCCGCGCTGTATCTTGTCGCGTCGTGGAAAAATTTAGTTGTTACTGTTGTATAATTTGGTCGATCGCACCGTTACTGCGAGCCCCCTCGGGGAGTGTACTCTGATAATTATCGACGCAATCGTCGTATACCGCCGGACTGGCGAATAACTCATAATTATTGCGCTTATCTTTCGCGAGAATCGTTAGAGCGCGGGAGAACACGGGTTCGTCGCGTGTCGCGCGGGCTCGGAGTTGCGATCCGTCCCGTTCGCCCTTGGCGAGGTCATCCTGGAGGGAGTCGGCGTCCTCCAACGACGCCGGGTCAAGCGTAAGACAAGTCGGAGAGTTCCCGCGTACGCATCATACCCGCTCGTTCAATATACCGTTCTCGCACCATTTGATACCCAGCGGACGCCAGCTGGTAACGCGCGCGAGCCATCACCGCTCCGCAGAGTTGTCCTCTACTGTAATTCTTACGGTCAAATACAACTGTTACTTTTTCTGTTACATTTGTGTCGTGTACGTAATTCTCTCGCCTTCCCGATTCCATCCGCCCTCACCGAACCTCCCCCCTCTGCCATTTGAGGGCTGAGCAGCTGGATCTCGGAGCCGCTAACGCCCTGGTCGCCTAGCGTGTGCCCGTCTTTCCCGAGATTCAAGTATTGTAACATTTGTTTGCGAGTTGGTGCACACAGAGTGGTACGCTTAACGTACCTGGCGCCCAACTTAGTGTGACGTCAGGAAACCTCGCGAAGATAGTCGCCCCGACACCCGGGCGGCTCAGGGCCGCGACCAAAGACGGAGGCGAAGTTGGCCGTCGCTCGCGAGCGGCGGTTACAATATCGTAAATGTTTGTTTAAAAAATTAGTACACCAACATATCTCAGAAGTAGATTTTTAAATAATGTGAACTAAGTATTGCTTTGAATCAATCGTGACAATCGATCTATTAGTGTCTAATATATTCATACACTTGGTGCTTGCATAGTTACATTATTAGTATGCAATTATAAATATATTAAACACATATTAAGCACAATTGATATAATTGTAGAATTTATTCATTTCTTTTTATTTCATATAATTGTTTTAAATACAACTTTATGTTTTATTTGCCCACAAATCTGAAACTCGGGCTAGGTCCACGATCACGCAATACATTTATATACTTTTTCAATTTCAAATTGTACTACTTGGTTTGGTTCCTTTGGTTTCGATTTCGGTCAAGCTGGTTTCTTTTGGTTATTTTTATTCTTTTTGTTAACTTATAGTTCGGTTTTGTTAGGTTGGGTTTATTACTATTTTATACGGATGTCAGTCTTTTCCACAGTTAGGAATATTGCGTATTTTTTAAAATTATTACAATCTTTTCTTTTTATTTATTCCTCATTTAAAAAATTAAACTCAAGTTCAAGTCTTTGCATTAACGGTGACATGAATCCCTACAAAAGGAGGCCAAAGTCGCAGTCAAAGTTTAGAGGCCGGAAACCGATGTACAAGGTAACATCACGTCAACGCTCCAATTTACTGCGACAGTTGCAGCAAAGTAATGAAATGAGTACTGATATGCGCCCAAAAAGTCAGGCAACGGAGGTTGCACACGATCCTTGCATTAATGACAGAGTGTTGTCTCCTAACTCTAAAAGTTGGCCTGATTCGACAATGTCTATTATTAATGAACCTTGCTCTGGACCATCTACTTTGGTTTCTGTTGATGTTGATAGTGTTGGTTCAATCCATTCTGACAACACCAATTCCGCTCTTGTAAATTGCAATAACGAGGAGGTGATGGAACCTACTCAGGCGTTTCAAGAATCTCTAGCATCGGCTTTTGTAAAGGGAAATCTCACGCATATACAAGGGAACATTATTTTAAAAGTACTGCATACCCTTCCGCAACTCGCTTATCTTCCACAAGATATGCGAACGCTTTTGAATACTCCTCGAGTTAGTCCTCAAGTGCGCAATATTTATCCCGGGGAATATTTTCATGTTGGGCTTAAAAAGGCCCTTACTCGCATTTTATTGAAAACTCCATCACATTTATTATCAGATATACTTCACATCGATTGGAGTACTGATGGTGCTAGATTAAATAAATCTGGTAGTGTGCAAATTTGGCCTATTCAATATTTGGTTGCAAACATTTCACGCAGCAAACCTGAAATTGTAGGGATCTACAAAGGATCAAAAAAACCTGCAAAAATCGACGATTTCCTTAATGACTTTATTGAAGACGTTCTTGAAGTCATTGAGACAGGTGGTATCATTTTCCTTAAAAAAAAATCCCTGTTACATTGAGGGCCTTCATTGCAGACGCGCCTGCACGCTCGTGGCTGTTAAATTGTTTCGGTCATACTTCCAGTCATCCGTGTTCAAAATGCAAAGTAGTTGGTATCTCTTGCGATGGCCACATGGTCTTTACTGGCATAAAACATCGCATTCGGACCAACGACGAATATGCACGACTTGTCGATGATGAGCATCATAAGGGACCGAGCCCCCTATCTCGTTTACCCATTGGATTAGTGTCACAGGTACCCGTTGAGTATATTGTTACGGACAAAAATTTCAAAAACCGATTTGTAACGTTCCGTTGAAGACTACTCGATACGGGGGCAGCTTTCGTTCTTTTGTCTAACGGGGCTCTCAATTTATTTGTTTTAGGGCGACCGCAGCACGTCTGCTTATTTCCCAGGGATACGCCGAGAGCCGGAAGGATCGTTTATCGCGTTTGAGAGAGAAATAAATGGGATGAGAGACAGGTTAAATAAACGTATTTATTATTTATCAATCAGTATTAATCTTCATTTATTGAATACATAACCAATATATATATTTTGTGATTATTGGAATGATAGAAATTATGTTAAAGAATGTTAAAGAATATATAAATGATAAGATAAAATAAAATAAAATAGAGAGTGCGTTGATTACTCAAAATAGTATGTGATAGATCCAAATTATGCATATGAAACAATTAAATAAAGTAATGAATATAAGTATGTTATTAAATTATTTATGATTAGGTAAGATATGAATTCATTTATTGTTTAAACATTTAATAAAAACAAAACGATTTATGAAATCTAATTGATTTAACTCTGACTTGAATGATTTTACAACCTGGATAAAAATTATTTACTTTATTGATTGGATAAACTTGTGATGAATATTTCTTGTGTTATTAAGTAGGCTGCCAGTTCAGCCGAATTCTTGACGTCTGAAGAATGGTTAATTATGTTAGTGTTTAAGCGTCTTACCTTGTTTTTGTGAAGTACGTAGACAATAAGGGAAAAGAAAAGATCTTGGTATGATTGCCTCGTGATTATAATTGTTTGTTCAAGATTAATTAATTGTGATAGCTCATTTCAAAATTCATGTAATAAAAGCAAATTCGCTACTAGTCTAGTGGCGTGAACGTATCCCTGCGACTCTATTCTCGCTCTTGGCGGTATCCCACGTCACATCGGGAGTAAAATAAAAATAAAAAAAAAGAAATAGAGCCAGGAGTCACCAGACAGGTAGGACATACATTTGAATACTTCCTCAATTGTTCTTTCAGATTTCGCGTATTAGAATAAAAGAAAATCACTGTCAATCAGGGTTTGTGAACGTATCTTATGACTCCACTCTCGCTAGGCGGTATCCCACGTCACATCGGGAATAAAATAAAATAAAAAAAAAGAAGCAGAGTCCGAGGTCCAGGTTGACAGGATATTTGTAATATAATTAAAGTTATAATTTAAGTATCGGAATATTGTTATCGTTATTCATTTGATTGTCTGAAAGAACTGCGTTAACGAACCGACGGATCGTACAGGTATTGTCCCGTGCAAAGTAGATATTAGATATCCGCTTGTTTAGCTTTTTATCACCAGGAGTACCCTCAACGGGCTCCAGTCAGCCAATACCACCAGCTGTTGGGTGACTAAACTCGACTTCTTAATTAAGGAGCCGACGCACAAGACAGTGATCCGTATCAGACGTGTCGCGGTAGACGCGTAATTATTTATAGATTTCAAAATATAAAGGCATATGAAATGGAATTATTCGTTGAAAGATAGAAGGATGCGATCGTATTTTATAATTTTTATTTATTTATTTATTCAAGTAACGATGCTGGAGATCGCATAAAGGTTTAAGGAGTGTGGAAGTACTTCAGTTAAATTTCTATATCTAAATTAGTAAAATAAGCGGAGTTATAATTGGCAATAATAAAACATGTATAAATGAAAATTAATTGTTGTATCAAATATATATATATGTGCATTTAATTCAGTTGGGTCTCGAATGCGTTATGAAATCAAGTAAATTGCATGTGAACTTTGAATAATTATTATATTATTCCATGTAAATTATTAGAATCAGTGATTTGAATATTATTTATTATATCTGGCACAAAGTAACGTAGAATGTTATGATAATGGTTAAATTAGAGATGTACAAGTTGGATATTAAATAGAAATAAAGTAGATATCAAGATATTAAATCATGGATAAAATTGCATTGAATAAAATTAAATCGAATTGGATAGTAGTATGGATTGTATTTAATCAAAGTGAAATATCAGATTTGCTGCACTAAATTGAATTGTGAATTAAATCGGATCGTAAATTAAATTGCATTAAAATGAATTAAATCAAGTTCAGTGGTGAGTTATTTGTAGTATTGAAATCGTGATTAAATAATATTAAAATTGAATTAAATTGAATTAAATTTCCAAACGGCAGACTGGGGTAATATTGTATGAGTATTTATTCGGTTGTTAAATTATTAAGTATTTAATTATTAAAATAATTTAAAATAATTTAGAATGATGGTCGAAAAGTGATTACGCGCGGCAGAGTGTTCACTTGTAGAGATTGATGACAGCTTGATTGAGATTATATAAATCAGATAAATAAAATTAATTTAAGTTACTCACCAAAAGGTCTTCGGGGATATATGAATTATTGAGGCTGGATCCCCTTATAGTTTTATAAGTCTTTATTTCTTTCAGTTACAATGTTCCTTCTACAGTCGACAAAATGGCGGATGCTTCTTAAGATGGCAGATATGCGGTACAGTGTTGAAGTTCAGTGCGCAATGTGAACACTCAGAGAAACGTGGTGTTGTTACTTAAAAAGACCGGCGCGCAATGCTGATCCGCCGCGGCGCTCGCTTTTATATTGTTCGAGTTTGTAGGCCGCGGGGTGTGGTACGAAGTAGGAGTTGCATCATTCTCGCTTCTAATTTCAAAGGATGCCGCGGAATGTCGGCATAATTTTACAAAGGATGTACTTGCATCGGATGTTTAGTCTTTCGAGATACAGAAAAATATCATTACTTTTGATCAAACAATTTCGCAAGTGACTCACGATGACTCATACCCGAGCGTGAGGATGGAATTTATGCATCTTATGCATATAAAATATTCATTCAAATATTATAACTGTGAAATGAATTATTAATTAATGTTTCTACGACTCGTACGCTTGCGGAGGTTTTATACAATAATATTTCTTCCATTGTAAAGCTTAGTTTTTGCAAAATTTAATTGTTAATAGACGCTACGCATTAATTATTTAATATTTAACGAAATTAATTATTTATAATACTTATTTGTTGAGATAATGACTTTATATGGTAATATTAATTGATACAAATAGATTTTATATTATTTAGAATTCTGTTTTATTAAGATTAATTGTTAACTGGGTCTGAATAATTGAATATGCGTACGTAGGTATGTTTTATGAATAAACTAATTGTTAATTAACATTTATCTTCGTGGTAACAATTTTTACGTATAGTAGTAGTGGTTCTCAAACGATATATGTAACTTTCATATTTTTTAAACCTTCGCGAGTGTGTTATTAATATTTAGTTGCGCGTAATATTTCATTGTTCAAGCGTTATAATATTTGCACATATTTTAAATAGGGGTTCCCATTTATTACAGTGGTGATCACTTTAGTGATTCGCCACTCTTGAAATTTTAGGACTTGTAATAAATTTCGATGAACTATCCTTGAAGGCTTTTTCGTTATTTTATGCGATTGCAAATGTCTTAATAATATTTCTTTTATTACAAATCAATTGTTAATTAATATCCGAGCATTAATTAAGCTTGTATAAGTTATATAATTAATAAAAACGGATTATTAACCAATATCTTGGTATCGAATACTTATTATAAATTATGTAGTTAATAAAATTAGTTGTAAATTAAAATTTTTATTTAATATGGTAATTATGACTTTAATATCAATAGTTATTAATTATTTATAAGTAATGAAATTGAAGATATCTATATTATTTAGACGTTTGCAATTATATATCGTCAGTGAATATTCTATCTTAAGTAATATTTCATCGCTGGTGCATATGTGAATTTTATAATTTTACATTCTTCTTATAGAGATTTGCATTCATTACAGTGATCTTGTCAGTCATCTTGTGTACACTGCAATAGCTTCAGTGACATGGCCTTGGGACTTTATTTATTAATTATGCACTTGCAAAAGCTTTAATAATTATTTCTTTAATTAAAATTGATTGTTAACTAGCTTTATGAATAAACGATAATTGCAAAATTAGGTAATTAATAAGGATTATTTATTTGTAATTAAATTATTGTTCGTATATATAATATTCTATTTGTTAATTAGTATTTATGCAAAAAGGTGATTGTTAATTAATATTTATGTTCGGAAAAATAATCTAAAATTGATATTAATAATTATTTAATTGTTTAAACCATTTTATATATTATTTAGGCTTCTACAATGGTCTTATGAACATTCTTCTGTTAATAATATTTCATGATAGTGATGCAATGATTTTACATTCACCTTCACAAGAGTGCTCATATACCATGACGGTTCTCAAGGTGAGAGACTTGTGTTTCAAAGCCTATAGTACTTATAAAGGTCTTTTGGCAGTCGTCCTTGACACTTTAAAAATTTATATCTCGTAAACGGTAAGAGATTAAGAGATGGGGTTTGGACCATTGTGTAGAGGACCTCGAGGACTATGTTTGGTCGAATTTTGGTCCTCCCGAAAAATTGGGGTGGGGGTAAAAATTGAAGTTTTTAAAAGAACATCATTTACGGTCGAATCCGGTAAAACGGAGCGTTTTGGCAAGTTTTTGGTTTTTGGATAAAAAATGTGAAATTTGTCCCAAAAAATAATTGTTTTTTCCAAATTTTTGGAAACATGATTTTTAGTATAAACAAAGTCTGCGACGCTTCTTGGAATTAATTTGGCAACTCTACCTCTTATGGTTCTCGAGATATTGGCAAAAGTTTTCGGGAATTCTTGGAATTACAGCAGCATTTCTAGGAATTCGTAATGGCTGTGTATGACGGGTCTATCATTTGGTAGGCGCTTGTAACAAATGGTAAGTATATCATTGTCGGTAATTAGGGAATGGTTATTGATGGTAAGTGCAGGTAAGTTATCGACAGTTGGCTTTCTATTGGCAAAGTATACAAGCTAATGGTAAGTTTTTATTAGTAGAGGTATCCCGTTGGTCGGTAACTTATAAGATTTAGTATTTTAATTTAATTTAAAGAATTTCTATAATAAAATGAACGATTATTGATGCAATTTTTTTACAATATTAAATTTAGGTGTCGACTATAAGGTATGAGATTAATTTAATTAAATAATTCGATATTTAATATGAATTTAGTGATTAACTGTTATCATTATAATTTCGAACGATTGTAACTTTAAGGATATAACATTTTATATGGTCTTAATTATTAATATATGTAAAATAGTGGTTCAAAAGTTATGAACGTTAGAGAATATAATAATATAAGTATTAACTGGGTAATATATGGATAATATATGATTATTAGAATAATAATAAAATGTAAGAATATATAATGTGAATAATAATATGAATAATAAGTAAGTCATGTAATATAAAATTAACTGAATAATTAAAAGAACTGGATAAAAATATAATATAAGTGTAATAAATGAATAATAATATAATATTGATTAAAATATAATTGAATATATGAATAGATATACGAATAAAGGAAATTTATGAAGCAAATAATTAATAAAAGTTGAAAAATTTACACGGGACGTGACACCGGATTTACTCTCAGGTAAGTATAACAACTGTCTAGTCTCCTAACCTCAAAACCGGTTTTCAGAAGGACTTTTTTTTTCAGGGATCGCTGGACGCCCACTCGTAGGATTTGGACAACGCATAAGCAGGTACGTATGAAAAACACTTTATGTTTAACTATAAATATGTTTATTATTTCACTTATTCCATGTAGGTTTCACATATAACCCGTACGCGACGCTTATTTCACATTCCTGTATGATTCAGTTAATTATTATGTCAATTACACAGACCCGTACGCGACGTCTTATCACAATCGTGTGCGCACGTTGTTTTACTCGGATCTTTGTTTAACGCGACTCGCGTGAAGCTCCTCACTCATCGGAAGTTCAGAGCGGAAAAGCTCTCGATGTTCCGCTCGCTCTCATTATATAGTCCCGCTCATTGCTGGTTTCTGCCAATGAGCGCTTAGTGTCGGTTTTCCGCATCAGCTAATCACGTTCGGGCTTCCTTCTCCCGATCCGGAACGCCAATCAGAGTCCAGATCCATGGCATCGGTTTTTTCGGCCAATGGAAAGACGTCCCGTCGTTGCTCGTCCCCCGCCAGAGTGCCTCGACCAATCAGAGCGCTCGAAGAGATTGGATGTTCATTCGCACTTAAAAGTGCGGTTAGCGTAAGGAGATTATCCCCTCTTGGATCGCTGTGCTGTTTGCGGTGCTGCGACGCTTCTTATTACTATTACACTTTCGAGTGCCACTCGGCATTTTAGGTGTCCTTTACATGAAATTACAATAACTTGTTTAAAATAACTTATCGACTCTAGAATTCGAACTTTATCTGTGAAAATAACATTTTTGCACCTTTATTAGGTAATCTCGCTACAAAATCATATATAAACCTACAGACTTTTAGAATTGTCTTTAGACAATAAGAAACTAAAAAATATAAGTGTTTTATACACTAAACATGGCATAGGCTTACAAAACAATATAAACTTTTGCGTTAAAACATGAGTATATATATTTATAGAATATCAACGCTCTTTGGCTTATTAAACTTAGAATATTATATTAACTAAAAAATTCTCGCGTTGCATTGTTCGCGCGACTTATCTTGAACTAAATCGACTTTCTATAACTTAACTAAAACTGATCTTTTATAAAATGACAAAAGTAAGAAATTTAACCTTAAAGTAAAACTAAACAACATTAACTCTCATAGATATAAGACAAAATATGTAAATGAAACATAGACGGGGGAGAGGAACGCTAGTACCTTCTTCGCTCACTTAAGACGTTCAAGCCGGAGACCCTTCGTACGCCTGCCTTGGTTGTCCTTCCTCTCGACTGCCTTGGTCGTGAAAAACTTTACGCCTCGGTCATGAGATCGGCTCCAAGTCGGATTGGGTGGCTCTGGTGAACGGTCTCACGGTACACGCGCGTACCCTATCTACTGTAACCAGAAATTTGATCAGCGTAAACTACATATCATGCTAGGACTCACGTACCTTATTTTGCCTTTTGCCTTTCAGTCGCCAGCTTCCAAAAATTACTATACGTCCAGGATGTCCCTAAATACTATTTTAGGATGTCCTGAACCCAATAAACATTGATATCTTGTAGAAATCGAAAAGACATCTTATTCAAGATGTCTTCAAGACATTTCTAAAAGATATCTAAAAGATATCTAAAAAGATTTTGTCGAAGATATCTTCATAGAATTTCTAAAAGATATCTAAAAGACTTTTTTAAGACATCTTAAAAGATGTCTTAAAAATTTTCGAATTAGACATGTCAAAGATATCTAAATGAAAGATCTATACAAGATATCTTAACCTCTTCCTGGCCAGAAGTCTTATAAGACTTATAATTAAATTTACCAAAAATACAACATATTCATTTAGCTAAAATTATTTCTTTTAATGTAATACATGCATTTATTTCGAAATAATTTGATATATATGTTAATTTAATGACACTTTATATACTGTCTCATGCTTCATAAAGTGCAACATAATTATATTTTTATATACATATTTTTCAACACTTTTATTGCAAATGACGCTAAACAATCATTTTAACAATAAATAGTAATATAAAGTTTAAATACAACAAAAAATAATCACTTTTTTTCGAACTAAAAGCCTAATAAAATATTAGGCGTTAGAGTGATGTTATCTTCTTCGTAGTTTATTTCACTGACAAAGACAAAAATGTTTTAGTATTAAAATTTAAAAAGTCGGCCAAAAAAGAATTGATCTTCTAGAGGTTAAAAATGTCATTTATATACATATCTTGAAGAGCAATTCTAGAATTGCTTTAAGATATCTATAAACGTCATTATATATTTAATTATTACTCAACATTAAAAAAAAGACTTCTTTTCCAGGTTCCAGCAATTCGTCGGAAAGAGGATCACGCACACAGAAACGAGGTAAGTGAACACACCTTAAGGTTTGTATAAACAATAACAATATGCTTTATTTTCAGGTGATGTCTGAACAAGGGATTCACTTCCCCGACGCGTCACATTTCTTTGCACGAGTCGTGTATCTCGCTGCTGTGATTTCATGCTTGAGTTTTCGTACACCCACCCGTTCGCGACGCTTTTTCACATTCGTGTAAACGATTTATTGTCACACGAAAATACAGAAATCGAGGCTCGTTTGCCTCTTCGTTTCACGCAAATCACTATCGTGTTAACAAGGGTTTAACGTGGGATGCACGGAACAAATGCGCATCCACGCTCTTCCTACTTACGTTTCGGAAGTCCGTTTTTATCGCTTGGTTGATCGACGTGGATGTTATCTCTTACAGAGTTTACGCGCGACAGCTCTCGAGAGCTCTCACGGCCCGCTTAAGTATCAGTACGAGGGTTCCCCCTCTCGCATCGTTTCGCCAATCACGCGTAGCGTCGGTTTCCGGGCGCGCGGGAGTCGCACTTTTCCCCTCTCCTCCGGGTTGGACGAATCGGCGCTGCGTGACGCTGCTGTGGTGCGGATGCCGCTGAGTTTCTCCCACTCTCGTGCTTTTAGCCAATCCCGGAGATGTTCTTTAGGGTGGAGATGGTACGTTGGAGTTGCTTCTCTGGACTTAAGGTGGAAGCACATAAAATTACAGGAGCCATAGGCAGAATGCAGGAGCCATAGCGCATGCATGAAATTGTAATTTATTGCAAAATAAACGCATCTTCTTATAATTTTCGGTATGTTTTATGTTTTATGCTTTATTTATAGAATTGATTCTCATGGCGTACGATCACACGGATTACTGCCGTAATAGCATAAACATGTCCCAAAATGAAGAAAATGAAAACTATTCTGAAGTGATGTTGCAGGACGAAGATAGAAATTTTGATGACTTGTTAATAAATATTGTGAAAGAATATCCACATCTATATGATAGCAGCTGTAAAGATTATCGGGATGTAATAAAAAAAGAGAATTCTTGGATAGAGATTTCTAAAATTTTGGCCACGCCTCGTAAGTTTTATTTTTTAATGTTTAACAATATTAACAATGAATTATTCAATTCATTAACATGCATTTGTACTGAAGCTAAATTCAATCAATTATTAAATTCGATTGTTAAATTGGTATATTTAACCAGGGAAAAGAGTAACACGTTATTCGTAACGTCGTTCACTTGTAATGTCGTTACCGTTACTTTTTTATAATAATCATTTGGTAACAACGTAACAATTTTTTATAACGCTAATGATAACACCATAATAGAAATGCTACTTTTGAAACTCATTATCGTTTCGCGTTATACTCAATGTAAAAAGTAACTTATTACTTTACTCGTTACGTAACGAATAAAATAACACATTACTTTTTTCATTGAGTAATGAGTAACGGTAATAAATTATTTTCAAAAATTGAAATTCTCTGAGGTTACTTATTAGCGTTATGAAAAATTGTAACCTTATTACCAAATGGTTATTATAAAAAGTGGTATAACGATGACGGTAACGACGTTATGACCCCTACAGCATGAAATATTGCTGCAACGTTGCAGAAATATTGCAATAGTGCATAATATAACCAATATTGCAGAAATATTGTAGCAATATTACAAATATAATATTCCCTAGCAAATGTTGCACAATATTGCAGCAATATTACAAATGTAATATTTCTTAGCAGATGTTGTGCAATATTGTAGCAATATTACAAATGTAATATTTCCTAACAGATATTGCACAATATTGTGGCAATATTATATTGCAACCGTGCAAAATTTATTTCCGTATAATCCGTATTTCTTAATCTAGAACTAACAATAAGTAATATTTTACATAGTTTTAAGGGACAAATAAGAAAATAGAGCAGGATATTTTTATTTTAAATTTTTATGTAAGATTAGAGCTAAAAGATACATAGATGTGCAACAAATTCTGTAATCACGACAGCGTTGCGTCCCATACTAGATTGAGTGAAGCAAGTCCAGAAGATGTTCACTCTGACTTATATATATAATACATTAATTAAACATGTGTGAACCATACATGCATGTGTAATTCTAGCGTATAAATTGATCAGGATGGGCATTTTCTGGACTTGCTTCATTTTAATGCTTACTTAA
Organism: Monomorium pharaonis; assembly: GCF_013373865.1. Classification (NCBI taxonomy): domain Eukaryota; kingdom Metazoa; phylum Arthropoda; class Insecta; order Hymenoptera; family Formicidae; genus Monomorium; species Monomorium pharaonis. The sequence goes on along the minus strand of NC_050472.1, from coordinate 17,925,339 downwards.
ATCTAGAATGGAACGATATTCGATATCCGTTGGTATATGTTAATTTAATTAATTACTTTTTTAATTAATAATTTTTTAAATTATTGTGCCGTAACGGTATGACAATAAATTCATTTTCCGTTTTTCGTATAATACACATCTTACATATTATTTGATTAATTTAACCACCTGCAACATTTCCTTCATATTGCGCATTAACGTTTCAGAAATATTACAGCAATCTTACAAGAAATATTGCAGCAATATTGCTGAAATATTACAGAAATCTTACGGGGAATATTGCAGAAATATTGCAGACATATTGCACAATATTGTTTTGGAGCGGACATAGGAATATTGCTGCAATATTGCAGCAATATTTTCTGCAATATTCCAATCTTGCAAAATAATATTTCTGCAACGTTGCAGCAATATTTCATGCTGTAGGCGAAGTAACTGTATTGTACATATATTTCAGCGGATGTTTGCTGCACTCGGTGGACCCGTCTAAGAGAATCTTTCTCTAAAGAAAAGAAAAAAAGACAAAGTGAAACAACAAATGGAAGTGGAGCTTCCAAAAGACGAGGATTTGTATACTTCGAGTCTATGAAATATATTGACAAATTTGTCAAAACTAAAAAGTAAGAATTTATTACATTCGATTCTGTGATCTTATTAGCCAAATGGTATAAAGTAGAATATTATAATTTTAAAGAAATTGAGATTTCACTAAAATTTATAATAGAATCAGAATTCATAATTTGTAGTAGATTTATTATATTTATATTCCAATTTTTCTTGATTATGTGTGTTTGTCAAGGAGAATTAATTGACCTGTTTTATCACACTTTTATTAATCCACAAATTTAATCAACTATGATATGGTTTCAGATCGATAACCAACATCAAGTTTCCCCAAAAATCTAATATTTTTGATTGTTCAAAAGACAAGAGTCTAAATAAAGAAATTTCAAATTGGGTGCAGCATAGCAAACAAACTCTGGAAAAAGAAAGAACTTTTTTGGAACAAATTGATGCAAATATATTTTCACCAATAAAAGAATGCCCAATACCGGAAACATCACCCACTATCAGTAATTTTAATAATGCGTCATGCATATCCTCCTTCGACAACAGAAAGTAATACTAACGATTTCGAACATCAATTGTTGTATCATCACCCGATACAAGTAATTCTTCATTCCTTTCTCCAACAAGCGTAAAATCTACCTGCACTTTGAAAAAGCCGCCATATATGAAGGGTAAATTTAATCCTAATATATTAAATAAAAGAAACGCTAAAAATGCAGAATATGAAAACGATTATTTGGAAGCGTCTTTTATTACCTTGAATCAAGCAGTTACAGATCATTTGAATTCCAAAAAAGATGATGCACAAATGCAGAATGATCCAGACATTTCATTTTGCAATCTGATTATGGCGGAATTGAAACAACTGGATAATCATATAAAACAAGTCAAGAAACAAGAAATTATGCAAATTTTGTGGAGAAAAGAAAACTTATGAGCAAAGTGTTTTTTGTGATAAAATAAATAATTTGCATTTATTCGTACATATAATACTCGTGTTTTAAGATTGTGTGATATTAAATTTAGTAATAAAAAATATGTGTACTAATATATAATAATAATAATATTAAAAAAATTTTGTACTATTTATTTTATATTTACATAATAAATACATATTAGCATTACATTTCACAATATGACACGTGAGTAATCAATGATCAAATGTTTACGTTTAGATGATGTCTTGATTTTGTCCTCTCGTTACATAGTCATGCTGCCAATCGACCATTCCATTTGGAGTTATAAAATAATTGCAAAGAAAGTCTCTAATGTGCGTCGCAAATGCTGCACCATTTTCGTTATTTTCAATAATTTCATCATTGTTTTTAAATTTGTATGATATTACCTTCTCTGTTTCTTAAGAAATTGTGCAAACATACAGTTGCCAAAATATATTTATTGATATTTTCAGGAGTCGCAGCAATTGGTCTGTTATAAATACTCCACTTTTTTACCAAAATTCCAAATGTATTCTCTATTATACGCCGGGCTCGCGAAAGTCTGTAATTAAATATGTTCTTGCGTTCCCCCAAATACCGTCCAGAATATGGCCGCATCAAATGCTTTCCAATGGGAAATGCTTCGTCCCCAATAAAAAAATAAGGCACTTGTATATCGGTTCCGCTTAAGCAACTGGTTCCCTCTGGAATATCCAGCATCCTATTCTCCATATTCAAGTCGCTGTTTGCATAAATTCCTGCATCACTGTTCTTCCCCATTGATCCAATATTGACCAAAATAAATTGATAATTGTGATCACATATAGCCAAAAGTACGATGCTGTATCGTTTGTGATAATTAAAGTACAGCGTACCAGAATTGGGGGGCATTAAGCATCGACATGTTTTCCATCAAGTACCCCCAAGCAATGTGGAAAATTCCATAGTTTCCAAAAACCCTCAGCAATTTGTAAATATTCTCTCGAAGGAGCTCGTAGATAGATAGGACCAAGAAGTCTTCCAAATATGTCACACGTCTCTTTAATTATTTTATGCACTGTTAATAGACCAACACAATAGGCAAAATAAAAAAAATACGGACAGACATCCGTTTTTTTTTATTTTTTGAATAACCCTGTATATAAAAAAACCAAACCCATAAGAACAATTCTCGTAAAATTTAGAATAAAATGAGACCTTTTGCAAAAAATTCGGGCCACAAATGACGAAGGAGTTTGCAAACATACACAAAATACGAACAAATTTACGATTTTTATAAAAAAAAATTCTTGAAAGACCCTGTATATTGAAAATCCAAACCCATAGTAGCAATCCTCGTAAAATTTGGAATAAAATGAGACCTTTTGCATTAGAATCAGGCCACAAATGACGATAGAGTGCGCGAAAATTTAAAAAATACGGACACACCGACGCCCGGTTTTTATAAAAAAAATTTTTGAAAAATTCTGTATATCGAAAAATCAAACCCATAAGAGCAATCTTCACACAATTTGGAACAAAATGAGACTTTTTGCATTGGAATCGGGCCACAAATGACGAAGGAGTTCGGGAACATCCGGACATACAGACTCCCGGTACTTATATATATAGATAGATAGATATAAATGTGGCATTTAGCCTTAAAATGATCAAACCCACTAAACTTAAATTATAGCACACGAGTTGCGCTTGTAGTTCTTACATAACTAACCAAAAATAATTGAAATTACCTTAACCTATGGCTATACAATATCACTTTATAATAATTGATATAAAAAAATAAAAAAAAATGATCAAACTAAATTTTTCTTTGTTATTTATTTAAATAAGAACGCGCGCGCTGGTTTTCCGCCCGCTATTAAGTAAACTAAAAAAAGTTTTGAAATAATGTTGTGTGGGGTTGCGTGATCTTACGCTCTTCTGTTTTACTCGGGTCGGGTCTTCTCTTGGCCCCTCGCCTTGTCATCCGGCTGGTCTTGCGTACGCTGCAGGATTACGCTAACGACGCTTTTACCCTCGATGGTCCTTTTTTCGGTCTTTTCGGCTGCGAAAAGTTTGGTCACGCCCGACGCTTGCTCTGATGTTATTGCTGCTGCCGCTGCCGGTCCGGGATGCTGGGCGCTGCTGGTGGCCGATTTCAAGGTTGTAACCGGAACCGAGAGTCGGCAGAAACATTCGCTAAGCAAAATGAACGATTTCTCACCTTTATGAAGCGTCGTTCGTGCCACTGCACTGGTCGCCAGCTCCTTTATCCACCCAGAAGCAAGGATAACTAATTAATCTCTTAATCTTTTTCTTCTCAGATGTTGCCACCAGATCGGATCACCATGGACTCACTGGATCGTTGCTGCCCTTAGGAACTTCTCTCGGGTAAGTGTATATCCATATAGGTAACCTTCGCTGTCTTAGTCTAATCGAGTTTATATATTTTCAAGTCACGCAACAAGATTCGTCACACGGGATCACATGCATGGAACGTCGCAGGATTGTCAAAATCACTGACACTGTTTTCAGAAGTTTTATGTAACACTTCAACAGAATTTATTCCAAAATGTAACTTAAATTCACTAACAATTCCCAAACGCGTTGCTTTTTCACAAACGTGTGCGGAAAAAATCTCCTTCTTACTCGCGTATAAAATATTTACATGTTCCGTACGCGTCGCTTTTTCACAAACGAGTACGGATTTTTCTGTCTGTAAGATCAAAGTTCGGAAGGTAATTATTTCGATTCTGCAGATCGCGTACTTGAATTCAGCGAAATGTCAACTCTACTCGCCTATTACTCGCGTAATCAATCTTTGTCACATGTCGCTTCGGCTTTTTTCTATCTTGCGAAAATATCGCTCGATGGCCTAACACGCTCGCGTGTACTCGAAGCCTTTGTTATCGCGGTGCGTATTACGCGGAACGTATAGAAAAACACAACTACTTTTAATCGCACGCTTAATTTGGCGCGAAAGTCGGTTTCAGATCGCGTGATGGTTTCCAATGGCACGTAGTTGCCTGCATAAAGAACCAGCGAAAATTCGTTAATCGGACGCAGGGTTGCCAGATGACTCTCGCGACTTCCCTCTAGCCAATCACTAATTCCCCCTAAAATCCTTTAAATATTCCTATCAAAGAGACTATCATCTTTAAGTTGGCAACGTGCCGTGCAAAGTGCGCAAATACGTTGTACAGTGTTTTCCTATGTGATTGCCGCGTGGAAAATGTAAGTATAAAAAGAGAGAAAGACATAAGTATTAGGTAGAATTATTATACTTTGTAAAAAATAGTTTCTCCAAAGTACGATTATAATTTACTTTGGGACTTATGATTAAGTAAATCAAATTATTTGGATTGTTTATACATACTCTACTGTGGGAAAAATTTTTACCATTTTTTTTGTAGTTAAAATTATTTTTTTCCAGAGTATAATAACGAATATTATATATAAAATAATATCTTTAATTGCAGCATAATTAAATACGGCATAGTTTTCGCCGCCACGACGTGTCAATAATCCTAAAATATGGGATATTTATATTGGAATATACCAATGGACTGTGTCAACACTTTTAATCAGCTAAAAGGTTTGTTAAAAGCAGTTTATATTATAAGCAAAGTTTATATTTTAGAAATCTAGAGTAAAATTTTTTTGTTCGTTCCTGCTAGATATGGACTTTCATTCAAATGGAATATATATTAAAACATGTACGGATACATTTGTCAAATTGTATGATTTAAGAACAGGTGCTTTTATAATTACAGGCTTATTATAATTCTCATAAGAAGTCCATGAATATGATCAAATTCCATCCAACGGGACGCCTACTCGCGGGACATTTTATGTTAACAGCTTCTGACAATTTTACAATAAAGGTAATTGAAAATTTTAATTTCATATGGTGTGGAAAGATTCACATTTATACAACCACTGATTGAAAAGGTGATAAGTTTATGTGATACGCTATATAATGATTTCGATAGATAATTAAATTTTTGTGTTATTATTGTGTTCGCTGATAACAAGAAATAGCGTGTTTTGATTTTAGATTTGTTAAAAGGCAATCCAATTTATATTCTCGCATTTTCCAAGATAATGAGACATTCGTACAGTTTTTTGCTTCTGGTGGCACGAATTGACAAATTCTACTATGGAAGGATCTAAATAACGGTTATATCTCTCCTGTCATCAAAGAAAAATCTGATGAAATATCAAATAGCGACAAACATATGAAGAAGATGCATACAAGAAGCAGGATCAAGCAAAAGTAATAACTTAATTAATACGTAAACACAATTTACTAAACATAGAAAATAATGATTGCATTTTATTAACTCTGCTATTCATGTTTTTTTACGTGCTCACACAATTAAAAATTTTATTACATTTTCTTTTTACATCTTACTAATAAATTGCAATTTGTTAGAATAACTAAAAATTAATATTATTTTAGATTATTATGTTAGAGATATTATGTTAGAGATCGGACAATTCGCACCCTGACCACTCTCTGTATTCTCTCGTCTATGGTCAATGATGGCACCACCGATTATGGTGGCGCTTTTATCCTTTTCTCTCATTGGTTACTTTTAGATAACGCCACCTTCTGTGGCGTTCCGACGCTCCTTCCTCTCGCTTCTGTTCTCGGCGCGTACGATTGTTTCCACACGTACGTACCGTCTTACTTGTATACCTGTATACGCGTCTCAGTACAATAAAAGCGGTCCAGTTCATTAATCTTAACAGATTCGCTTTCGTCTTCCCTGACCTGCTCCATCCTAACAATTTTAAAGTAAACAATTATTACATAATATTTTAAACTATTGAAATTTTAACAATTAACTTTTACACAATAAACTCCCTGACATTTTTTCTGTCAAAAGTTGAAATAAAGATTTCAGTTTTAATTGTCAGGAAAAATGTCAAGAGTTTCAACATCGCTGTTATCAATGTTATAAACATTTTCTGAATTAAAACGTTTAACATACGAACTGTAGGCTTAAAATCACAGCAATTAACGTTAAGTGTGAGTCGAATGTGCATTATTGCTTCGGCCATTGCAATTGACATATTGTTGCGCAATCTGTCCTTAACTATATTTAATATAGAAAAAGCTCGTTCGACCGAGGCATTTAAAAATGGCAAAGTCAATAAAGCAAGCACAAACTCGGAAATATTTCCAAAACGTTTTGTTCCGGCGTTTCTAATTTCATATATCTGGATCCAATAGCTTTCAGTGCTTATACATTTTTCGATACTTACGCTGTGAAGAAGATTCCATTCCCTGATCGTTGAATCAATGTCGGTGCACACGCTATTTTTAAAACTTTCAGCGATTTCAGTGATGTCCATTTTTACTTGAAAAGAAGCGATTTCCGGCGAAAACGTTGATAGTTTTTCAAGTATTTTTATGTTATCGGGTAATCTTTTTTGTAATTGCGTGCATAACATAATTAAAAAGTTTCTACATCGTTCTTTAATATGAATGACAGTCTCGGATTTAATGCTCATGCTTATTAAATTCGTACCCGAAATTTACACATGAAAGGGCCATTAAATGTTGCTAAAAATTAAAGTTAGCTAACTCATACCGTGATATTTTTTGAAGCGCCGATGGAACAACAAGCGTTTGAAGATGTGTGTATAAAAGATTGTTTACATCTTCAAATAATTTGACGGGATCGATATTGTCGGACTGAAATAATTTGTTTACTGCCGTGACATCTTTTAGATTACTACTTAAAAACGTTAGAAATAATTTGTTTTCTAAAGTACAGTACATTTCATACAGTTGAAAAGATGTGTAGCAATGCTCTTTGTTACTTTGCGTGATCTGGAAATGCAGCTTCAATGCATCCCATTGCTCCAATATTACGTTGATTGCTTGAAATCGTACCAGCCATCGCGTATTCGATAGTTTGACTAATTTTTTTGGCATTTTACTTGAGAGTGTTTTGTAAATTTCTGCGTATTCGATTTGCCGTTTGGTACTATGAGAAAACCAGTTGTGCGTTTCCCGTATCAAAAAATCTAAATGCCTTGGCAGCTCTTTGCAGACTTCTTCTGCAGCGAGATGCATTGAATGGCATATACACGTGATCACGATAAGGTCTGGATTTATATCCTTTAATAATGTTGACACCGAATGATGACGCCCAACATTGACGCTTGCTCCATCCGAGACCAATTAATTTTTCTACTGAAAACCATCGATTTTTAATTGTCGTAGTATTGCCTGTACAATGACATCCGATGTTCCAGCTTCCATTTCAATTAGCCGATAAAATGTCACAATTTTTTTTTTTGCTATACTAAAGTAACGAATGATTAGACAAAGAACTTTTTTTGTATCAATTGTCGTAGATTCATCGATTATCAGTGAATAATATGACTGATTAATATTGTCGAGTAGTTCTTCTAAAATGCATGGCAATAGAACATTCTTAATTAAGGCCGAACATTTTGTACGGTGTAGCTTAATGTCTTGTAAAACTTCAGATTCTTCGTCGAGACCTTTTATTAAAATAGAAAGATGATCGATGATTTTTATCGAACAATGCTCAGCTATGTATGTCACAATTTTTAATTCAGCTATTTTCCTTTTATCAGACAAGACCACTTGAACAAATTTATCTATTTTCGGCAAATTATTAGTTATTTGCTTATCATTTGCACACTGCAAGTGCTTTTTTGTACAGCCACGTTCCAAGAGACTTTTTTAATGTGCATTTATAGTCGAGTTGCAATAAGTGCAAAACGCCTTTGTTGGGTCTCGATCATATGGTTGCAACCATCCTATATAATATACATTTCCGTATAATATAAATTTAAAAATTGTATTGTTTATTTATACACTCACTCGAAAAAAAAGCGGTACACCTAAAATTTGTCAAAAAATCACTAAACTTCCAATGACGATAACTACGCGAGTAATAAAGATAGAAAGGTTTCTAAAAAAAGAAATTAAAGCTTCAAATGTCTACTTTAAGAATTGATTTAGTAAAATCTTGCGTAATAATTTTTTTCAAAATGGCGTATGACAAAGCGAGAGCATGCGAAATTGAAAAATATTAGTCTGAGTTTGCGACAATCCATGGCGTGAGGCAAGTATCGCAACTTAATGGGATAAAAAGCATGCGATAGTACAGAGTTTTCCCTTCAAAATGCTTTTTTACTCGTCTGGATGCGATGATTTTTCGCTGAGATATGCGCATTTAAAGTAAAAAACTGCCTTTTTATTCAAATGGGCATATCTCAGCGAAAAATCATCGTATCAAGATGAGTAAAAAAGCATTTTGAAGGGAAAACTTTGTACTATCGCATGCTTTTTATCCCATTAAGTTGCGATACTTGTTTTATGCCATGGATCGTCGCAAAATTAGACCAATATTTTTCAATTTCGCGTGTTTTTGCTTTGTCATCCGCCATTTTGAAAAAACCTATCACACATAACTGTAATATAAAATTTTTTTAAGTGGCAATCCGAATCTTGAAAATGCTTCTTGGAAAACTTTGCTAGCTGTATTAGGTGCTGAGATATTTAATTTTGAATTTTTAACAATGCCCAATTTTAACTATAGCAAGAATAAAAATTCCGGGTTTCGCTAACAACTATGGTTAGTCTTTATTTTAAAACTCGAAACCGTTCTCGGATTGTAAGCGTTCGACGTACATGTGCATGTGTGTTGCATAGCTGACTTCCCACGAAATTTTACTACTCCAGACTCACATTGGCCGGAATTCATAGTCGAATCTTGTTCAAGTTCTAGCTTAAGCACGATCTTGAGACGTCAATGCTGTTATTTCATTGGTTAAGTAAGTCTCAAGTCGGCTCGAAGCTAGACTTAAGACAATGCTTGAGCTTAAGTTCGGTCTATGAATCCCGTCCATTAACACAAGCAAATCTGAGTAGTTATGCGAACGAAGCTTCCTCATTAGGGAATTTTGATATTTGATTTTACCACGTAGAAAAAGTTCATTGGACTGTATCAGTTTCAAGAATTGCGATATCTAATAAAAATAGACGAGTTTCATCTGACTATTTCTTATTAAAAGATTTTACGATCGGAATTTGCACATCATGGGGCTCTGAAAAGTGCCGTTTTGTGTATGTGTGGGGGGGGGTAGGGGTGTTTAACTCAAGGATGACCCCGTGGCTCATCAGTTCCACGGTATTTTGCGAATCCAAACCTTCCTTGTCTATGCGTGAGCGAGAGAGAGAGAGAGAGAGAGTGAGAGAGAGAGGAGAGGGGGGGAGGGGGAGGGAAAGGGAGAGGGAGAGGGAGAGGAGAAGGGAGAGGGAGGGGGGAGGGGAAGGGGCGAGGAGAGGGAGAGGGAGGGAGAGGAAGAGGGGGGGACGAGGAGAGGGAGCGAGAGGGGCAGAGGGAGAGGGAGAGGGAGAGGAGAGGGAAGAGGGCGAGAGGGAGAGGGAGAGGGAGAGGGAGAGGGGAGAGGGAGAGGAGGGAGAGGCGAGGGAGGAGGGAGAGGGAGCGGGAGAGGGAGAGGGAGAGAGAGAGGGAGAGAGAGAGAGAGAGAGAGAGAGAGAGAGAGAGAGAGAGAGAGCAGAGGAGACGAGATGAGGATGAGAGAGAGGAGAGAGAGGAGAGAGAGAGAGAGAGAGGGAGAGAGAGATAGGGCGACAGATGAATCGACGAACATTACGCAAGCTGAAATTCAAACTCTTATAAAGTGTATGCCTCGTCGCATGGAGGAAGTTATTCGTGCAAGAGGTGGTCATACACACTATTAATGCAATAGTATCTCTCGCCCTCTCTCTCTCTCTCTCTCTCTCTCTCTCTATCTCTCTCTCTTTCACGCATAGACTTACGCTTACACACCCTCGCGCTCACACACACGCACACACACGCACACACACGCGCGCACACACCCAAGGAAGGTTTGGAGTCACAAAATACCGTGGAACTGACGAGCCACGGGGTCCTTATCCTTGAGGTAAATACCTCCCCGCCACACACGCACACACACACAAAACGGCACTTTTCAGAGCCCCATAATGTGCAAATTCCGATCGCGCAACCTCCCCGTGGTGCACATTGGGTAATGCTAATGCCGACGGTAAAACCTTTTAATAAGAAATAGTCAGATGAAAGTCGTCTATTTTTATTAGATATCGCAATTCCTAAAACTGATACAGCTTAATGATTTTTTCTACGTGGTAAAATCGAATATCAAAATTCCCTAATGGGGAAGCTTCGTTCGCGTAACTACTCAGATTTGCTTGTTTTAATGTGAGTCTGGAGTAGTAAAATTTCGTGGGAAGTCAGGTACACAACACACATGCACATATACGTCGAACGCTGACAATCCGAGGACGGTTTCGAGTTTTAAAATAAAAACTAACCATAGTTGTTAGCGAAACCCGGAATTTTTGTTCTTGCAATAGTTAAAATTGGGCATTGTTAAAAATTCAAAATTGAATATCTCAGCACCTAATACAGCTAGCAAAGTTTTTCAAGAAGCATTTTCAAGATTCGGATTGCCACTTAAAAAAATTTTATATCACAGTTATGTGTGATACGTTTTTTCAAAATGGCGTATGACAAAGCAAAAACACTCAAAATTGAAAAATATTGGTCCAATTTTGCGACGATCCATGGCATGAGGCAAGTATTGCAACTTAATGGAATAAAAAGCATGCGATAGTACAAAGTTTTCCCTTCAAAATGCTTTTTTACTCATCTCGATACGATGATTTTTCGCTGATATGCCCATTTGAATAAAAAGGCAGTTTTTTACTTTAAATGCGCATATCTCAGCGAAAAATCATCGCATCGAGACGAGTAAAAAAGCATTTTGAAGGGAAAACTCTGTACTAGCGCATGCTTTTTATCCCATTAAGTTGCGATACTTGCCTCACGCCATGGATCGTCGCAAACTCAGACCAATATTTTTCAATTTCGCATGCTCTCGCTTTGTCATACGCCATTTTGAAAAAAATTATTGCGCAAAATTTTACTAAATCAATTCTTAAAGTAGACATTTGAAGCTTTAATTTCTTTTTTTAGAAACCTTTCTATCTTTATTACTTGCGTAGTTATCGTCATTGGAAGTTTAGTGATTTTTTGACAAATTTTAGGTGTACCGCTTTTTTTTCGAGTGAGTGTACATATGTAAAAGAATGTACAAAGAACTCAATATGTAAAAGCGAAATAAACTTTAACCTCTTCAAAAAATTTATATTTAATTATTGTAAATACCTACCTTTAAAATTTGGGTCCTTCTCCCAATTTTTCACATACTTTTGTGTGTATTTTTTTATTTTTTCTTTGGGCATTTTTACAAATTTTTAGAATTCACTCTTTTTAATAATGCTATTGATTAATTAATCAGCTATCTTCTCTCTTTACAGAAAAAGATGAACTCTACATTAATACAATTGAACGGTGCCCTATTGATCCTCAATTGTCTAATTTAATATAACATTTTAAAATTAGATCCAATGGAAAAACTAAGCATTCATTGGGTGCATCCAGAAGCACAACCGCTCACTGAATGGCTATTACGGCTAAGTAGCATTTGAAAGTGATTGGCTGATCCAAAGGTAGCAGCCAATCACTTTGATGACTATAGTTATTTGAAACATGAGCAACCAAAACATTCCCGTGTAGCTAATTTAGTTAAAAAAGTTTTTTTTTAAATGGTATTTTTAAAAATCTTTAAAAAATTTGCTAAATATTTTTCCCCCTACATTACTTTTAATCTATTTTCAAAAACCCCTAAAGAATCCCCTAAAAATTTTACCTCTAATCGAAGTAAAATACCCCTAAATTTAGGGGGAAAACCCCTAATCCGGCAACCCTGATCGGACGCCGCGTCATCCCGTTTTATACCGGGTCGCCCCGTCATCCGCCGCACGCTCTTTTCAGCCAATCGGAGGCTCGCGTGTCCTCCTCGGGCGCCTCGTCCAATAGGAACTCGCCCCACTGACGCTCACTGCCGGATCGTTGTCCTGGCCAATCACCAGCGCTCGCGGGAGTAGTGCTCCCCTCCACCTGACATCCAGCCAATAAGATCATTCAGTCTCCGGTCTCCGTACAGGATAGCTGGGTGTAGTTGTTGACACTGAAAAGTGCCGTTGTCAGCTAACGTCAAATACGCAGGCGTGCTGCCTGCCTGTCACAGCTGCACTTTCGAGTGCCACGGCTTACACTTAATTCTAACTTAACTCTAAAAGCTAAAACTAGAATAGAATAATGAACTATATATTTTATTATCACAAAATGACTAAATAGAAAATAATGTACTGTAATACAACAAAAATAAGTCACAGTATTGTGATCAGCATGCAATATGCGTAAGTAACTAAAATGATATCCATAAACGGAAAATAATAATAATTACTGTAACTAAATGAAAGTTTTGTAACTTTCGTTTTAACTTGAACATACTAACTATTCGTATATTGAACTGGTTATTAATATTTAATCTTAAACTAATAATTGCGCTTTCGCTACTAAATGAATTAAAAAAGTAATAAGTAATAACTACGTAACAGAATATAATATTGCGCCTTTGACATATAATGCGTAAAGTTAGATGATAATAGAAAATAATAACGAAATTAAATTCGCTGTTCTTTGTGACAGTTTTCTGTCAAACTGACGTGTATCGTTAACGTAACGAAAATAATAATGTAATATAAAATGCTGATATAAAATATCACAGAAAATTCACTCAAAATAAAATAAATATTTTTAATTCGCAGTTTTCGTAATTTTCGCGAATCTATAAGTTTGTCACGCGTTTCCGCGCTCGTCCAACCTTTCGAGTCCAACACCAGACTGTCTCGTCTCGCTTCGCTCGGTTGCTGCGTCCGTTGCCTTGGCTGCTGCATCTTGGTTTTCCTGCAGGCTACCTGTGGATGGAGTCGGTGACAGCTCCGCTCTGTCACTCCCTGGAGGCGGTTTCAAGGTTAGGTTGTGACCGGATTACGCGTTAACGAGAATTTTTGTGGCTTTCCGTTAGTTGAACTCACGTACCTTTTCTGCCCTTTTTTTACAGTCGCCCTGCTCCTTTAACCTGCCTAGGAGCAAAGATTGGACGTTCCGGACCCTGCACTGGTCTCTGTCTTCTTTACACTACGCGTTCTACACTTTATTTGTTCTTTACTAATTCTTTCCCTTTTTGTTTCAGGTGCTGCCGTCAATCGCCAAAACTCTCCAGGACCGCCGTCACCAGGTAAGTATTTTAGGTTAATTGTTTGTTCGGCGCTTTCGTTGTTAACGGGATTTCTATTTTCTAGGTTCTCCAGGATTCGTCGTAGGAACTAGGATCGGACTTATTCGCACTGAGGTAACTTAATACACTTGCTTTTGTAAATAAAATAATAACAAAAGATTTATTCACTTCTTTCAGAAGAGAAATATCACAATCGTCTCCCGTACGCGTCGCTTAAATTCACACTCGTTTCGTGATGTTCATTAGTCAAAGGGTTGCACAATTCCCGTACGCGACGCTTCTTCACGGGTTATCGGATTGCTTTACTATCACTAGACGTTTCGGGTTTACTAGCTTTCGGCCCGTTTTCATTAATTACATGGAACTGTTCGATTATCGCAATCCCGCGGAACGTTCACGCTTACTCGCATTCAGCGCAACGGTTAGTTCGTATGTCCCCTTTATCCGACGTGGGGTGTTAATTATACGAAAGTCGTGACGCACAAACTCACGATATGTTTACCGTTCGAAAATCCGCACGCGAAAGCTCACTAGAGCTCCTCGCCTGTCTTTTTATACTCGGGGAGTCGCGTTCCCCTTCTCTCGATCGCTCCGCCAATCATCGCGCCACAGCAACGTCCAGAGAGCAAGTCTTCCCCCTCCAGGTGTCGTCTGTCCAATCTCCGTCGACTGGCAGCGCCGCTTCGCAGGATGGCTGCAGTCATCCTCTCTCCAAGTCGGACGACCAATCATGCGCAAGAGAGATACTGTACCCTGGTGCAGCGATGCCAGTTCAGATGCTTTCGCCAGCAAATCTGTCTGCACCGCCTGCACGCAGCTCCTGTGGAGGGGTCCCCCACTCCTCGAACAGCGTCGAGCGGCGGGAGCATCTGCCGTCTCTTTTGCTCCTCGCTCCGTTTCTTTCTCACTCGAACCGTCTTTTTTTATTTCTCGAGCTGTTCTCGACTTTCCTTTTCTCTCATAGCTATAGCCGTATGATTTCGAATCTTAGGATTGTCTTGGCGATACGATGCGCCATGTACTAATAAATGGAATATTTTCCGACAAGCTTTTTATAAATTTGTACAATTATTATATACACGATGATTTTTTCAAAGTACAAAGTAAATATAAAAATTAAAATTTGTAAATGTATGGATCCACTCTTGGCCAACATGTACGTTTCTTATTTAAAGAATATGTTATTCCGGGCAAAATTTTTTTATATAAAAACAAATATATATAAAATATTCATTTAAGTTTATAGTAATTTCTTTTTTTTTTGCAAAATTTCTGTTTGATATAAAATAAATAATAGTTATACCGAAAAAACAGAAACTAATTTTAAAAAATTTGTGCATTATTTCTTTTACAAAAAGTTAAGTTTGAAGAAATAAGAAAAATTGCTGATATACATATAATCGTATATTTCTCATTCATACAATATATATAATTATATATGGATAATATTTTTCATTTTTTATATATAATTTTTTGTAAAAAAAGCAATGCAAAAATGATTTTTTAAAATAGTTTTTGTCTTTTCAGTATAACTTATTTTTTTATACCAAACAAAAATTTTACAAAAAAAAGAAATTAGTATAAATTTATATGGACATATTTTATATATGTCCATATATTTTTATACATATTTTTATACATATACAAAATGTTTTCCTGGAATATTAAATAAATCATCTCTAACATGTTAAATAATAACATTTTTTTATTTATTATTAAATATATAATATTAATATAACACTTAAGAGGATCCAGGAGTGCCTTTGAAATTTGATCGAGGTCGATAAGGTAGAGTCATTCGTGCACATCATTAATGAGATTTTATATGTATTTCTTGTATAGATTTAGAAATCCTTTTCCAGAATTAAAGTACACATATTAATATTAATCTATAAATTGGATTTTATATTGAAAACGAAAAAAATTTTTCTCATATTGCTCTACTTATCGACTTTTTACGTGTACATAACCCAAATTTTCGTTTTTTCATTTTCCAATTTGCGGAATGCGAATCTTTTTTTCTAGGATTCTAATCTTATTTCTAATTGCACGATATTATTCCTGAGAGTTTTTTCTAGGGGGCGACGTGATTATTTTATACATATAAACTATAGATTTTTTGTATGAAGCAAATATTGTCGTTAGGTGACTAATAAATAACAATTTTTTTTTATTTATTAGAACAAATCGTACGTCGCCCTCTTCATTTTTGTGCGTACTTTAATCCTGTAAAAGGATTTTGCATTCTGTTACTCCAATTCGAAAATTCAAGTTCCCAAAAAAATGTCGGTAACTCTGTCACTCCCGGATCCCCTTAATATTACATATTAATATTTATAAATTTAGGGAGGTCTTTTCCTCGTCCCCTTCGTCCTCTTCCTCTCTCTTGTCCTCTGCCTCTCTCATTTCCTCTTCCTCTGTTCATTCTTCCTCTCCAACTATAGCGGGTCAAACCCGCCCGTTGGCGATACCACCGTGCACGAGATTTTCCGTGTATTCGACGTTCTAAAAACAAAATTAATAAAATAATGTAAAAAATTATTTACAAAATTTTTGTATATTCTACACACACACACACACACACACACACACACACACACACACACACACACACACACACACACACACACACACACACACACACATACGTACACATATGTAAATCTTCTCTCCAAATTTTATAGAGCAAGAAGTGAGTAATAAGTAAAATTGTAAAATTATAGTGACAGTATTTTTCACTCTATAAAATTTGGAGAATATGTATGTGTATGTGAGGGATAATAATTTATCTGTTATAATAAAATAGGATCAATACTATTTTGAGAAATACTACACAGAAAAAAGATTATTCTTGTTTTGATAATATCTCCAGTTTCAAAATGGAAATCTTGAAATGAGATTATATCGCGTTAAATGAAAAAGATTTACTTGAATGAAGATTTATTTCAAAATTTTATATAGTTTAATCAAGAAAATAATATTCTTGTTAAGAATAATTTTCTTGAATGGAAAAGAAAAATATTGGATAGAAAATACTACATGTTTAAATCAAAGATTATAATTTTCTTAGAATAAAACCCAGACAGCACCAGATATCGTACGAATATTATACTCTCATACGTAATGTACTGTGATCATACCGAATATACGTAAAACATTCATATAACGTCTCAGTAGAATGTCATTTTGATATATCCTCAAGATAAACTTAGAATATAGCGACTGAACTTCGCAACTCCTACTGAATATACTGAGCTTATATCTAATATACTCAAAACATCCGTAAAATATCCTATGATATATCTCATGTATATCTATCACATATTTCCAAAATATCCGCGTAATATCGAAAGTGAATCATGTCAACGCTATCTATGATCTGTAACGTTACGCATTTTCGTCTGCCGTGTGATGCAGACACGTGGTGAAGTGTAGGGTGTGAACGTGCGAACACGAACTCACGGACAACGTGGTTTTCTCAGGAATTACGCCCAGATAACTCTGGTATGCACATAAGATATAATATAGTAACGTAAACTATAATAATATATATATATATATATATATACATATATTATTTAGGTTATAACCTACAATTATCTGAGCATAATTTCCCAAAGCACCCCAGCGTATTCAACAGATATTACGCTTCATTTCTCGCGATAGCTTCCTGATGTGCGAAATGATTAATTCCTCTTCTTATTTCTTCTTGCTAATTCTGTATGTTTAATTCCTTGTTCCTTATTCCTCTCATTATGCATGAGCCCATATAATGTGAACATACTGTAGACATATTATGAATATACTGAAGATATACTTTAGATATACGTATAACATTCTTAAGATATATTCGGTATATTCTCACAAACTGCCAGCGAAATTCTATGGGATAAGGCAACGCGGACATAGTACGTTATGAGTATATACTCGCCATATCACAGACGTATCTCTAATATTATACGAATATTGCAATATACTTTCGCAATATCCTATTATCGTTCTCATAATCTACATGTGCTGTCTGGGAATTATCAAAACAATTATATTATATTTTAAAAATAATACTTACAGTATTGAAATAAGGCTATAATATCTTGAAATTCAAGATTTTCAAATTCTTTTAAGAAGATTATATATTGTTGCTTATATTTAAAACGAGGATCGCGTTAATTTGAATACATAAATTTCAATTTAAGAGTAATTTTTTTTCCGTGTAATAATATTTATAAATATACCAGTAAATTATACCGTTAATCTCTTGCTGCTGCTGCTGCTCCTGCTGTTGCTGCTCTTGGTCCTGCTGCTCCTGCTGCTGCTCTTACTGCTGCAATGGTTGCAGTTGTTGTTGCGGCTGTTGTTGCGACTGTTGTTGCGGTTGTTGTTGCGGCTGTTGTATATTATAAAAATAGCTGCAACATTTGCTGTTGCTGCTGCAAGAGCTGATTAATTTGATGTTGTTGTTGCAACATCTGCTCTTGCAGCAGCTTCATGTCGCTATATCTTTTAAGAACAACTCTTCTTTCTAAAAAAATACATATATAATATTACAATATTGTTCAAATAATATGATTACTTTAAACAAATATTACTTAATCTTTTTTTTAAATAATAAATTTTTTCTAACCTGTCATAATGCTTCTTGCTCCGTTGTTGTTAAGAAACAAATAAGCGCTAAGACGCGGCTCATAAGACGCACATATATTTTAAGCCATCTGACGGAGAGCCGCGTCACGAATAAGGCAGCACCGTTCTGAAATGCACTAAAGTTTGTTTTTCAATTGTTTCCCTAATAAATTATTATGTCTACTGTTACCTTTGTGGTCTTCTCCTTGATTCCTCCAGTTTGCCATCACGAAAAAGGTAGAGTGGACTTTTCATACACACGCACGCACGCACGCACGCACGCACGCACGCACGCTCGCACACGCACACACACACACACTTAAGATGGGGTTACATATTTGACAGGTCTAAAACTAGATCAAAATTTATAAATTTTTATTGTGGCTAAAATTATATATGGTTTATTATTAAATAAAAATACATTTTGTAAAACAGTGTTTTGAAAATGTTTTGCAAATTGTAACTAAAAATATCAAAATTGATATTATTTACCGCAAAACACTGTTTTTATTATAGAAACATTGTTCGGAAAAATAGTTACCAGGACCTCATTTTTTGATATTTTTAATTGCAATTTGCAGGATATATTTTCAAAAAACTACTGTACAAGAAATGTATCTTTATTTCTTAATAAACCATAACTTTACCCACAAAAAAAATCGTTAATTTTGATCTAATTTCAGGCCTGCCGAAAGTATGTAACCCATTAACGTCACATTAAAATATTTTTATAATATTTTTCCAATGAATTTTTAATGACCTGAGCATATATCGCTTATTTGCTACGACATAAAAATTAAAATTTTTGAGTTGTCCGCAAAGAGAATTTTTATGAGAATTGAATACACTGAGTTAAGAGCTAATGATACTTTCATTCTTCTACAATCAGTAGACCAAATCGTAACACTAAAATTGCATTAAAAATGATATTACAAAATTATAATGATTCAAAACATTTAAACTACAAAAATTTTTTTTGGAGTTATGTCGTAACAAATGAGCAATATGCATATCTAATAATAGAAGCATAATAAACAATTTTAAAATTACTTACTTGTACGACTCACAGGAGCTTTTGGATATGGTGGTAAGGAAGACTGATAATTGCTACTATCACTTTCATCATCATCGGTATTGTTCTGTCTTTTAGCTCTAACTTTTCTTTGTGCTTTGTCGTCGGTATCCGTATTAATATCAGAAATTGTCTCGGGCTTTTTAAGTTTCTGACATGCTTCACTGTACGTTTCTATAAAAAAAAATGTAATAATTTTTATAAATAATAACATGATTGTCACAATATGTTTGTCAAAATAGTTCGCAAACCATTATTTACACATAAATAGCAAATTCAAAATTCTTGTGTAATACGTTCACTTACCATATATACCAAATAATCGTATAATTGGATATAATAACCAATTATCTTGAGGTATACCGTTTTTTAATTGCTTTATTTATATCTTTATCTGTTTTATAATTTGGATACCAACATTTATTCGTATTTTCTTGTATCCAATTATCAGGTACTATTTGCATCCCGTCTTCAAATTCTAACAAATGGAATCCATAAAAAAATACCCACACACACACACACACACACGTTTACACGTACATACCAAGCATGTGAACAAAAATTATATTATACATACGTTATGCAACAATGGTAAAAGTGCAAATGTTTTTGAATTACAAAGATTAAATTTAGTATATTTCATCATAACAGCTGTTAGAGGCCAGGCCGACAAATTATCATATCCTTCTGACTTATATATTCCCAACAAAGAAGAATTACACGGTTCAGTATATAGGTCACTCAAACCAATAAATTTTCGATCAATAATGCATAAATCATTAGCAGTATTAGTAGCAATATTCTCTATGAAGACAATTGTACCATCGTTTAAACCACAACAATTATTTGGACTATGAATAAATAGGATAAAATCTGTTCTTGAAAATGTTGAGTATTGAGGACTATTTATTCCAGGTAAGATTGGACCCGCATTGTATGTTTCATGTACACCGATTTTTCGATGTTCTTTTTTAAACGATAAGCAATATTCCAATTCTGTTAAACGATTGTGGATTTGTTGTAAAGGACGTTCAGCTTTTCTAACAAACTGTTTTATTTTTCTTAAATAATTTTCGTATCCAAAAGCGCTGAATGTATCCAGTGTGCCAAATTTTCTAACATCATCTGCTAAATGAATTAGTGCATGTATATTGTGAGATATATGTTGTGACCCATATAGGATTGCGAATGACTGCACAAAATGTTTTAGTAAGGATTCTGCATAAGTAATATGTAAAAGATCTGGAGAACATAATAGTCGAATGGCCACGTGCAGTGTTAGAAAATTCTTGTAAATATCTTTATTTATGTAATTCTTTAAAAGAATAGGGCCAGTATATAAAAGAAATTGTCTCAGCTCTGTGGCTTTCCATAAGCTCAGGAAATGTAATTCCCGTAGTTTACGAACAAATTCTACAGATATTGATGTCCGCATTTCAATTAACAAACTCGAAATGCTGTTTATTGATCGTGCCGGCAATCGAACATTTAACGGTCCGGATAACAAAAAATTTAACATTTTTTTGACCACACCAATGCAAACCAAGTGCATGTAATCAAACGAAATGTCAGATACCATTCCAAAATTTGGTATATCTGATAAAATACTCTTCCCAGTACGGTGCTCTATGTGCTTTTATTCAAAAAAGCTTTTATTTGTCCGTTTACGACAATTCATATCTGAGAAACACATTCTCCCATCGATATATTCACCTTCCGTTGTACATTTAGTATAACTATAATAACCTGTATGTCCTTTTGTGGCTGTTACAAAAGATTTTGCGGGTGCATCAGCAATTAATGAATGTATGGATACAGATATATGCTTTCCTCCATATTCAACTCCTTCAGTAACTAGAATTTTTATTTCATCCACAAAATCATGCAAAAATTCATTACAATTATATGGTTTCTTAGAACTAAAGTAACAGCCAATGAGAAAAATGTCAGAAAGGTTGGGCATCACCGAGCCTAAAATAGGCCACAATTGATTAGTAGAAGATTTAGAAATTGGTAATCCATCTGTACTAATTTGTACTTGAACTGAATCAATGTTATCATTTTTTTTGGAGAAACGTCATTTTTCTTGATCTTAAGCCATTATGAAAGTATTCCCTTGGTGCAACTTTCCGTTCGTACATCTTGGGGTTTTCAACAATGTTTTAGAGTTTTTTGGCAAACAGCTATCAAAACCATGTTTTCTTAAAATTGACAATAATGCAGTAACTGCTATATGTGATATTTGAAACTGTACTGTCCACTTTATTAAATCACCTCTAATTGATGCAGCAGCAGACAAATTGGTATGGTCAGCATCTTCAATATTATTAAAAGTGAGTGCATTCGGACATAATAAATTCCCCAAATTAGAACCATTGTCACAATCAAGGTCCTGTGCAACATTTTCATTGTTAGAAATATTACTACTGGATTCATTTTTCGGTACTATATTTGTTGCTTCGTCAAGATCGCGATTAATATCAGTAATTACGTGTAAGTAACTCACATTACTCGAATTTTGTAGTTGATTGTACTTCTTAACAGATCTTGATAACTTATTCATTTCCGCAATCGCAATATTACGTGCATTACATTTTAATCGTCGGAAATGTCTTTTTGACATTTCTGATAATAACTTTTGTTTCGGCATGGCTGATATGTCCTACAAAATAATATAGTATGCTATTCTTTTATTTTATATCAATTCAAATACTAAATCCTTTGTTTTTTAAAGTAAATTATATTTCTTTCATAATCAACAATAAAGCATGTTATTAACATGAGAAAATTAAAATATATACACTTACATATAACACCTTTAATATAAAATAATAAATGAGAAAAAACCTTTTAAATTGCAAAATTGTTAATAAAAAATATCTTCAAATTGCAAATAGCAAAACTGAAGAGCACTTCAACGATAAGAAAAAAGACAATAATCTTAGAAATATGATCCCATAAGTTAACGCTTCAAGTATATTGAAATTAAAATTTTATATATATATATATATATATATATATATATATATATATATATATATATATACAGGGTGTAATGTAATCGGAAGCCATCCCGTAATGGAAAGATAGACGGGATCGAGATGAACATAAAAGTCCAATATTGTCTTGGGTTAGGTCTATCAATAATCGAGATATAAATTTTTCAAATTGTACGAATGAGAGCGCGCCGTGTGAAGAGCCGAGACGCTCGAGCTGTAGCGCGGCCCACTGTGTCGAGCATTGGCTGCCGGCGGCGGGGGGAAGAAGGAGAAGCGGTGCCGCTGTCTGTGCTTCGCCGCCCTCGCGTCTCACACTGCACCGCGCCAATACTCGTGGCAATGGCAGCTATGCACATTCGCGATTACTTGACAAATTAGGACAGTTAGCAAAGATATGACAAATTAAAACCGTAATAAACTGCTGTGATTAAGAAAGTTGAAAGAGCGAAAGCGATAGATACTTATGGAATCTACAAATAATCTAATTTCTATCGTAATTGTGAATAAGTAAATTAATAAAAGTTTTTCGTACATTCACGAAAGATTCTTTCTTTTTCTTAAATATCTTATTTACAGTATCATACAATTCTAACTTTGTTTCTTATCGAATTGTGTCGTACTGTTAAATCCTTGATGAAAACATTAATAAAAAATTAACATAAATTTACAATTGATTCTTAAAGTGATAATTTTCTTTTATAAGTGTATTATAATATTTGCCGCATCAAATTCTCTCATCGTTTCTTATTGTTTTTTTTCCATGGAATGTTAAATTAACAAAGGTTTATCACAATTAATATCTACGATTGATTCTTCATACATTCTCATTTCGTAAATATTTAATTAGAAAATTATAAAATGCGCGATATATCCATATAATATGTTACACTCATTGTTCATAACACGATAGAAAAATATCTCTTGATGTAACGATTTCACAATAGATTATGCCTTCTACGATAATTATGCTTAGAGATGTTCAATATCAAATGTTATTAATATAACGAAGAGTTTTTCTTTCATAACGATAGGGAACTCGGAATTTCTTTTATCTTTAATTACATTATTAATTACGACAGATTTTTACTGATTGATTCAGAATAGATATCAAGAAAAATACAAAAATCTGATTGGTTTCTCTTTCGTAATCCATTACTTGTCTGAATAAAAAAAAAAAAGAATTTCAAGAAGTGATATCATTGTCTATCGTTCTCTCGTTTCCTGTTAGGAAAGTATATTTTCTCGTTGGAATATGACAAAATATCTACGGAGACATCGTGTTTAATAGTTCTGTTGGAATATTTCGTAAACTTAAGTTCTCTATTGTATAATAACGAAAGAAAACGCTTTGTTGTTAACCATACTGGTGACATTAACATCTCCAAGTATAATTACGATCGTATCGTATAATTTAATCACGAAATCGTTAGATCAGGCATGATACAAGATATTTAAGGAAAAGAAAGAATCTTTCGTGAATGTACGAAAAACTTTTATTAATTTACTTATTCACAATTACGATAGAAATTAGATTATTTGTAGATTCCATAAGTATCTATCGCTTTCGCTCTTTCGACTTTCTTAATCACAGCAGTTTATTACGGTTTTAATTTGTCATATCTTTGCTAACTGTCTTAATTTGTCAAGTAATCGCGAATGTGCATAGCTGCCATTGCCACGAGTATTGGCGCGGTGCAGTGAGACGCGAGGGCGGCGAAGCACAGGCAGCGGCATCGCTTCTCCTTTTTCCCCCCGCCGCCGGCAGCCAATGCTCGACACAAAAAGTTGAAAAATGCCTAAAGACAGGAACTGTCAACGAAACCTATAAAAAACGTCAAAACTATTGCAGAACTATTGGAAAATGCCGTAAAATCGGCTGAAACTCGCCATAAAATGGTAATTTACCTTTACCATTAACTTGATGCGGTGCCAGCAGCCAAATTAAACAATTATTTTAAAATGTTTAAAGGCCAGAACTATTGTTAAATCTTATTAAGAACTGTAGAAGTATTTAGGGTGTAAGTAGAACTGTCATAAAAACTTGCAGTGCTAACTTCACAGTGACAGTAGTTTGGGATTGGGATTTTGTTAATGAAAATTAATATGAAATTAAGTGCAATTTAAAATGTTTCATGTCCAAAATTATATTTATATTTTGTTCATTATTACATAAATTTAATGACAAAATCATTGCTGTCAACGAAAAAAAATAATTTAACATGCATTGAATTAGATGAAATAGATCTCTAAAACAAAAATTACAAAAGAATTAAATTACCTTGAAAAGTGATATAATTATAATAAATGTATTTATAAAAAAATGGAAATTTTTAATTCAAAAAGTAATAATTTTAATTATAAAAATGTTCTAGACGTGGCAACTTCCTTTAACATAATTATTAACAAAGACAAATTATATGATAAAATACACGTTGTAAAAAATTTAGCTTCTGTAAAAAATGAAAAAAATTTTGTCAGCAATAAAAATAATAATTTAAGTGAATTATTAAAAATAGTGCAATGTATTTTATCGATACCGGTAAATAATAGTTACATAGAAAAAATTTTTTCTATAATAAATAATGTATGGAGCGATGAACAAAATCGTTTAAAAGTAGAATCGGTAAAAGCGGAAATTTGTACACAAAAATGAACTATAAAATAAATTGGGAAAAATTCTACAAATATATAACAAAACTTAAACAAGTAGAATTATTAAAAAGTGCAATAAGTAATAAAAAGTACAACTTTAAAGTAAAAAAATAAACGTAAAAATATGTTGCAGTTTCAATAATATTGTTTCTTTTCAATTTTTAGTAATAAAATTAGAGTAAGCATTTTAGACAATAATTTTGTAAACCATGTAATGCAGGGTCTACAATGTCAGCAGGAGTAATGGAGTAAAGAGTAAGAGTAACAATTGACCAATTAAAAACTGGGAGTAAATGAAATGGGCAAATTTCATTTAATATTTCTTACTTCTTACTTCTACTCCATTACTTCTGCTGATATTGTAAACCTTGCATAATAAAAAAAAAATTTTTTAAGATTAAGAGATGTACGTAGAAATGCAATAGGTTTTTTTTCTTTATCTCTGAGCGAACCGAAAGTCTGAGGTGGCAACTCTGACTGTGAAATGAAACAAGCACACTGTTATCTGTGTAAAGATTGAGACACTGAGAAAACTGTTTAATTGGATTTACCAAACGTTTGGTTGACATATCGCATATAGGAAAGAATTATGCAAAAATTACTACACACAAAATTGCATATTTTTGTGCATAAATCTCTGCAGTTTTTACAGATTTTTGTACAAAGTTTTCGCTTCAGAATTTTTCTACAGAATATTTTGCAGAATTGTTATGAGTGACACACTCATAACGATAAGGTGTCAGTAACACGATGACGTAAGTCGGTCAGCTGCAGTCAGCATCGAGCGCATCGCGCGAGGTTTCGCGCAATCCGCTCGACAATTAGCGCAATGCTCCTTAGACAGCACTTGCTGTCTAAGCAATAATTTGGAATACTGACCGATTTACGCCCTCACGCAATCCTCCCCTTCTTTCGATCCAACTACCGAATTATCGGATATATAAACCGGCGAAAGAAGGTGAGGATCGGGTCAATCCGAAGTAGACAAACTAAAACTAACACGACACTCTGCTTTGCGGGGTCGTGCATCGCCGAGATAACTTATTGTAAACACACAACCACGACGCTCTGCCTTGCGGGGTCGTGGACAACGAGCTAATAGACGCGACACTCTGCCTTGCGGGGTCGCGATCTACCCATTGTAACTGAATACAAGAATAAAAGTGTTCGAGACAAATAACGGTGTATGTGACGAAATACCTTCCTCGCGAGATCTCTGGCAGCGATCCCAAAATCGTACTCACAACGAGGGGTACAACAGAATTTTATGTAATTTTTTCTAAAAGCAAAAATTTCAGAAAACATTACATAAAATTCTGTAAAATATTTTGTAGAAAAATTATGAAGGCAAAAACTTTCTACAAAAATCTGTAAAAACTGCAGAGATTTATGCACAAAAATATGCAATTTTGTGTGCAGTAATTTTTACATAATTTTTTCCTACAGGATAATAAACACATACCTGACAAATAATGATCCAAAGCAAAAGTTGTCGTCCTCACTTGCATTATCCTCACTATATTAGAAGAGTTTCTGATTCTTTCAGTCTTTAATTCAGTTCAATTTTTTGATCAGTCTTTCGATTCAATCTAACAGATTATCCGCACTGCAACAAAATATTCATATTAATTTAGATATAATAGGAGATAATATTCTGTCCCAGACAAAACAAATCTCCTATATGGGACTCTTAAAATATTAATCACTAATATAACATTTTCTCAATTCATATATAAATGGAATTAAAGAATACCGTATATTTTTTCTGCTTATTTAAAAAATTGTATAAACAAGTAAAAATATGTGTCAAGAAAATTGTAACGTATATATTTATTGTACATAATACACATTTCATAAAATTCTAAAGGAATAGAAGATATACTTACGCACAAAAAAATAGTTCGTCACAAAAGTAATTGGTCGTTGGTGTGATCCACGAAAGAGAAAAAAAACCAAAGGCGTAACAATTATCTAGCTCCTTCTTGGTTATTATTGTAGTACTTTGAATTAGGCAATACAACGTATTGAGTCCAAAAGACACAACTTCCTTTTCTTCTTAAGGCACAACTGGGCACAATGATATACGATACACCATGCAAAACGAATCAGGTCAAATGATATGGTACGTGATTCTACGTAATTCTACGATGTTCTTCCGTGGAAAAGTACCGAAAGATTTGAACGTTGTCGCGCACGAAATCGGAAGTTACACTTAGCACCACGCACCAGTGTTGCTGTTCGTGCCGCTTTTTTCGCGCATGCGCAGCACAATGACGGTTGACGCCGGCGTGATACAGCGGTGTAATGTGGACTCAATACGTGGGCGCAACAAGGGCACGAAGTATTTTGACGGGCTGCTGCTGGCTGCTGCTTCTGACAGTGAGATGGTAGGTCTGATATGTAAGTTAAGATGTAAGTTAGGAGATAAGTTAGGAAGTAAGTTAGTATGTAAGTGTTTTTATGTAAGTGTTTTATGTAAGTGTTTTACGTAAGTGTTTAATTAATTAACTTTTTTTGTATATTTTATTTTATATATTTTATATAATGGAAAATTTAAATAAAAAAGGAGCTAATAAAAAAGTAATAAATCGGGAATTTAAAACTTGTTGGCTAGATGAAGATATATTTAAAGGCTGGCTGACTCCCCATCCTACAGAGAATAAGGCATTATGTAGTTTATGTAATAAATCCATCAGATGCTGCAAAACAGATTTAGTAAGGCATTCGCAGAGGGCTAAACATATAGAAAAAGTTAAAGAAAATTGTCAAAGTCTTGATAACAATAATAATAGTAATGATAATAATGTAATTTCACACTCGGATAAAGTTAAACGTGCAGAAATAAAATTAGCAGCGTTTTATGCAGAGCATAATGTTGCTCTTTATACCGCAGATCATTTAATACCTTTGTTAAAAGATATTTTTATAGATTCAAAAATTATGCACGATCTTACACTAGCTCGATCTAAGTGCGGCCCAATTATAAAAGAAGTAATTGCAAAACGTGAGACAGAAAAATTAGTTAATATTTTACAAAATCATAAATTTTCAATATTAATTGACGAAAGCACTGACATTGCAGACACAAAACTTATGTGCGTTCTTGTTAAATTTGTTTCACCTTTAGATAAAAAAGTAAAGACACAATTATTAGAATTAGTCTCATTAAATGCATCCGACTGCTCAGCAAATAAAATTTTTGATACTTTTAAGAAACTTTTAGAAGAAAAAGAAATCCCGATAAAAAATATAATTGGAATGGCAAGCGATAACGCGTCAGTTATGGTTGGATGCAAGAATTCATTTTTTTCTCGTCTGCAATCAGAAGTACCAAGTGTCATATTACTAAATTGTACTTGCCATTCTTCCGCGATTATTGCTAGCAAAGCTTGTGAAAAATTACCGTCATCGTGTGAAAGTTTAATAAGAGGAGTTGCAACTTATATATCAGGTAGTGCTAAGAGATGTGCTATTTTACGCGAATTCCAGGATTTTTTAATGTTGAAAAAAATAAAATTTTAAAATTATCAAATACAAGATGGCTTGTTTTACATAAATGTGTTGTCAGGCTTCTCAACAATTGGGACGTTTTAAAACATTATTTTCTTTTTTCAGTAGCCGAAGATAATAGTAGATCTGCGGAAATTATTCTAACTCAATTAAATGACAACACAATTAAAGCTTATTTATTATTTTTGAAATATTCATTAAATTTTTTTAATAGCTTTAACGGTCTTTTTCAGTCACGCCAAATTATGATTCATCAATTATTTGAAGAAAGTCGAAAATTAATTCATCAAATTGCTCAAAATTTTGTAAAACCCGATGCTTTAAAAAATATTGTTACTCTGAACATAGATGATGACAAAAATATACAACACCTTAATAATATATATTTGGGGCCCGAATGCGAATGTTTATTAGTTACACAATCTGTAGAATGCGCGCAAGAAATTAGAATAAATTGTTTAGATTTTTATAAGACGGCAATCCGCGAAATATTAAAACGATTACCTTATAAAACTGCCTTTTTCGAACAATTAGCTTTTTTAAATCATAAGATAGCTCTTTTTGATGATAGTAGAATTAAATTTAGAGATTTATTTTGTATTGGTTCACATATAGATTCCATAGATGTAACAAAATTAGCATTTGAATGGAGAATTCTGCCGTCAGTTTTTAATGATTTTGAGAAAAATGAATTAGCTTCCTTGCCGATAGATGAAATGTGGAAAAAAATTTTAGATTTTAAAGATCATAATGGGGAAAAAATGTTTCCAAATTTAGAGTTATTAGTTCATGCCGTTTTTTCGCTTCTTCACTCAAATGCCGAAGCCGAACGAATTTTTTCAATAGTTACAGATGTAAAAAACAAAAAAAGAAATCGATTATCTATTGATATGATTTCCGCGCTTTGTGTAGCTCGATCCAGTTTTCAGGCTGACGGCATTAATTGTTTACAATTTGATATTGATTCGAGACATTTGGAATTACATAATCCACAAAATTTAAATTCAAAACAAGGCAGTTCATCTGATGAAAATTAATTTTTTTCATCTAATTTTGTGTTATTTTTTATTTTGTAAAATAAAATGTCAGTTGTGTATATTGATATAAAATAGTGTTTTTAGTTTTATGTATTGATAACTTGAAAATTTTGTTTCTTTTTGTTCTTTTTAAATATCTCTTATTGTTTATTATTATTATTTTTTATAGATTTATGTCCGTCTAGCCAACTTCTTTTTAATGGATGTTACAAACTTATTTCTCTTGTATCAAATATGCCACTAATTCATACTTTTATGTTACAGATTTAATAGGCACATATTATTAATGTTATAATTTTATTTAATATTGCCATATAATATTAATTTGTTTTTAATTTTAAATTTTAGTCAATAATCAAAAACATAATATATAACATTGTTAAATTTGAATATTTGCTTTTTCTTATTATTTATGTACAAAGTGCAATACATAACATAATTATATTTTAGTATGAAAGAATGTATTTTTATTATATAAATACTGGTAAGGTTTTTGGCAGTTTTCCTTACCCTTGCAACAAATGTTGGTATTCGATCTTTAATATGATTCTGCCAAATTAAATATTTTTTATTCTTTACACAAAAATGTGGTCATAATGTTATTTTTAAACACCCCCATACAGCACGGGGAGCTCCCGGGGAGCTCCCGAGGAGCTCACAAAATTTTTCATAAGCTTCATTTAAGCTTCCAAAAAATTCGCACGGAGCTGCTATGTCCGCTTTTGAGAGCTTCATTTGAGCTCGCAGGGAGTTTATAAATCATGTTTTAAGAGCTCCCTGCGAGCTTCAAAGTAATTCCCGGGAAGCTTTTATACAAGCTTCCTGAGAGCTTCATTTAAGCTTGCAAGGATTTCAGAAATTGTTTTAAGAGTTCCCTGCGAGCTTTAAAATAATTCTCGGGAAATTTCTATATAAGCTTTCCGGGAGCTCTTATGTCCGCTTTTGGGAGCTCCCTGAGAGCTTAGATGAAACTATCAGGGAGCTTATATAGAAGCTTCGCGGGAATTATTTTGAAGCTCGCAGGGAGTTCTTAAAACATTATTTCTGAACTCCCTGCGAGCTTAAATAAAGCTCTCAGGGAGTTCTTAAAAGCGGACATTGGAGCTGTCGGAAAAAAATTTATTTTTATATTTTCTTAATTTTCGGAAGCTCTCTCTGAGTTGCGAAGGCCCACGAACTCTCTTCGTGTAACAAAAACAATATATATTACACTTTGCTGCTAGTGAAGTACTAACTGCTAGGTAAGCCGTGAGTGATGGTTTTCTTTTATAAGCCTTTTGGAGTAAATTTTCTCACGAGAAAGAGGAGCGCCGTGCCTTCGCCTAGTGGCGATCTTGCGAACTACTCGCGGCTTATGACTATACATGCAGTACATTAATTTACCCGATATGTTCAATCTCTGGGAGTTTGTTTTGTCAAATTTTGTAAACTTCTTGAAAACTCAGCAAAACGAACTCCCTGGGAGCTTGTTTTGTCAAATTTTGTAAGGTTCTCGGAAACTCAGCAAAACGAACTCTCTGGGAGCTTGTTTTATCGAATTTTGTAAGCTTTTCGGAAACTCAGCAAAACGAACTCCCTGGGAGCTTGTTTTGTCGAATTTTGTAAGCTCTCCGGGAGCTCAGCAAAATGAACTCCCTGGGAGCTTAATCGGAGCTTTGTGCTGTATGGGCCCTTTCCTTACCTCTCCTTTTTTACATTAATATATTAATAATAAATAATTAATAATAAAATAATTGACTTATTGTTATATTTCTACATGTATATGTATGTACACACTTTACGCGATATTAATTTTTATTTTCTTTTATACATTATTAAGTAAGATTATAAATTAATTACATTAAATTATTTTTAAATTTATTATATTCTTTTTATTAATTTAATTAAATTTTTTTTTTTCACAATGTTTAACCCATTACTTCCCAAGCGGACATTTTATAGTCGATTGGTTTTCGGCTCAGAAAAGTGATGAGATCACATGAAAACTTAAAACAAAATATGCTCTTCTACGTAAAAAGAGTTGCTCTTTCAGATTCCGGGGTCAAAATTTCAAAATTTTTTATTGAAAATTAAATATGGCGGCTCAAAGTTGATATAAATTTTTTTATCGACTATTGACTTTTTATAGTAGAAAACTTCGAAAAATTTTGTCCATGACTGTTGTAAACGATTGAAATGACGGAGTTTGCCTCTTTAAAATATAAACTATGATTATTAATTGATTTTTTTAAGTAGTTCAAGTAGTTCAAGGTGGTGGATGCAGTATGGCGTCCAAATACATGAAAATCATATTTTATTGCGATATATGTGTGTGAATAGTCATTTCTCACATTTTCGAGGTCGCTGAGTACTTTACATACTTTAAAAATAAATATACTTCTGCATGTTGTCTGCATAGTGAAATTTAAAGAAAAAATGACAGCATATATTCTTAAAGATGCGTCATCATACAACATGAATGTTGTCAGCAAAAGAGGTCATCTGATGCTATAGAAATTGTGCTATAGAAACTATATGCTGCTTATTTTCTCAAAAGCAGAATGTAATTAATTAATTATGGTTTGTTATTTATTGGTACTATCAAAAAAGTATTAAAAATTGATCATGCGTGGTATACATAAAGAAAAATGCAATATACATAGGATTGTGATAATTATACACATTTTATAATTAATTGTGGTTTGTATATATACTCAATCCCAAAAAAGGTACACTCAAAATATCAGAAAAATTTAGGTCATATTCAAATCTTTGTGAAAAATAGTCGTAGAAATACCATACAAACCAAAAAACATTTGAAAGCTTTAGTTTTTGGATCTTTTAATTAAAAATTTTGAGTTTTGCAACATGACCACTTTTATTTAAAACACCATAAAAGAAAAATAAAGAAAAATCGTACTTCGCGAACGGTTACGCGTCGCGTCGCGACATGCACAACAAGACAATGCAACAGCGCAAGGCACGAGACATGCCAGTCCGTGTTATACGTTTACAGTGTCGTCGATCGACAGCACAATTAGTGTCAGTGAAGTGTTATAAAAATATTGATACATTTCGTGTGTATTGTGTCCACATAATGGGACAAAAGCGTGATGCCAAAGCATTGTTTCCCTCTCGGCACAGACTCTCTAAAAGGAGAGGATGGATTAAAAAGTTAGTATCCCCCCCCCTCCCTCTCCCTCCCCCTCCCTCTCCCTCTCCCTCACCCTCCCTTTCTCTCTCTCTCTCTCTCTCTCTCTCTCTCTCTCTCTCTCTCTCTCTCTCTCTTTCTCACACACACACACACATCAGAGATCGAAGTATTAAATGAATATGATGCTGGTAGCAAATATGTTACATGCATTTATAATTATTGCACAACACACACACACACACATACAATATGTCCATAAGTCTGGGAATATTTGCAATACGCTTTTCACAAAAAAATAAATACCTCAAAGTAAAAAATGGTTTATAAAATCGTATTCAAAAGTCGTATTAGCCATCAATTTTTAATCACATTTTAATGTTAAGAAAGCAACAAATTATTGCTGTTTTAAGTATATTATAAAATTGAAAAATGATAAAGGATTCCGCACAATTTTTATGAGAATAACATTTTCAGTAAACTTCCTTGATTTTTTTTATCTTGTACATCTTGCATCTCTGATAAAAATTCTCAATTCACAAAATTCATTTCTGTCTAGTTTCTGAATTAAAAATATTTTAAAATTTTTCATGAGATTCGTACGTTTGCTCACAGGAGTTTGCAGTAGTGTGCCTGCTCACATATGTATATCGGTGTGTATGAATGTCCATGAATGCTGCGCGCGCGCGCGCGCCGTGCGTGCGTGCGTGCGTGTGTGTGTGTGTGTGTGTGTGTGTGTGTGTGTGTGTGTGTGTGTGTGTGTGTGTGTGTGTGATTTTAACATGTGTATTCCAGTAATAATACGGAATAACGAATCGTGAGGTCTTTATGTCTGCTGACACATGCAGGCATCCACGGACATTCATACTGTGACGTGATGCGTCGGGTCGCGTTCGTCACAAGGGCGTAAACCCGACCGAGGGGGTCGATTTGGGGCTCCTCCTCGCCGAGCCGAGGGGGACGCGACTTTGTTTTACGTTTGTTTCTTTCTTTTTTTTAGTTTCCGCGTCAGATTAATTAGGGTATTTAAAACTAAGGCGCCGAGTGAGGGCTTAATCTTATTGTACCACGAACGGAGGAGGAGCAGCCATCGGGGGAAAAGTATCGCGAGCAGTCGACAGTAGGAGAGGTGCCCCGCGCGGAGTTTCCCCGCCGAGCCGTGCACCGAGCCCGGCTGATTATTACCGCCCTGAGCCGCCAGGATACCGCCACCGTGAGGATACTCTGGCAGAAATGATACCGCATAGCAACAGGAAAGATTCTTGAGAGGAATCACGCCAAGGGCACGCCACCGGGCTGCGGACCGGGGGAGTTATCGTCAAACTGTAAACGGCCCGCCACGCAGATCGGTTCGGCCACGGCATGGCCAGCCGGGCCAACCGAAAATGGCAGAGCTATAGCACTCTCCCCGGCGGAAGGCGTCACGCACGGACCACGAGGCAAGTGGATAGGCGACGCGGCGCAGCATGGGATCGAGGCGTGCGGATCGACCGAAAATCGAAGCACGCGCATGCGCGGCGGTTCGAGCCGGCCGGCGTGGGACCGGGGCTTCTCACTGTTCGGCACACCGTGACTGCGTACACTTGCAGAGGACGAGCCCCAGATACCGAAATCGTTACCGAAGACTTCAGGGACCAGGACTCCGTTCATTATTGTAAGGCCAGCACTCGGCAGCCATCGATTAAGTAAGATTCGGAAAAGGCGGTCAGCCCTCGTGCGGGACCGGATACCGGATACCGTGCCCGCTGGTGATTGCGGTGATCCGAATCCGATACCGTTAGTGATATTGTTGTAACGCAACTCGAAGTAGAGAGTAGAGTTTTGTGGCCGCACGAGGGCTCGGACCGACCGGCCCCGAAGAGTTGATACCGCGAGTACGTCCCTCTCGGACTACGCCGGAGCCGACAGTCATAGGATTAGAATCATTGTTACCGCGAATCGGTTCCGCAATCATTTATTTTGTTTTTGTTTGAGCGGAGAGCCTCGTCGGCCTCCCGCCGCGTATTATCAATTTTGTCTTTTCCACATTTTTGTGTCCAAAGTTCGTTTCCGTCTCTATCACAGTAAAATCCATGAATTAATCGTGTGCAGACGCATTGAGTAAGCTCCTTGCAGCATTGTTACCGTTTTCAATCAGTAAAGAAATATAAAATATTCTTTTATTGTTTAATAAGTGAGTACCGAATCTTTATACGACCTGCCTCGATCCGACATCTCCACGCCTTCCGTCTCAAAAAGAACCACGCCACTCTATCGTCTCGAGAGAAAGAGCTACCGGCACTTGTAACGCTTTCCAGTTGGTTACCGTATTATAGTTGATTATTGTGTGGCGCGAGAAGTCGCGCCTGGCGCCCAACAATTTAGCGTATTGGGGAAGTTACCGTTCTTGCAAGCTACCGCTATCGTATCGAGGGCAACCTCGATCGATATTGGGGGATACCGTATACAAGATACCGCTATCGTGTCGAGAGCAATCTCGCCCGATATTTGGGGGATACCGTCTATGAGTTACCGTTCTCGCTTCGAGAGCAAGTCTCGAGCGAGTGGGGGGATACCGTATGCAAGCTGCTGATACCGTATCGAGAGCATTCTCGAGAAATATTGAGACTACCGTTCTAATAAACTATCGCATCTAACTGGAAGAGCGTTACTCGTTATCGCGTATACTGAGATTCCCGTTTAATTGAGCGTAGCCCCCTCGGACCTGGCGTTCCCGAGGGAAAGCGACGTTGCAATACATACCGATATACATATGATCAGGCACACAAGTACAAACTCCCGTAAACAAACGATGGATTTCATGAAACAGATTCTTAAATATTTTTAATTCAAAAAGTAGATATAGAAACGTGTTGTGAATTAAGATTTTTTATCAGAAATACAAGAACTGCAACATCTAAAAAATTGTAGCAAATTGACTGAAAACGTTTTTTTTATAATAATCCTTAACAAAATTTTTATTTCTGTGTAGCGCTGTTGCTTAATAAAACATTACCGTACATACACAAATAATAGAAGTCATTGAAACAAAGTTGTCAAAGCTTTAAAATGCTTTTCAAAAAAATTAGTGCAATGATATATCGCATTAATATCAAACTGTTAAAACATAAATTCTAAAACTTTATTAACGTAGAAAATAAAAAATTAAGACAAAAGAAAAAGAAAATGACGTTTTAAAATGTGTAAATAAAGAAATTTAGTAGACAATTTTTAAATTTTGTTGTATGAAAAACGAGGAAATTGCAATCGTTCTAAAACTTATGAATAATTTTGTACGTATTTTAATATTTTATATTTATATAAATTTATAATAAGTACCAACAATATTAATTTAATATTATTGTTATTATATTCTTTGTTACAATTATTTAAACAGTTAGTCTAATATCTTAAATTTTTGCAGGAGGCAGATGTTGAAGGCATTGGCTGGTGAAGAAAGCACAAGGATATCTACTGGCAACGAATGTGTAAATTGTCATTCAGTAAAATTACTGACCGACTTGACGGATTCGAACACCAGTATTGAAGATACACAGTGCTTGAAGCCAGTACCAGTAAGTCAAGGTAAGTACAGTAATGTACAAAAATATGAAGATGACAATACTTGTGTCATCGATAACACTGGCTATGCATGTACGGATGGTATCCAACAGCATGAGCTTGAAGATGACAATACTCGTGTCATCGACAACACTGGCTATGCATATACGGATGGTATCCAACAGCATGAACCTGAAGATGACAATACTCGTGTCATCGACAACACTGGCTATGCATGTACGAATGGTATCCCACAGCAGGAGCCTGAAAATCATGATACCCTTGTCATCGAAAAGATAGGCCCTATGAATACTAATGGTATCCAAGAGTATAAGCCTGAAGGTGATAGCCTTATAAGTAATTCTTTCTTTCACAAAGAACAGAAGCGAGCATTTGTCGAACCGAGGATTTATGTGCAATTATGAAGACTGGATGCTCGTAAATGTTCGTTGCTATGGATTTAAGACGCAATTTTTCTATAAATGCAATTATAAGACAAGCATTTGGTCACATCCAAGAGATAATACACGTATGGATATCAATACGGCTATTATAGCTGGTACCATTACCACTGGTATTGGTTATGGCCAAATGGAAAAAATGTTTGCAGTTGCAAATGTACCCTCTATGTCTGAGAAAACGTATATCAAATATCGAGACATAGTACTATAAGAATTTGAAAAAACAGCCATTGAAAATATAAAAATGGTAGCCGAAGAAGAAAAGCGATTCGCTTTAGAAAGAAACGAAGTAACCAATGGCATTCCGTACATAACCGTTGTAGCGGATGGCAGTTGGGCGACGAAGTCGTATGGCGTTGCTTACGATTCACTTTCTGGAGTCGGAGCCATTATTGGTTATCGCACAAAGAAAGTACTCTTTATTGGCATCCGCAACAAATTTTGTACGATATGTCATATGGCGGAACAAAATGGTGTCGAGGCCAAGAAACATAAATGCTACAAAAATTTTGATCGTAATGCAAGTTCTACACGTATGGAAAGCGATGCGATTGTTAAAGGATTTAAATGTAGTATTGAAATGCATGGACTGATTTTTAGAACACTTATTGCCGATGGTGATAGCAACGTGTATCAGTCTATCTTAAATAATAATCCGTATCAACAGCAACAAATAACAATTAACAAAATAGAATGTAATAATCATTTGCTTAGGAATCTATGCAAAAAATTGCTTAAACTCGTACAAACGATTAATCCTAAGTTCCGTAGAAATCGTGAATTTGTTAAATTACGAAATTGTAAAAAACAATATTTTAAATATCAGAAAGGAAATAATAAAATTAGCTGAGTCTAAGAGGAAAAAAAGCCTCAGCATATTATAGCAATGGAATTACGGGAAGATATAATGAATGTTCCAAGCCATATTTTTGGTGAACACAAGCGATGCAAGGAACGTGGCTGTACATGCGAGAATATCGCTGATAAAGAAAATTATGTTCCGTATTTGAAATTGTACGGTCTTTATCCCCAAATCCAGAATGCTATAAATTATTTAAGCGCTTATTCCGACAGTTTGTTACTTAATGTAACAAACAATTTTGCAGAATCGTTCCACTCGATAGTCTGCGCTGAAATTGGTGGAAAACGCGTTTTTTATGGTGCGCGAGGTTCTTACAATACCAGAGTTGCGGCAGCTGTTATTCAACATAATACGCAACAAGTTCTCACAGAATTACATAAAAACGTATGTAACAATGTTTCTTCTATTATCGAGAATATGGAAAAAAAACGACAAATAAAAATAGCTTAAACCAGAGAATCTCGACGAATAGATAACAAACCACAAAAATGTAAGAGGAACACAAAAACAGATGGTTATTATGGACCTCAATCGCAAGAACCAGACCTCTCCTCTGATATATTCGAACAATTTAAACAAAAGCATTTAGAAAAATTGTTTGAAAATGGGAGAAACTGGGAAGAAATAGAATGCAAAACTAAAAAGCAAAGAGATTGCGAATTTTGGTTGTCACTAAGAAAAGAAATGTTGACAGCATCAAATTTCGGAGTGATATGTCGTATGAGACCAACAACATCATGCGCAACGAACGTAAAGAATATCTTGTTTCCTCCATCCATCGATACCGCAGCTATGATGTATGGTTGCGAGATGGAAGAAATGGCAAAACAAGAGTTATCTGCTTAATTAATGAAAGATATAAAACCATGAGGACTGTTTATTGATCGTGACAATCCATGGTTGGGTGCTTCTCCTGGTGGACTTCTCGATGAAGATGGTCTAGTGGAGATCAAATGTCCTTTTTCAGCTGAAAATGTAACAGCAGAAGAAACAATTAGTACATTGCCTCAATTAAAAAGTATTTTTGATAAAAAAGATCCAAACGTTATGAACCGAACTCATCGGTTCTTTTATCAAGTACAGGGTCAACTGAACATAACACAGCGCGATTATTGCATTTTTGCTGTATGGACGCCAAAAAGCGTAAAAACAATACGTGTTAACAGAGATAATGATTTTTGGAAACAGAAAATGTTGCTTTTGTTAAGGGGTTACACCCCACACAGCACACTTTATCCTAGGGATGTCCCTAGGATGTCATTTTGGGATATTACAATATTGTTGGATATCCGTGGAACATCTGCGATATCTAAGGGATATCCAAGGGATGCACAAATGTCCACCGATTTGACATCCTGTAGATATCTCAAACGATATCCAGAGGATGTCCAAGGGATTTCCTAAGATATCGTAATATACCCTAGTAAAAAAATTTGTCAGAATTAAAAAAATTTTGTTTAGAAATTCTGATAAATATTCCGATTTTTTATAAGAATTGAAACGTTTCTCGGAAAAACTTTAAAAATGAAAATTTTTGAATATTTCTAAGTATTTTTGAGAGTTTCTAAGAATTGAAAAAAACTTGAACAAAAAATAAAAAATTCTAATTATTTTTACGGTAATCTTGTAAGAGGAAAACGACTATAACAACATGTTTCAGCCACAGTCGTACCCGTTAAAGCATGTTTAATCTCTATATCTGAAAAAACGGTCACCCATCCAAGTGTCAACCATCGCCGACGTTGCTTGACTTCGAAGACCGTACGCATCTTAACGCCACGTGATAATCCATGAATACTTCTTGTCTATGCATACATATTTGTTATGCATACATATCATTACAATAGATGTTATCAGAAGGATGAAATATGTATAGTTAAATTATATTTTTATGAATAAATATGAAGTTTTAGTTTTTTATTTATTTTTACATATGCGTGCAAACTAGCATGTGGAATAACTTATTAAAAAGTTTGTTTTTGCTCTGTTTGTATAAAATCCAAAAAATTTTTTAATGTCATTTTTTATAATTTTTTAGTATTATTAATATATACCACATTATTTCGATAAGTGTACTTTCTTTATGTTCTGTTTTAATTTACGTTTCTTAGAGATTTAATTAACGCTTTTGTCACTCGTTTATTATATTATAATTCACTTTTCCTTTACACTTGATTTACGCTATATTAATTGTAGAGATAAAGGATATGATGGGATATTATCTGGATGTAATAGGATATCGTAAGATATTAAAGAATATCTTACAATATCTTATAATATTTTAAGATATTTTTTGGGGATATCGAAATATATTAATGGGACATCATATGATATCTTAAGATATTTTACGATATTTTAAGATATTTTTATAGGATATCCCGGGAGTTACTCATTGAGATATCCGTGGGATCGCCTTCGTCTGTCTGGGATAATTTGGGATATCCTCAGGATAAAGTGTGCTGTGTGGGACCAACCTAGCGGGAAAAAAAATTCGATTTTTTTTTTATTACATTTTCTTGAAGCTTCAAGTTTCGAGAATATATCCTGAAAGTTTTATGTTGATATCTGAAAAAATGCCGGAATTACAGAGAGTTGAGTAAAACAAAATCGAGCGTTTGAGTGCTCGAATTGGAGCAATATCAACATAAATCGCTACTGGACGATGATGTGATTAAAACCATTCGTCCAATATTTGAAAACAACTTTCTAGTGATAATTTACTGAAGAAATGCGTCGGTGGATTTACGCAAAACGTTAACGAAGGTTTGAATAATCTGATTTGGCGCATAGCGCCAAAAGTGCAGCACAGCGGTGCACACGTTGTGCAAATTGCTGCCAATATTGCTGCCAATATTGCTGCATACACATTTAATGAAGATGCTGCCGCATATTTATTAATGATAATAAAAGAATTGTGCTGCATATTGCGAAAATCAAGACCGAGCGCGCATCGATGTGGCCGAAGTACGAGCGCAGAAGGCGACGCGCGAAGAAAGGATTGCTTGCCGTCAACAAAAGTCTTCACAGAGCGCTGCTGTTATTGATGTGGAAGGAATCTCATATGGCCCCAGAATTGCCGACTAGAGGTAAAGTGCAAAATTCGGCTATTAACAATAGTAGAACTAAACTTGAAACTTTAAACGCGTTTTTCTCAAAACATGGTTTTCAAAGTCGGTGACCACCAGATCTCAAAAACTAATCGATGGATCGTTTTCAAATTTTTACACAATACTCTCAGAAATATTCTTTTGTCGGTGACGATCTAGTTTTTTTTTATCAATCTTCATTAAAAATTAAAAAAATGAAAAGGACAAAAATTTTTCGTTTTTTTTTAATTTTAACTTCAACTCATCGCCATTTTGTAACAAACGATAAAATCGACAATCGGCGATCATCACCGACAAACCACTACTGTTAACTTAAAAACACCATTTTGTTTTTTTGTTTCAGATGGATCGTTTAGACGGGACAGTGGTCACCGCAAAATGCGTTTTTCCAAACCTCAATGTGTGTCAGCGGCCATATGTCTGCTTTCTGTCGCCATTGTTTAATAAAAAAATTTTTTTTATATTGTCGAAACATAAGTCAATAATCACCCAAAATTTCATTTAATTCTCACTACCCGTTTAGGAGGAATAAAATATCAAAGTTAGGCCTGTTTTTCGACCGTTTAGGTTGGTGTAACTCCCTAAGGCGATGCTGAACAGGTCTGTTTTACCAATTAAGCGTAATAATTTTTATTACACGGTTTTCTTCTTATTGATTGCACAGAATTAAAAATCCTTTTCCAGAATTAAAGTATAGACAATAACGCACTCCGGTTGCTACAATTTCATATGAAAAACGCAAAAAATTAAAAAATTACAGTTTTGTTATCGACTCCTGCAGTCGACTCGTGAAAACATTTATGCGTATAAAAGTTTTAGACTTTGTACGTATAAGACATGTAGACACCGGAATCGGCATTAGAAGAAAGAACAAGACAGTGCTTTTAAAAACGAGTTAGGAGCTTTAGTATAAGAGAAAACCGTATAATAAAATTTCCTTGTATGTGTGCGTGCGGAAGCGGTGTGAAGAGTGAGATAGAGCTACTAGTTTAGTTGCTGGATATCACGGTAGGCGGTGTTGTAATCAAATGTGCAGTGAAGCGCATCGCTGGATCGTAGGATAACTTACCCAGTGAACACATTTTATAGCGGCAATATAACATGGAAGTTACATGTAATTTAACATTGTTATTCTTGTGATATGTAGGTGCTATATGACATGGAAATAACCTGTTACGTAATATTTGTTATACGCAAGTGATATAGCTGTTATACATTGTTTTGGCGTTACAGTTATTCAACAAAAATTGTATAATCGTAACATAACACGTTCGTATCAATGTTATTACGGAACGATGTGTCGTAGTTGACTCAGAAATCAGACAACATTACAACATCCTGAATGATAGATCTATTTGATAATAAAAAAAATTATTATAAAGATAATGTTTTCAAAAATAACGGTTTGTCTACAATTACTGCGCACAAAAAATGCACAAAATTGAAATTCATCATGTGCTGAACAAAAACAGAATAATAAATGTATACTAT
Organism: Monomorium pharaonis; assembly: GCF_013373865.1. Lineage (NCBI taxonomy): Eukaryota > Metazoa > Arthropoda > Insecta > Hymenoptera > Formicidae > Monomorium > Monomorium pharaonis. Next base: position 17,883,161 of record NC_050472.1, on the reverse strand, counting down.
TCAATTTTTCTTAGAATTACGATCTATATAGTTAACCATCTAATTAATCATTTGAACGCTTCAAAGATTAGTGCTAAATAGATCGCAATTTCCATCAAATTATTAAGGTTATGGAAAAAGATAAATTTAACAATGAAATTAATAAGTAAATAAATTAATGCTATTTATTTTTAATATGTTTTGCAAAATTTAATTGCTTTTATAAAAAATAATATAGTTGCGTCAGTTTATAACATATAAGTATATGTAGACAATAACAAGTACCCATATCGATGAGTCAAATTGGCGTAGCAGGTAGAGTACAAGGTTCGTCATCCTAAGGTCCCAGGTTCAAACCTAGCAGCGACAAGTAAAAATAAAATAAAAAATTACATAATTTAAATTTAATTAATTAATAAAAATTTATTCTAAATGTAGTATGTGCTGTTGATAAAAATAATTTTTAAAAAATGAAATTTTTATTTTATTTTATTTTTCTTTGTAACTGTTGTGTAACGGTTAGATAACATGTAATTATAACATGTTATATTGCTGAGTCGGAAATTGTAACTTACATGTAAGTTACGTGTAATTTCAGAGTAACGTAACCTGTTATATTCGGTTACATTGCTGTTACACTGTTGCTATATTACTGTGTTCACTGAGTTATTTTAGGCTTTCTAATTTTTTTTTTGTTTTTCATATAAAATGTTGCAAGCGGACTGCGTTATTGTCTATACTTTCATTCTGGAAAAGGATTTTTAATTTTGTGTAGTCAATAAAAAGATTTTTGAAAATTAGGTCACACTATTACTCTAGGACTTTCTGGTACGATACTCTTTCTTACATTAAAGTTTCTAATACATTTCTGAAGGTACTTTTCTGAAAGTATTATTCTTGTTATTCCGATGATGCTTATTATTTTATACGTATAAAGTTTCAACTTATTTACAACAAATGTTGTTACGAGTCAACCGCAGAAGTCGATAACAATTATAATTTTCTAATTTTTTTTCGTATTTCATAGAAAATTGTTTGCTTGTGTATTTTGCTATTGTTTAATTTTGTTATTGTCTATTGTTTAATTATGGAAAAGAATTTATATTTCTGTGTAGTCAGTAAAAAGATTTTTGCAAGGATTGCTATATACTGAAATAATTAATAAGTCAATGAAATAAATTATGGTCTATACGGTCTACACCAGATCTTGGTGATGATTATAATTTGTCTATTAAATTAAATTAAATTTCTTGGCTTTATTTTAAAAACTGAAAATTAATTTATTTCAAAAAATAATATCCTATGCCTCGGTGGTCAAATTGGCTAGGACGCTCGCACGGAATGATGGGAGATTCGAGTTTGAACCCTGGCTGAGGTATTATTTTTTGTAATAAATTTAGTTTTTCTGAAAAGGGAGAAGGGGGGATTTTAAGATGCTCCCGAGCATCAATATTTGACTTAGTAGCTGCGTTTTCTGATGAAACCTATCAGCGCGCGAATTAAAATAAAGTCAAGAAATTTAATTTAATTTAATAGACAAATTATAATCATCACTAAATCTGATGTAGATTGTATTGACCATAATTTACTTCATTGACTTATTAAATATAGTAACGGTTGTAAAAAATTTATTTGTATGAAACAATTAAATAAATAATTATAAATTTGGGATATTGTACATTAAATATAAAAATATCAAAATGTAATGTATTTATTTTATAAGTCACTATAAAATATACACTGTAGTATAATTATAATTATGTAATTATGTAATAATTATTACACATATAGTACATAAAAATGACAGAAAAATAGACAGAAAATATATTCAGTACATGAATATATTTTTCTGACAGAGTAGAGTACATTTTATCAAATTATAAGAAACAAAACAATCTTATGCGCTAAACTTTCACGCTATACTTTCTCTATAGAATATTTCTATAATTTAATAAAATGTATTCTACTCTGTCAGAAAAGTAAACTGTACTACATGATATACATTATTTGTTTCTGGACTAATTTTATGAAATACATACATTTGTCACAGATGGGTTCAGTAACATAATTGAACCCATCTGTGACAAATGTCTTTATTTCATAAAACTAGTCCAGAAAAAATTATCCTATTACGGTTTGTACGGTGCATATTGTGCGTATGGTGCGGGTTGTGTGTATGGTGTGGGTTGTGTGTATGGTGTCGGTTGTGTGGGTTGTGTGTATAGTGTCGGCGGTACAGGTACAGATTGTGTAGGTTGTGCGTATGGTGCGTATGGTGCTGGCGGTGTGAGTTGTGTGGATTGTGCGTATGGTGCGTATGATGCTGGCGGTACAGGTTGTGCGTATGGTGTATATAGTGCTGGCGGAGCGGATTGTCCGGATACAGGTTGTGCGTATGGTGCGGATTGTGTAGGTTGTGTGAGTTGTGCGTATGATACATATGGTGCTGGCGGTACGGATTGTCCGGGTACAGGTTGTGCGTATGGTGCGGATTGCGTAGGTTGTGTAGGTTGTGCGTATGATACATATGGTGCTGGCGGTGCGGATTGTCCGGGTACAGGTTGTGCGTATGGTGCGGGTTGTGTAGGTTGTGTGGGTTGTGCGTATGATACATATGATGCTGGTGGTGCGGATTGTCCGGGTTGTGCGTATGGTTGTGCGGCCGGTGCTTGTTTCCACGTTTCTTTTTTGCGAGCCCACAAGATTTTATCTTTGTTTTTTTCCTTTACGTATTGCCTATGAATTTGTTGCTTTATACGCTGTAAAAAAAATTTATTTATTTAAAAACAGAAAAATTTATTAATGTAACTTAAATTTTAATAATTTTTACATATTTTATTAAAAATATAATAGTAATAATAAAATATGTAATTTTATAATGTTACATCAATTATTGATAAATTTATATTAAAGAAAATTGATCATATAACTAATTTATTTTTTATTTAAATATTTATCTTATATTCACAGTACAAATAAATTAAATATATTAAACAATTTTATTAAATATTGTTTAAATTTAATTACTGTTTAAAATAATTAAATTTTTGAAAATAAAAAATAGTAATACATTAAAATATTTTAAATTTGTGCCAGCAATTGCAATTATAAATTTATAAATGTATTATCAATACATTAACATTAATAAGAAATAAATACAGATTACACATCTATATAAACCTTTTATTAAAATATTATCAAACTAATGCTATTTTCTATTTTTTAAGTTATATTTATTTTTAATATACGGCACAATTCTGATTATAACTATAATAAAGGTATATTACTTACGCGGTCTGTCCCAATCTGCCATTGGGTCTGGGAGTGGCGAGATATCATTACTTTTGGTGCCGGCATCATCGCCGTCGCTTCTGGCGGCATTATCGCCGTCGCCGCTGTCGGCATCGCCGTCGTCGCTGCTGCCGACATCATCGCCGTCGCTGCTGCCGGCATTATCGCCATCGCTGCCGCCGGCGTCGTCGTCACTGGTGCCGGCATCATCGCCGTCGCTGCTGGCGGCATCATCGCCGTCACCGCTGCCAGCATCGCCGTCGCCGCTGCCGGCATCATCGCCGTCGCTGCCGCCGGCGTCGTCGTCACTGGTGCCGGCATCATCGCCGTCGCTGCTGGCGGCATCATCGGCGTCGCCGCTGCCGGCATCGCCGTCCCTGCTGCCGGCATCATCGCCGTCGCTGCCGCCGGCGTCGTCGTCACTGGTGCCGGCATCATCGCCGTCGCTGCTGGCGGCATCATCGTCGTCGCTGCTGCCGGCATCGCCATCGCCACTGCCGGCATCATCGCCGTCGCTGCCGCCGGCGTCGTCGTCACTGGTGCCGGCATCATCGCCGTCGGTGCTGGCGGCATCATCGTCGTCGCCGCTGCCGGCATCGCCGTCGCCACTGCCGGCATCATCGCCGTCGCTGCCGCCGGCGTCGTCTCCGTCGCTCGCGGCAACGATGCCGATGTCGTCTTTGTCGTTGCCGGCGTCGTCTTCGCCCTTGCCGGCGTCATCTTCGTCATCGCCGTCGCTTCTGGCGGCATTATCGCCGTCGCCGCTGTCGGCATCGCCGTCGTCGCTGCTGCCGACATCATCGCCGTCGCTGCTGCCGGCATTATCGCCATCGCTGCCGCCGGCGTCGTCGTCACTGGTGCCGGCATCATCGCCGTCGCTGCTGGCGGCATCATCGCCGTCACCGCTGCCAGCATCGCCGTCGCCGCTGCCGGCATCATCGCCGTCGCTGCCGCCGGCGTCGTCTTCGTCGTTGCCGGCGTCGTCTTCGTCGTTGCCGGCGTCGTCTTCGTCGTTGCCGGTATCTTACACGTATTGCACGATTTACGCGTGCTGTTTAAACTTCGTTCGCTTCTCGCTGTAACAAAAATATTAATTAATATAAAATAGACAACTAACTTTATTCTTTTATCATAAATGCCTATGATTTTTACTTACGCCTGTTGTGGCACGCTTATCCATTATGGTTGTGGTCACGCCACCGTCACGTCCCCGCACTCGACCGAGCCGCGTGGAAATTGCGAGAAATTGCGTGGAACGGTGGAAGTGGAAACACGTGCGAGAAATGCGAGAATTCTCGGAACACTTCGGGGGGGGGGGGGGGGCTCGGGGCACCTCGGGCCACCGGCTCCGCCGTGTTCGTGCCTCGGGTCTCGGCCGAGTCGGCCCGGCTCGAATGCTCTCGCCGCGTCTGTCTCTACTCGATAATTAGAAGGAGAGAGACATCCGTCTCTTTTTCTCTAAAGCTACCAAGAAAGTGCGTTCAGCGGCCGGTCCGTTGACGCTTGACGAAAGATGCCTATGCTCCCCCTTCTCCCGCTCGTCCCCCGTTCATCTCAATCGTCGCGATCGCCAAGCAGATTAATTGATTGATATTATTAATTATATTATTTATTATTATTTATGATTTTATTTTTTAGAGAGAGAGTAATAATGTTATTTATTGTCTTATTTAAATTATAATAAATTAATTATAATAAAATTACTTATGATAAAAATGTAAATTTAATAATAATAAAAATTTGTAATTAATTATTTACTACACAAATAAAAATAAAAAGAGCTAACGAGTTAGCAAAAGATCTTTATATCCAAATTCTTTATTTCATAGTTTATAGACGTTTCGTTATTCGATCATCCTTGACATATAGTTTTCTACAGATGTACGATAAACATCAAATAAATACGCTAACAAATAAAAGAAAAATTAAAATCTTATTGGTGGTAACCGTAACATTAATTATTAAATCTTGATTACATCGCAACTTTTTAAAAAATAGTCTGTAATTATAAATACATACATTAATTCGTAAAATATGTAAAATTAATGTAATGTAATCATGTCATTCTTAAAATTAAGTACAAAATAAATTAAATAAGAGAAATATAAAAGTAGTCCGCAATTTAACAAAATAAGAAAATATTAAAAATACATATATAATAACAAGACTCGTCTCCGACAAATTCATATCCGATATTTTCTTTGTTAAATAGCGAATTATTTTTATATTTCTCTTGTTTAATTTATTTTGTAATTAATTTCAAGAATATGAACACGTTATATTAATTTTATACATTTCACAAATTTGTGTGTGCATTTATTATTAATCACCATTGATATTAAAAAAAATAGAATAAATCAGATGTTGCAATTGCGATGAGATTTTAACTTTTTTTTTTTTCAACACGTTGGCGTATTTATTTGACATTTATCATATATCTGTAGAAAACTATATATCAAGGACGATCAAATAACGAAACGTCTATTAACTACGGAATAAAAAATTGGATATGAAGATTTTGAAGAACTTGTCAGCTCTTTTTATTTTTATTTGTGTAGTAAATAATTAATTACAAATTTTTATTATTATTAAATTAACATTTTTATCATAAGTAATTTTATTATAATTAATTTATTATAATTTAAATAAAACAATAAATATCATTAATACTCTAAAAAATAAAATCATAAATAATAATAAATAATATGATCAATAATATCAATGAATCTGTCTGTCTATCGTTTTCTATGTATCGTCTTTCTATTTTTTCTTTCTATTCCTCTTTCTATTTCTCTTTTTCTTTTATTTGTCTTTTTTCTATCTATCCTTTATACATGTCCTGTCTTACCCACATTCTTTAGAAATGTAAAAATGTGTTTTCTTTAACATTATTACAATGTTAAAGAGGAATTTTTTACATTTTGCATTGACGGAAGAAACTACCACCTTCTTGCGGTTTCTGCTGAGCAACAATATGTACATAATCCATTCATAAAAATAAAATATGTTAGAACTGTTATTACAAAAATAATTTTTTTTGCTGTAATTTTACTATATTTGTTATTAGCAGGTTAAAAAAGTATATGTAAAACAATAATTTTTACGAAACAAACATTTAATTTATTTTATGTGTGAGAGTTTTAATTTTTAATTTTTTACTTTTCTTATATTAACAACAAGTAATTGTTTATAATTAATAACGGAATTTATTTGAGAAAAGCGTAGGTATATGTTGGCCAAGAGTGGATTAATTTATCATTTATGCTCCTTGTGTAATTGAGGTTTCTTAAATTACTTTTGTTATTATTGTATTTCATATTTTATTTATATATCATTGTATATAATTATAAATATTTTATTTTATGTGTTCTATACATTTTTTTATTTTACAAAAATATTTATTATATTTAATTATTCAATCCGAGAGAGAAGAGATATGTGTGAGCAGCGAGATAAAAACAAACACGCCGGCCTAGCATGAATCTTGTACACAGCCGGCTGACCCGGCGCCGCAGGGGGGGGGAGCGGGGGAAGCGCTGTAGCTGCTATAAGTTGCAAAATTAGTGGAATGTCTATAGACGAAAAACTTCGATTTTTTTCGAAATAATTCCCTGTGTTGGACTTTCGTCCTTTAGGCACGGAGAATAAACACACGGATCGATTTATGGAAATAATAAACTCTTTATTCTAATCGGGGGAGGGAGAGAGAGAGAGAGAGGGAGAGAGAGAGAGAGAGAGGAGAGAGAGAGAGAGCGAAATAGTAGAGAGAGAGAGAGATAGGAGAGAGAGAGAGAGACGAGATAGAGGAGAGCGTCTGCATAGATTAGTCTCTCTCTCTCTATCTCTCTATCTATACTCTCTCTCTCCTAGATGCGCTCTCGCTCTCTATCTCTCTCTATCTCTCTTCTCTCTCTCTCTCTCTCTCTCTCTCGCTCTCTCTCTCTCTCTCTCTCTCTCTCTGCATCTCTGCCTCTAACTCCTCTCTCTCTCTCTCTAGTGGCTCGTCCCGATCATCGGCTCTCTACTTTTCGCCTTCTGCTACCCTGGGACCTTCTACTCCTGAGCTGGGGTCCCTCTGCTCTGCTCGTGCTGCTGCGCTCTGCTCTCTCTCTCTCCTTCTCTCTCTCCTCGCCGCATCTTCTTCTCTCTTCATCTTCTCTCTCTCTCTCTCTCTCTCTCTCCTCTCTCTCTCTCTCTCCTCTCTCTGCCTCTCTTCCTCTTCCTCTCGCTCTCCTTTCTCTCTTTTCTCTCTCTCTTCTCTTCTGCTTCTCTCTCTCTCTCTCCTCTCTCCTCTCTCTCTCTCTCTCTCTCTCTCTCTCTCTACTCTCTCTCTCTCTCTCTCTCTCTCTCTCGCTCTCTTCTCTCTCCTCTCTCTCTCTCTCTCTCTCTCTCTCTCTCTCTCTCCGCTCTCTCACTCTCTCTCTCTCCTCTCCTCTCTCTGCTCTCTCTCTCTCTCTCTCATCCTCCTTCTCATCTCTTCTCTCTCTCTCTCTCTCTCCTCTCGATGCTCTCTCTCTTCTGCATCTCGGTCTCTGCTCTATCTCTCTCCTCTCTCTCTCGTCTCTTCTCTCTCATCGCTCTCTTCTCTTCTGCTCATACTCTCGCTCTCTCTCTATTCTCTCTGCTCGTCGTCTCTTCATCTCTCTCGCTCTCTCTCTCTCATCTTCTCTCTCTCTCCTCATCTCTCGTTACTCTCTCTTCTCTCTCTCTCTCCTCTCTCTCTGCTCCTCTAGCTCTCTCTCTCTACTCTTCTCGCTGTCTCTCGTCTCGCTCTCTCTCTCTCTCTCATCTCTCTCTTCTCCTTTCGCTCTCCTTCTCACTTATCCTCGTCTCTCTTCGTTCATATATGATAATAGTGTATGCCTCTGTCTAATAACTTCCCTCTGCCCCGAATGCATCTCTTCTAGCGTCGTTCATTCACTGGTATCGACGTCATCTCGCACTTTATTTTGCGCCCTCTCTTGAGGTTTCACGCACTTGTAATGTTCCATTCACGGCACTTTTCAGAGCCCCATGATGTGCAAATTCCGATCGTAAAACCTTTTAATAAGAAATAGTCAGAGGAAAGTCGTCTATTTTTATTAGATATCGCAATTCCTAAAACTGATACAGCCCAATAAACTTTTTCTACGTGGTAAAATCAAATATCAAAATTCCCTAATGGGGAAGCTTCGTTCGCATAACTACTCAGATTTGCTTGTGTTAATGTGAGTCTGGAGTAGTAAAATTTCGTGGGAAGTCAGCTATGCAACACACATGCACATGTACGTCGAACGCTCACAATCCGAGGACGATTTCGAGTTTTAAAATAAAGACTAACCATAGTTGCTAGCGAAACCCGGAATTTTTATTCTTGCAATAGTTAAAATTGGGCATTGTTAAAAATTCAAAATTGAATATCTCAGCACCTAATAGAGCTAGCAATGTTTTCCAAGAAGTATTTTCAAAATTCGGATTGCCACTTAAAAAAATTTTATATTACAGTTATGTGTGATATGTTTTTCCAAAATGGCGTATGACAAAGCAAAAACACGCGAAATTGAAAAATATTGGTCCGATTTTGCGATGATCCATGGCATGAGGCAAGTATCGCAACTTAATGGGATAAAAAGCATGCGATAGTACAGAGTTTTTTCTTCAAAATGCTTTTTTACTCATCTCGATGCGATGATTTTTCGCTGAGATATGCGCATTTGAATAAAAAGGCAGTTTTTTACTTTAAATGCGCATATCTCAGCGAAAAATCATCGTATCAAGACGAGTAAAAAAGCATTTTGAAGGGAAAACTCTGTATTATCGCATGCTTTTTATTCCATTAAGTTGCGATACTTGCCTCACGCCATGGATCGTCGCAAACTCGGACTAATATTTTTCAATTTCGCATGCTCTCGCTTTGTCATACGCCATTTTGAAAAAAATTATTACGCAAAATTTTACTAAATCAATTCTTAAAGTAGACATTTCAAGCTTTAAATTCTTTTTTTAGAAACCTTTCTATCTTTATTACTCGCGTAGTTATCGTCATTGGAAGTTTAGTGATTTTTTGACAAATTTTAGGTGTACCGTTTTTTTTTCGAGTGAGTGTAGTTGCTTTTGTATTCTCCAGTCACATTAGTACGCGGAAATATACAAAAAACGATTATACTACTTTTTTCGGTGTTTCCGCCAATCCTAGCCACCATATTAGAACCACCATTTTGGATTTCACTTTTTAGATACAAACTGATATAGTCAAACGTTTCTAAGTAATTAATGAGCATTAGTAAATCGAATTACGATTGTTTGAATAAAAAGAATCGTAAAAATTTAAGATTTCCAAAATTTCTGACATTTAGGCGGCCATATTTAATAATTCATGAATTCGCGTTGCATCACAGACAGCACAGTAACGTTTCAAAAACGTACTAAAAACGTATACACTGGACGTTGCGGACGTATTTAAAACATTCGAATTAAAGCTGTGGACATTTTAGAGACATTTTAAAAACGTATCCGTTTTACCGCCTTGGACGTTCGAAAAACGTCCATTTTAAAGAAAAACAGACCAAAATTGGACCTGTTTTGAACATTAAAAGAACATTAGAAGAACTTTTTAAAATAGCCAGATATACAGGGTCATTCAGAATAACATTAGGTCCGTAAAATGACGTATTCCTGACGCAATTCTAAAACAATTTTTCCTTTACCAAAATTTTATTTGAAGCATAGTTTTGAGTTATAAGCCAAAATAGTTAACGAATCGCGCGTCGAGTACAAAAGGCAGGCAGGGGCGGCACGTCACGAGCGTAACGCGGGCGCGGCTGACTATCCGCGTCAGCTGACGGGTGATTACTATTGCGTAAGTTGCTAAATATTTTATCTTATAACATAAAATTATGCTTTAAATAAAATTTTGGTAAAGAAAAGATGGATAAACTTCCGAAAAGTCCATACCACCGATTTTTTTTATATTCTAGATTCTTACGTATTTCGACGTGCTGATTACGAATATGATAGTAAAAATTGGCGCAAATTTGATTTTCATGGCGAAAACCTTGAAAAAACCATAAAAATCATGGTTTTTTCTATTTATTTCCCTAAATAATGAGAATTTTGAAAAATACTTTAGATAAAAGTTATAGATCTCATCGAAATACACATTTTATGTTCTATTGATTTTTGCCGTAAAAACAATAGTTTTTGAGAAAAACGACGTTAAATGTTCAAAACTTCATATAACTCATCTAACACAATTCAAGTTTTATTAGTTAATTTTATGGTAATTATTCACTTTACGGGACCCAGCCCCTTGACCTTGACAAATGTTCGTATATGATAAATATACTAGGCCGTATTTTCCGTTAAATCATAAATTCGCCCAAAGAAAAGAAGAAGTGTGGGATGAACGTAGTTATGATTGGAAAATCGCAAACTCATGTGAAACCATACAAGCGGATCTAGCAGCGCCCCGAGGCAGGGGGAGAGTGTGAGTGGACCTCGCTATGCGTGGAAAAGAGAAAGAGGTCGACTACTCCCAGTTTATTTTTATACTCTCACTCGCAGGTGGCAGAATTTACTAGGTGGAAGTAGTCGGCCCCCCCCTCCGCGGGGGCTACGCCACCGCTCCGGGTAGGGGCCTCAGATGGCTGAAAGTGGGGGTTAGCCGGAGTAGGGAGCTCCGCGTGGAAAGTCACAAACCATTACTGTATGCGGACCCCGTCCCCTCCCCACTATCAAGACCATTTTGGTGCTAGTGATGGTCAAAAACTTATACCACACCTAAAAATGGGTGGATCATGCTTCGCATGGAAAATTCCAATGGTACAGAAAACACATGAGCAAAGCTCACTTCCTTCCAGTATTAACTAATAAAATTAACTAATAAAACTCGAATTGTGTTACATGAGTTATATAAAGTTTTGAACATTTAACGTCGTTTTTCTCAAAAACTATTGTTTTTACAGCGAAAATCAATAGAACATAAAATGTGTATTTCGATGAGATCTATAACTTTTATCTGAAGTATTTTTCAAAATTTTCATTATTTACGGAGATAAATGGAAAAAACCATAATTTTTATGGTTTTTTCAAGGTTTTCGCCATGAAAATCAAATTTGCGCCAATTTTCACTATTATATTCGTAATCAGCACGTCGAAATACGTAAGAATCCAGAGTATAAAGAAAATCGGAGGTATATGGGCTTTTCGGAAGTACACCCGAAAAGATTGTCTTGGAATTATGTTAGGAATACGTGTTTCTTAAAATCATTGTAATAATCCAAAGTTGTTCCGGATCGCCGGCCGTTGGACGCTGCAACCAGCTGATTGCTACACGCGATGTGTGTGTATGCCGTGTTTCTGTAAGAGAGAACGAGAGAGCTCTCTCGCTCTCTCTCTCTCTCTCTCTCTCTCTCTCTCTCTCTCTCTCTCTCTCGCTCTCTCTTACAGAAACACGGCGGACACACACATCACGTGTAGCAATCAGCTAGTTGCAGCGTCCGACGGCCGGCGATCCGGAACAACTTTGGATTATTACAATGATTTTAAGAAACACGTATTCCTAACATAATTCCAAGACAATCTTTTCTTTACCAAAATTTTATTTAAAGCATAATTTTATGTTATAAGATAGTCAGCAACTTACGCAATGGTAATCACCCGTCAGTTGACGCGGATAGTCAGCCGCGCCCGCGTTACGCTCGTGACGCGCCGCCCCTGCCTGCCTTCTGTACTCGACGCTTGATTCGTTAACTATTTTGGCTTATAACTCAAAAACTACGCTTCAAATAAAATTTTGGTAAAGGAAAAATTGTTTTAGAATTGCGTCAGAAATACGTCATTTTACCTAATGTTATTCTGAATAACCCTGTAGATAAAATATTATTCATTTTAATGTAAATAAAATTTATTCGATGGTATTTATATGTAGCTCAATTTTTATTTAATTAAAAGATCTTTAGATTCAATACAACCAATAAAAAAATCGCACATTATTTTATTGAATTGAAAGGAATCTTAAGACAATCTTAATATAATAATAAATATAAAATTAAACTATACATATACATATATGAATATGATTCAATAAATTTTACTAACAAATTAATTAATTCAAACTTGCATTAAAATTGAATAATATTTTATCTAAGATCACAGGAGCTCAAATAATCAGATTATTGTCTAGCGTTTATATATACAGGGTGTCCCAGAATGAATAATTCTTATTTTATACAGTGAAAGAGAGTAAAATTTTAAACTAAAAGTTCCTTTACCAATTTTGGCTTAAATTATTATTTACTGAATTATTAATAAATGAAGTTGATCAATCAGACGGCGCGCGGCTGGTGTATGCAGAAGCGTAGCGTGCCATGTGGCTTCACGGGCTCTCCACGCGCTTACCACACATTCCCTTACTTAAAACTTTAGTTTTATTTTTGAAATTAATGAATAACTAAAAAAATATAATAAATAAATTTCAATTAATAAATAAATAGAGAAATGAATAACTAAATAAATTAATAAGTAAATAAATAAAAATAAATACAATTAGAAATTATTTCATTTCCTTATTATTTTTTATTTTTAGTTAATTATTTATTTGTGTACTTGTATTTATTTAATTATCTAAAATGTTTATTTGATTCAATTACTTAATTCTCATAGTTGACTTAGCAGCAATTGGCAAAATTAACTACGGAGGGTGTTATACAAAGGTATAAAAAAGATTGTTGATAAAAAGTATTATAATAAATTGTTAGTAAACAATTTGTTTAAACAATTTTTTAAAGAATTATTTTAGCATCAATAATTATAGTAATTTTTTTGTAGCTAAGGAGCTATTAATTTTTACTAAAAAACAGTTTGTAAAAAAATGTTTAAACATTTTTTTAAATAATTTCTTAATATTGACATGCATCATGCGTTCCTTATGCAATTTTTCCCATAGAATTCGGTGCTATTATTTTAAAATTAAATAATAAAAATAATTCGTATATCTACCATTTTTTTCTTATTATTTGAACATTTTTAAAAAAGGAGAGGAAAGAGTAACTCTTTTTAGGACCATAAAAACCTAAAACGTGGAACAAATCTTAGCCGCAATTTATGTAAAAACGTTTTACTTTTAAATAAAAAAAATTTAATTCCTCTTACTCCTTCCTCTCCTCTTTTAAAAACATTTTTAAATAATAAGAAAAAAATAAAGAATGGTAGATATACAATTATTTTTATTATTTAAATTTAACATAACAGTATCGAATTCTATGGGAAAAATTGCATAAGGAACGCATGATGCATGTCGATATTAAGAAATTATTTAAAAAATTGTTTAAAGATTTTTTTAAAAACTGTTTTTAAGTAAAAATTGATAGCTCCTTTGCTACAAAAAAATCACTCTAATAATTGACACAGTTTAAAATAATTAATAGGAATAGAAGGGTGGTTCTGACCCAGGGGATCTCAGGGGGGTTGGGGACGGGGGGTATTTGCAGGGAGGGGGGTATGACGTCACGGGGGTATGACGTCACGGGGGAGGGGGATATGAGGTCACGGGGGTGTGACGTCGCGAGGGGGGGTATGACGCCGTGGGGGGAGGGGGGGCTTATCAGTATAAACTTTTTATGTAAACAACATGCTAGTTGTAACCTGATATAAACAATTACTTCTCGATCGCCGCTTATAGTATAAACATTTATATAATCTCAGTTGTAATCTGATATAAACAATTACTTAAACCTTTCTAGCAAGGGAATCTCGCGAACTCGAAAATTCTGATTTTAATGAAACTTGGCATAAATGTAGAGGGGGTAAATACATGAATTTAGAAATTATAAGTTGATGCTTATAATTAAACGGTTTAAAGGGTTGAAACCATTCTTCAAAAATTTAGAGTTTTTGCCTTTTCTCGATATATCTCGTAAACTAAACGAAATATAAAAAAATGTTTCATACAAAAGTTTTACAGTATAAGTACCTCTAGTTAACTATGTTATTTATTTTTCCAAAAAAATTTTTTTTCAAAAACAAATTTTTTTCTTTGCAAAAAAAAATTTTTGGAAAAAATAAATAAAATAGTTAAATAGAGGTATTTACGCCGTAAAACTTTTGTACGAAACGTTTTTTTATATTTTGTTTAGTTTGCGAGATATATCGAGAAAACGCAAAAATGTCCCAATTTTGAAGCGTGCTTTCACCTTTTCAAGCCGGTTTTGAACCGAAATAAAACATTTTTTAATTAATGTATTTACCTCTCTACATTTATGCCAAGTTTTATTAAAATCAGAAAATTTTCCGTTTAGGCTTATAAACGGTTTGAAGGAGTAAAATTATCCTTCAAAGGTTGAGGTATTTTTACCTTTTTTTGATATATCTTGTAAACTAAACAAAATATAAAAAAATGTTTTATACAAAAGTTTTACAGCATAAATACTTTCATTTAACTACGCTGTTTATTTTTCAAAAAAAAAAAATTTTTTTTTAATAAAATAAATTTTTAATAAAATTGACTTTTATGTATATAGCATTTATAAAGTAATTATACTATCTTATACTATGTTTTATTTATATCATCTATGTGTATATTACGTATGTTATATATTATCTATGTTATAATACTATACATTTATATCTGCATTCCTGTATGTATTAGTTTTCATCTAACAGGTGCGCAATATTAGAGTAGTTACGTTGCTTTCACACAGTTCATCAAAAGATAAGTCATTCACTGCATTTGTTATAATATCTTTTATCACATCACGTAATTGTATTTCTCTTTCATTTATAGGCGTTGATGGAATATGTGTAATTTGAAATAAAATAATTAACATATTAAGAACATTCGCAACATTTATGTGTAACATTAGGCTTCGCATAATTAAAAACAATCTAACAGAAAAATCAAACACGTTAGATGTGGTGTATTGATCAAGCATACGTTAGACTTGATACTGATGTGAAAATGACGCGTAACATCATTAATAAAAATATCAAACTTTGATACGTGACTTCCATTTCATATATGATATATACCGTGACATGACGAATATAAAACTTGAATGTGAATTTGTGACGTAGACAGAATGAACTGTGTGAAAGCAACGTGACTACTCTAATATTGCGCATCTGTTAGATGAAAAGTAATACATACAGGGATGCAGATATAAATGTACAGTATTATAACATAGATAATATATAACATATGTAATATACACATAGATGATATAAATAAAACGTAGTATAAGATAGTATAATTACTTTATAAATGCTATATACATAAAAGTCAATTTCATTGAAAATTTATTTTAATTAAAAAAAATTGTTTCCTCGAAAAATGAACAGCGTAGTTAAATGAAAGTATTTATGCTGTAAAACTTTTGTATAAAACATTTTTTAATATTTTGTTTAGTTTACGAGAAAAAATAAAAATATCTCAACCTTTGAAGGATAGTTTCACTCCTTCAAACCGTTTATAAGCCCAAACGGAAAATTGTCTAATTTTAATGAAACTTGGCATAAATGTAGAGGGGGTAAATACATTAATTTAGAAATGTTTTATTTTGGTTCAAAACCGGCTTGAAGGGGTGAAAGCACGATTCAAAGTTGAGACATTTTTGCGTTTTCTCAATATATCTCGTAAACTAAACAAAATATAAAAAAATGTTTCATACAAAAGTTTTACGGCATAAATACCTTTATTTAACTATTTTATTTATTTTTGCCCAAAAAATTTTTTTTACAAAAAAAATTTGTTTAAAAAAAAATTTTTTTAAGGAAATAAATAACAGAGTTAAATAGAAGTACTTATACTGTAAAACTTTTGTATGAAACATTTTTTTATATTTCGTTTAGTTTACGAGATATATCGAGAAAAGGCAAAACTCTAAATTTTTGAAGGGTGGTTTCAACCCTTTAAACCGTTTATAAGCACCAACTTATAGTTTCTAAATTCATGTATTTACCCCCTCTACATTTATGCCAAATTTCATTAAAATCAGAATTTTCGGGTTCGCGAGGTTCCCTTGTAAGTAAATGCAAACTATATGCGAATTGCAACTTGATATAAACAATTAGACCCTGCGGCTAAGGGTAGTAATTAGGTATAAACAATTTTTATCTATGGGTATGGGTCTTTCTGTCGCTTATCAGTATAAACATTTCTAAGTAAAATAATATGCGAGTTGCAACCTGATATAAACAATTACAAATTTCTAAGAATATTTATCGCACGGAGCGCCGAATCGTCGGCAGCTGATAAATTTATTCGACAGCTCTTGGAAGCTATAAACAAATAACGCTAACCATATCCGGTAGCTGCTTGTTATAAACAAATTTTTTATCTCACGGAGCGCCGAACCGTCGGCAGCTTAAATTTTTAGATAATAAATCGGCAGTAAACGTGTTAAAAATTAGATATTTGTGGAGGGGATAAAAATTAGATATTTTGTAGAGGGGAATAAAAAATGAGATATTTTGTGGAGGGGATAATGACATAAAAAGATCCCCCGACAACGTTATTGCATCAGTCAATTAGTGGAATACGAACGGTAAAGCTTCAATAACGTTACCGCAACAGTTAATTGGTGGAAGTCAGATTGTGAAGCTTCTGAAGAAAGAAACGTACGAGATGAACTATTACGTTCCGATCCAACAGAATGATGGGTGCGATAAATCGTAAGTATTTTTAATTAAAATCTCCTATATATTTAAATCCTATATATTTTCTATATTTTTCTATAACTTGATATATTCTTTTTACAGAACATTATCACAGCCACGCTATACTCCTCGCATTCTAGGAAGGCGATTTGTTTTAACCGTCACTGCTTACAAATATTTGGATATCGAAGTCAGTGTGGGACTTTGAACCTTTTGTGGAGATGATTCTTGGTGACAACAAAGGCAATCAGATACCGCTGTCACGTGACGTATGGATAATAATGATCGAGAAACGCATGGATATTGAGCGACTCCTGCAGTCAACCACCGTTACATCGCTATGGATTGATAATCTTCTTATAGAACTCGTCAAATTACATAATGGGAGTGTCGTAAAATTTACATTAAATAACAAACCCTTGTATATGAAACCTTTGACCGTGCAATTTTTACTTATCTTGAAAATGTCATCAATAATGTATACTTTGAGCTGTCGCGGGATATGTTTGTAGTGAAAGAAAAATATAATCGATTTGTAAACTGCTTGCAGCGAAATAACATTAATAATAAGTGCGATGCTGTAAAGCTATTAGATGAAATATGTGTAAAAACTTCGCTCGTAGATTGCGAACTAATGGTTTATGCATCAGACAATATTGTATATGATGCTTTGAATAATAAATAAATATGTATTTCTATAAACGTTTTAGAATTATTTTTTCCTACCAATTATCCTAACTTAAAAAACTATTTTAATTAATAAAATGGGGAAGAGGAAATATAAACGGGTAATGGAAATATAAAAAAATGCACAACACATAAAAAAATTATTTTTTATTGCTAGACCACCAGTTAAACAGTTTAAATACATTCTGTAAAGCGCAATTGTTCACATGATTTCGACAACGTAAGTTGTACGTAATATCCAACTTGTTTAGAGGTTTTATGTCTTCGTAATGCACCTCGATATTTTCGACATTAGCTTCCTCTTTCGCCTCGTCCAGGAGTAAGTCATGCAGCCATTCTCGTTTCTCACATCTCTTTACGTACACGACAATTTCATCATCAGTTGCAGTTGTACCCATCACTGCCTTGGTAATTAAATCTCTAGCCATGCTGTGCGGAATCAATCCATCCTCCCATGATATTCCGTGATGATTTACTTTCAACCACGCCACTTGACGTCTTTCTGCCTTGGTAAGGTATTCCCATGGATAGGTGGGTGTAAATATGTAGTGGGTGAGTTCAAATCCATCTTTGAGAGAGGCGAATTCCTTAACGATAAATTCTCCACCAACGATGAAACCTTGCAGGTCCACGAACATTGGTACAGACATGACAGCTGTCGTTGAGAATACTGTGATCCGTCTCGACGCGTTATAAATTTTTATATCATCTTGATATTGTTTTGGAGAAAAAGTGGCGCCGCACTTAGGTAATTTTGCGCACAACGTTGATCAACGGGTTGTACTGAATCACACGATTGTGTATAATGAGACAGTACGCGGTAGTGTTCGCGGGTACATTTTCTCTGCATTCTAATTCTAAGCGTACGTCCACGGTTGCGCTCTTGATCGATTCGTTTTGTCGAGAGCAATCGATAATCACAAATGGACCATTATGTAGAAACGTGGTGATGGATTGATTCGGCTCGAGATAATCATATCCGTAATAGTTTTTACAGAAATGTGCATACGTCTCGTGAAGAATCGACCATTTATTTTTATCGAAATCCAGATTCAGATCATCGTACGGATAACATTCCGAGTTTCAATAGAGTTTCGCGTTGATTAATTTGCAATGATCGAATCGGCTCATGTTTTCAGACATGATATTCTTCCGACCAGCCTGCAGAGCGAAAACGACGTATCGAGGCTTCTCGAGCTGAGTAGCGGTCTTGATGGCCCACGAATGTTTGGTTGTGCTTTGCAATAAAGGATACTGGTACAGATCCCAAGAGCGAAATGCCATGCTGAGGTATCGCCCGCTTTCCAGAGCACGCAGCATCGACAGTTTATTTATTTCGTTCAGTAACACGTGCGGCATTCGCCACTGAACTTTGAGTAATTCAATCTTCGGCTCCAATTCTGAACTTCCCATCAGACAATTGTTATCGTTACGCGCGCGTATTAAAATCAGCTCATGGCAAGCGTTGATCACCACGCGTCTGTAATCTTCACAAAATCCCAACAGCATGTTGAGCGGTACGCAAAAATTAAAGTATCCGTTCGGAGGATTCCACGGAACCCAGCCGGCGTTCCTCGCGATTACGCTTCTGGCGGCTGACATAGTTACATAGTTCTTGAGGGTGCTGGTTATTCCGACGTTTCTGTTTTGATCAATCTCCACACCGTCGAGCTCGTATCGAATCTCATCGAACATGAACGCGACGCAATTATTTGCCAATGTCACATCAGATCCCGCAACTGGTTTCTTTATTATAAGTTTTCCTTCAATGTATAGAAAACTTTCGTGCGGTAATGTGTAAAGATTCTGTTGTTGTATAGGAATTCTTATCTCATCGTTGTATTCGAATGTCGTGTTGGCAAACGGATTGTACGTGTGAGTCTCGATCTTGACGATGCGATCGTCAAAGATCGGTTCGTCTTCGATATTAAAATATCCGTCATTGTCGCACCGCAAATCCCAGAGATTGTAGATATTCAACGTTCGACGCGGTGAACCTCTTTTTCTTGGAACAGTCGGATGATCGAATATTATCGAATGTTGTCGCAAAAGTATCGGATGACTGCTGTAACGTTGGTGTTTTCGTCGTAAAGATGTTTATTTTTCTGGCGCGTTCCGACGCGTGTAATACGAGCATCTCACGTTCGCGTTATCGTTGCAGCTGTCGTCGCACATGCAATCTGACGGTAATTTCTTCTCCTTGAAAATCAAGCAATCCTCTGTTCTGGTCAACCACGCGTATCGTTAGATTTGTAACGCTCCGCACGATGATCGACAGGTAAATGATCTGCGACGGCCTTTCCGAGATCTTATATCCAGGTGGAACGTTTGGTGAAAATTCGTGTATCGCGTGCACGCTTTTGTCGTTGCTGTACGCGCCCGCAGTCACGTTGCACTCTACGCGGATAATGTTTACGTTCATTATGTTGATTGACACGTCCGACTCATGCCATATTCGCGGTTCTAGTATACACTTCGATGTGAATCCCAGGAGCGAGCCAATGTTGTTTGGTTTGCCAAAATTTATTTTGTATGCGCATCTGATCTCGCATCTCATCGTATTATAGTTTGCGCGGATCGTTATCGGATCTTTATCCCCACCATTACTATCTTTAGCCGCGACATCACGTCGCGGACGTATTTGCGAAATCTCACGTTTCAAAAACTCATTAATGGCATGCAACTCGTACGATCCCTCGGTAATCGTAATCTCCGCGTTGTCTTTGCCAAAGTAAAATTTATTGTTTGAAGCATTCACGTTCGGTATCGTGTTATATGTTTCAAAGATCACTAAACCGAGCTCGTAATCGTCGTCGCTCAAATCTATAGCCGGAGAGTAGCTTGCCGCGAGAATGCTGCTCTTGCCGCTCAGCGTAAATGTCAGCGACATGTTTGAACGAATACTGAGATTAAACAGCGCAACGTCGGTCTTTAAATCGAGTGTAAAAATAGCAGACAAAGTTGTCCGCAATTTTTTTGATCGTAAGTTTGATACGACGTTCGATTGTACTCTATCTTTGTCACATCGTCCCCAAAATATCGTACGAGTTCTCTGGGTGGCCGCAGATTGCCGAAACTGTCGAAATACGCCATGTGATTTCTCCTCTTTGCGTACGCCACCCAGTGAGTACCGGGGCCCTCCGCATCGTCCAGATTTACGATACCGCTCTCGTTTCGACGCGCATCGCTCGTCGGTAACGCGTTACGCATAAACACTCCTCTGAAATATGGAATACACAATCGTCTTGCCAATTGATGTAGTTGCACGTTCGTCGTCACACCTGCGGGTATTTTTAACGTCTCTTTGACATATTTTTTCGTTGCGCTTTTACACCTTTTCCGTACTTGTACGGGGCGAGGTATAGCCCTCGTCCGCCTCTGTACGGGGCGAGATACACGCCGCGCCCTTCCATTGCGCGATGTTGTAGCTCCTCGAGTTGACGTCGCGCAGCTTTGCTGTCGTTTACCATCTTTGTCACACCAGCCGCTCCGCCGATCAATAATCCGAGCGCGCCCAACATCGGTAAAATTGGTAACATGCCGCCTCGTTTCGCTGTTGGAAGTATACGTTTTTTTTCGTTATCTTTTTTTTCTTCTTCATGCCCATACCTATCTTTGTCTTGGCTTTCATGGCTGCCCAGACAGCAGCGGCGGCTGCTCTTTCTCCGAGAGCCGAGTCTTTCGCGATTACGCGTGTTCGTGCTTTCGCGGCGAGTATCTCGTCCGCCACGTGTCTGTTGGCGAGCTCGTTGCTCCGAGAATACGTAATGTCGTATTCGCGGCACGCCGCGTCCAGCGGATTTATACCCCTATCGTCTCTAGCTAATCGTTTTTCCAAGTGCGTTCCCGGTCCGCAAAATTGATAACCGGGGATATGTAGCTCGAATGGAAGCGCGTTTATCGCGCGATTCAAAAGATGACCGCAGCCACTTTTTACCTTTGCGACAGTTGGCATTCGGTACAATTCTTGATCAACGGCGCGGGTCCGTCGATGTGCGTTTGCTGCCACGGCTGATTATAATGCTCGTTGCAGCGACGATATTGTTGAACTTCGAAATCAGTCTTTATATATTCCGGGAGCTTGTCCCACACGTGTTCGATATGTTGGCGCACTCGCGTAACAGAACGATCTTTGGTACGAATTGTAACTGTTCAGCGCTCAAATTTATAATATTGGAGGGATGTGATAGTATGAGATACATGTTGGCTACTGAACAATGCGCGATTTTGCATGCCTATAAATAGTGGTTCCTGCGAGGTTTTTGTTTCCTAGTAATTTTTTTATTATTTGCTTTAAAAAACCGTGCGAGTACTATTATGAAAAAATAGTTTTCAAGCCATGAGTGAAACGTCACAGGGCTATAGTTTACTCGAGCATCGACGATAAGCTCAAGTGACATCTCCACAGCGTGGGGATGATAAGTACCAAAATCATAAACAATAGCCTTCGAAGCCTTCGTCAGTTCAGTCTGAAGTTTCGCGAAGACAAAATGAACTGTTACAATTCCGAAACAATGGCTGGTTGTAAGTATTTCTTACCTATTTTTACATTATTTATATTAATTTACATTATTTATATTAATTTATATCATTTAGATTATTTTATATTATTTATATTAATATTAATTAATTTTTGCAGTGCCTTTGCTGTGAGGAAGAGGTGCAAATAGCACTTCCAAAAAGTTTCCCGGCTATAGGATATATATATATATCCATAGCCGGCAGGCGGTGCGCACAGCTCGTCGCCATCCAACTACTTTTCCCCCGTTAGACCCGGCGGCATACATCGATTTGCCTGCAATCATTGTAAGTACCATTTTTATATTTCAACGTATATATTGCGTATTTTTAATAAATAATTAAATAATATACTTTGTGCTTGTTTTAGTGTATGTGTTCTGGCAACGTAATGTTAAGAACCGATATATCCATTCCGCAACACGTAAACATCCAACAGCACCGATTGCGGGTGCAGTGCAGCCGCCGGATAGGTCGCAAGTACCATGACTGGATATGGGGAGATATCGAAGATGATAACAATTACAACTACGAGGATATTTTCGACTTGCGGTACTTATTCGAATGGAGGAGGTAGAAAAACAAAAAGAAACGGAAAATTGGGACTATAATGGATATGCAAATTATATTTTAGATCAAATTGAAAATATTTTTTTATAGAAATTAAGAAAAAAATATAATATACATTTTATAGTTATATATATAGTACTTTTTATATTATTTTATAGTTATATGTAGTATTTTTTTAGATATATTTTATAGTTATATGTAGTATTTTTAAATGTATTATTATACAATGTTTTTTTTAGTTTTATAATTATTTTATACAGTTTTTTTAATTGTATTATTAATATTTTAAATATATATATTATAGATATATCGCGTATCTTTTTTAATCACCCCTCAATCCTGCATGCTTTCCTCATCACACGACCGTCGATACATTCCTTTTCTCCATACACTCGCGCACGCACACACACCTTTAGCACGCGACCGTCGATATGCGATATCGCACCGTTGATGTCGATATTCTTTCTCTACACGCTGTGTTCACACATACGCACACATACTCACGCCTTCTCTAGCCGCGACCGTCGATACGCTTCTTTCTCTACACGCTGTGTTCACACATACGCGCACATACTCACGCCTTCTCTAGCACGCATACATGTGTAACCGTCTTCTCTGTTACGTATACACATGCGCAAGTGCCTTCTTTAGCACACACACACACACACATACACGTCTTTCTCTATCAAGCGCCTTCTCTCTAGCACACACGAACGCACGCATACGTTTCTTTCTCCGTGCGCTGCATTCACAAACACACGCACACACTTCTATCACGCATGTGCAAATATACAAAGGCGTATTTCCATAGATCGTACACTCACATACCTATAAATAGGACGTTCAATTCCGATATGTAATCAGATTTGGAAAACATGAGATTCGTGCGACAACTTTGACGATTTGCGTAACGAATTACGACGATAAATTACAATCGATGGGAGACGGCGGGATAAGCATAGTGCGATGCTGCCGAATACTATACGCGCCATCATTTGCGATCCGTCGAACTGTGGTAAAATCAACGTTTTGATAAATTTGTTGGAATGTCCACACGGTGTACATTTCGAGAACGTGTACGTGTACTCGAAATCGCTACAACAGCCGAAATATCGATATCTAGAGAATTTGTTGTCGTCGATGGAAGAGATCGGTTACTTTACGTTCTCCAATAACAGTGACGTCATTCCACCGAGCGAGGCGCGTCCAAACTCGATTTTCGTCTTCGATGACGTTGCGTGCGATAAGCAGGATGTCGTGAAAGAATATTTTTCAATGGGTAGACACTCGAACGTCGACTGCTTTTATCTCTGTCAGTCGTACGCGAGAATACCTAAACATCTTATACGCGATAACGCCAACCTGCTGATCCTGTTTAAGCAGGACGGTACCAACTTGAAACACGTGTACAACGATCACGTAAACACCGACATGTCGTATGATGGTTTTAGTGAATTATGTTGCGATTGTTGGCAGCGTAATTATGGATTTTTGATGATAGACAAGGACAGTGCACTTGCTAACGGGCGATACAAAAGAGGATTTAACGAGTTTGCAATACCGCGAAACAGTTAGTCGTTATTGATACCTTGTCGGGGTGAAATGTGCGATCAACACTCTCTGTTAACATGGCTGAAAACAAAGATATGCATGAGCGCGAGAAAATCGCGAGAGAAATTGAAAAAACGAGCAAATCGATTCGAAAGAAACATCGTGCTCTAAAAACCGGTAGGATCAAAGAGGATATCGTGACTAAGAGACACTTTGAACCGTTGATCGAACCGCTGCAAAAGATTATTGACAATTCCGGCGTACGCGCGATAAAAGAGAAGTCGATCAATAACGTTTCGTTCACCCGTAAACGTGAGAAGGAAGAGGGGGAAGAATATGCCAGTAAGAGAAAACGGTCGAACGTCTCGTTCGATATCTCTGCAACACCGCAAAAATCTAATCATTTACAAATTTCAAACGACGTACCAATGATAACCTCCACACCGCGTCCCACAACCGTACAACCAATAGAATCGCTTGAGAATGTTTTCGAAACAACGGATGATTCGCTTGCGACGATTGTTCGAAATTAGTTACAGACGTCGCAAGGACGAAAAGCGTTGCAAGCTCAATTTGATCCGCTGGGTCAAAAATATGTCGTGACTGTCCTGAGCGGTAACCGAGAGAGCAATGTAGACATAAACAATATATACGGTGTTCGTCTCGAGAATAATGGAATGATGCTCGGTAATAAACATTTCGATGTGGACAACGAGGATAATATAATTATCGACAATGTACGTTACGCTGGTACACCTGGTCTTTACGAATTGATCTTCAAAAAAATCCCTGCCGATGACATCTACACAGATGATGATTTACAAAAGTACAAAAGCATATTGTTTGCTACAAACGTGCATAGAAGCAATTACACCAAGGACAGTCAACTACGGAGCAACAAAGGATACAAGTACAAACACCTGATCGCACCGTTGATGTCGATCGAACCTACGCCGAAAAAGAAGAAATCTGGAAAGGGATTACCTCACGCTATGAAGTTAAATGATAACGCGATCGATTACGTGCACTGGGACAATCCCAATGAACTGGTAGATCGTCTGCGGTTACTCGAAGCAGTCGAGCCGGTCACAACGCGCACGACAACGAGATTCTGTCCATCATCGAGGAACTTCCGCGAAGCGGGTCTTATTATAAATTAATCTGTGTAACCGCGAAACGAGTCAGTCGATAGATCGATGTCATCCATATCGTATCAAGATTAAAAACAATGAGTAATAACGAACGGCGAAAAGACGGTTACAAACGTTTAACGAACAATTTTGAGCGGTTCCTGAATCAACAGCGAACGGTTCAGGAACGGTTGTCGGATAGCTATCAAACGGTGCAGGATCGCTATTAAACGACTCGGGAACGATTGTCGGACGGTTATCGAACGGTTGTAAATCAAGTCAAGAATAGTTACGAACGATTGTCTGATCGATTGATACCGGAAGACAAAGAACCACTGCTGAAGGACGATAGAAAGCAGTGATAAAAGATAATTCAAACGTGAAACGAACGCGAAAAAACGGGTATAGAACAGAAACGGAACAGAAAAAAACAAGAAAACAGAAAAAAACAGGAATGGAACAGGGAAAGAACAGAAACGGAATAGAAAAAACAGGAACGGAACAGGTACAGAACAGAAACGGAACAGAAAAAAACAGGATCAGAACGGGAAAAGAACAGGAACGGAACAGGTACAAAACGAAAACGGAACAGAAAAAAACAGAAACGGAACGGGTACAGAACGGGTACGGAACAGAAAAAAACGGGAACAGAACAGAGAAAGAACAGAAACAGAAAAAACAGAGAAAGAACAAAAACGGAACAGAAACGGAACAGAAAAAAACAGGAACAGAACAGACAAAGAATGGAAACGGAATAGAAAAAACAGGAACGATCGGTATGCGATCCATGAAACCGCCGAAATCCAATATTAGTTCCGAAAGGCGACGACTCGTCGAGGAACTGCATGCTCCAGCAAGAAGAAATTTTCAACGAAGACACGTCATAGTTCGAGGCTACGACGATCTATGGCAGGCTGATATCGTTGAGATGGTTCCGTACTCACGTTTCAACAGAGGCTACCACTACATACTCACCGTCATCGATGTGTTGAGCAAGCACGCGAGGGCCGTTCCGTTCAAGAGCAAGGGTGAAAGCGAGACAGCTGATGCTATCGTCGAGATAATTCGAGAGAGCGCAAGATGCCCGAAAAATTTACAGACTGATAAAGGAAAAGAGTTTTACAATGCCGATGTGCATAAAATTTTGAAAAAACACGATATCAATCATTATTCAACGTACTCGGTAATGAAGGCATCGGTCGTCGAACGATTTAACCGTACGCTGAAAAACGACATGTGGAAGAAGTTTACACTCAACGGCAAGTGGATTGACCTGTTACCGGATCTCGTGTCAAATTACAACTCTCGGAAACACCGAACGATCGGTACGCGACCCGTCGACGTAACCCCTGCTGTGGCTGAAAGACTCTTGAATACGGTGTACAGCTCGATAAAGATTGCTGGTCGAGCGAAATTTAAAGTCGGTGATTCTGTACGCGTGAGCAAATTTAAGACAGTCTATGAAAAGGGTTACACACCGAATTAGACAACCGAAGTGTTTAAAATTATTAAAGTACAGCATACCAGTTTCGTAACTTATTTACTAGAGGATTATCGCGGAACATCTATAGTTGGAGCGTTCTACGAGCACGAGTTACATCGTGCGACTCACCCGGACGTGTATCTCGTGGAGAAAGTATTGCGCAGGAAGGGTGACAAGGTTTACGTCAAGTGGTTGGGATCCGATGGATCACATAATTCGTGGATTCACAAAGACAATGTCATATAAGAATATTTTCTTTATTATAATCATATAAAAGTGTAAACTTATAAAAATAAAAATACAGTTTTTTTATAATAAGTAATACGAGACTTCTTTATTACCTATCCATTCATTGATCATCCTTAATACATTTTCTTATTAATACGTATTATAAAATGTATAATGTAAAACTATAAAATGTAATCAACTTTAATTAATTGTTTTTAGTATTAATTTTTTAATAGAAAATAACATAAAAAATGCGTACTATAAAATACAAATTACAATAGTATAAAAAAAGTGTGGAGATTTGCGTATTCGTTTCTAAGTTTGTTCATTCCGTTAGTTTTTATCTGTACACACTGTGTTTCTAATCTATGTTGCGGCTCTTCCGTGGTTTTTGGGGGAGCACCTAACTACTACTAGATCTATGGCGGCACTAGCATGTGCGGGTGTGAGCAGTATATATCCAATAAAATCTTTCTTAACAAAACGGTGTTTCTTTCTGTGTTTTCCCCAACAATTCTGGTAGCAGAGCGTGGTTACCACAACTGTGGAAAGAAGCTGCCGAAAAGTAAAAGAGCGAAAAGCCGATAACAAAATTTTGAGCAGCAATCAAGAGAGAAAGCGGACACGCGAGGAAGACCAAGAAGAAAGTAAGAAGAGACGCTCTAAAACAATGGACAAGATACCAGTAGGCTCGGTCCCACAACTCACAGCCACAAATTACTACGTCTGGGCCATGAAACTAGAAGCCGTATTAGGCTTGAAAAAGGCGAAGTACGTTCTTACAACGAATCAACCCGCGAACGATGCAAAAGAGCGCGAGAAATGGGACAGCGATAATGACGACGTTGTGTCAATCATAAAATTAACCTTGTCCGATGACCAGGCCATGCAGTTCGCGAGTGAAACTAATGCGAAGCATCTCTGGGCAAAAATAAAGGAAACCTACGTGGGACGCCTTGAAGACTCGAAAATCGATGCCACAGTCGAATTACGTAATATATCGATGGGCGACAAAGAAACAGCGGCAGATTACGTTGCACGTGCGAGAGGTATAGCCTCAAAATGCAAAGGTCTGGGCGTTAACATCTCAGATCGTGAACTCATTTACTACGTTGTGAGAGGTTTGAATGGCAAATTCAACCGCTTAAGAAATACACTCAAAACACAACGAGAAAAGAAACTAGATGACGTATTAGAAGATCTAAGAGAAGAAGAAAGGGAGCTGAATAACCAGAAAAAACGCAACGACGCGGCCTATGCAGCGAAAGATGGAAAACGCAACGCGGGAAAGAAATGTTACGTGTGCAAAAAACCAGGACACCTAGCAAAAACATGTTGGCATCGGAGATCTAACGACAACGATGATGAGAAAAAAGGCCGACAACAAGATAAAGGACGCGGAAACTAGCGCAGCGATGCGCAACAGCAAGGTCGTTCACAACAAAATCGCCAGGATGGACGCAACAACCGGAACGAGAAAGCCAATGAAGCCACCGATGATTATGCGTTCGAAGCAGACAATGAAGACTGTGCGGGTAATAGTTGTAGGGTAAGCTGGGTACTGGATAGCGGTTGCAGTAGCCACATGATTAAAGAAAAGTATGTAGCTAACGAGTTTATTCACATAAACGGTAATGTTTTTCTGGCAGGTAAGGGAAATGTGACAAAATCTGAAGGTATCGGGTCAATTAATAGCAGATTTGAAATTGATAATAAATACGGTAGTGACGTATGTCTTATAGATACGTTATTTGTACCTGAGTTAAGAAATAACTTACTTTCCATACGTAAATTGGACGAATTAGGTTATAAAGTAATATTCAGTAGTGGCCTAGCGTTAATCTATGATAATAATAAAGCCTTGGTAGGTAAGGGAATTAAAAACGGGTCTAAGTATATCATACAGAGCGAGATTACAGTTGATACTTGTTTTGAAAGTATCGCAAATATAAGATGTATAGATAGTGCAATGTTGTGGCACAAACGCTTGGCTCATTTAAATCCAAAATATGTTGATAAATTAATTAAAGAATCTCTTGTTGAAAATGCCAATAAAATTTGCAAAGGAGAAATCGAATGTGACTCCTGTAGTATGTCAAAATTAGCACAAAAACCTCATAAAATAATAGAGTACGAAGTTACGAGTAAGCCATTAGAACTTGTATATGTCGATTTGTGTGGACCTATGCCAAATGATTCAATTAAAGGCTCCAGGTATATGATGGTGATCGTGGACGATTACACGGGCATGTACTTTGTCTACTTTCTTAAACATAAAAGTGAATCATTAGATTTATGAATCATTACTTTATTCAATTTCAGAAAAAATTTGAGAATAGGTTAGAGACTAAGATTAAAAGCGTTAGAACCGATAATGGCCGAGAATTTATTAATGAGAGTTTCCGCAAACATTTAAATGAGTCAGGTATTAACCATCAGAAAACAATGCCGTTTAATCCACAAAGCAATGGGAAAGTGGAAAGAGCAAATCGCGTACTGTTAGACAGGGCTCGTACCATACTTAATGATAGTAAATTACCTTCCGAATTTTGGGCAGAAGCAATAGCAACAGCATACCACGTTTCGAACTTAACCCCCAGAAAAGGAAAGGCGAATACTCCGTTTGAGTTATTCTTTGGCCGTAAACCATCGTTAGAACATTTAAGAGTATTTGGTTGCGTTGCATTTTTTTATGTACCTAAACAACACCGCAATAAATTAGAACCTAGGGGCGAAATTGGCATAATGGTAGGCTATGCTAGAAATCGTAGCGGATACCGCATCTACGACATCAAAAATCATAGAATAATAGAAGAACGTACAGTCAAATTTCATGAAAACACTATGGGCTCTGTTTTTAATTCTATAGAACCGTCCGAAGAAAGACCTAAAGTTCTTGATTTTGAGTCATTGTTTGAGAAAACAAATGAGGAATCGTTTGATGCACCATTAGAAAAGGAGGATGATATACCCGAGGTTGATGTAGATGCGGAATCCGATAATGATTCAGACATAACTGATGATGGAAATGATCTGTTTCAAGATATTAATATAAATGTAAACCGTAGGAGTAGACCGAGAGGAACAACAAAAGCCGCAATGCAAATCCGTTCACAAGAAAAACAGCGAGAATGTGAAGCGAAATTACTGGAGCAAGGCGTTCGCAGGTCAAAACGAATTGCTGGCATCGGTACTGATAATGTTCCCGGACATGACGTTAATGATTACGAAGCTAACGAGATTAATGATGAGATAATCCCTAATGATCTTAAAGAAGCAAAAGAAGGTAAAGATTGGTCAAATTGGTATAAAGCTATGGAGGAAGAACTCGAGTCATTAAATTCTCATAAGGTATGGGAAATTGTTGAAAGACCACCCAATAGTAAAATCATAAAAAGTAAATGGATTTATTCTATCAAAAATTCGAGCGATCCGAAGAATAAAATAAAAAGATTTAAAGCGCGATTAGTTGCCGCAGGATTTAACCAAGTTAGACATAGAGATTACGAAGAATCATATTCCCCTGTAGTTAATATCGAAGCATGGAGAACATTATTATGTATTGCTGCCAAGCAGAACATGCGAATTCGTTTCTTTGATGTAAAGACCGCTTATCTCTATGGATCTATTAATGAAACCGTGTATATGGAGGCACCTCCAGGGTTTGAGAAAATGATTAGTCCTAACAAAGTATGTAAATTACGAAAGAGTATTTACGGATTGCCTCAATCCGGACGCAATTGGTCCGGATTGAGGCAATCCGTAAATACTCTTAAACGACTTTGCCAAGAATTGTTAAACCTGCATCTCAGCAGTTAGCTAGCGATAGTTGTATCTTCGTGTATAACAAAAATAATATTTTTATTTGCGTAAGTACTTATGTCGATGATCTTTCTGTTATAGACAATAACTCTAAAGCTGGTGACAAATTTATTGAAAAATTACGTGAAGTACTAGAACTTAATGAAACTACAAATAAAGGTACATTCTTAGGTATGGAAGTTAGGCAGTCCGAAAAAGAAATAACAATTTCTCAAGAACTATATATTAAAACATTGTTAACTAAGTATGGAATGTCAGACTGTAAACCAGTAGCTACACCTATTGTTCCAGGGCAAGACAAAGAACTTGATCAGCCTGATGAGCTTATAGAATCACAGGTCTACCAAGAATTAGTCGGAGAATTACTGTACTTAAGCAACAAAACTCAACCAGATATCACCTTTGCGACGAGTTATCTGTCACAATTTAATACTCAACCAGAAAAGCGTCACTATATAATGGCTAAAAGAATTTTGCGTTATTTATCAAATACCTTAAATTATAAGTTGCATTATGATCGAGAACCTGGTACTCTTAATGGAAGTAGTGATGCGAGCTGGGGAAATGGTATGAAAATGAAGTCTTTCTCAGGTGGGGTAATTCAATTAGGGAAATCACTTATAATGTGGCATTGCCGTAAGCAAAAGTGCGTAGCTGATTCTACATGTGAAGCAGAGTTATTCGCAATTAATGACTTAACTAAAAATGTAAAATGGCTAATTGGCTTGTTATCCGAACTTGGTTTTGAAATTATGTATAAGTTACTTGTACTCATTGCTAGCGATAGTCAATCGGCCATTGATGTACTCAAAGAAGCGAGGTCGTCACGTAAATTACGACATGTTTTGCTAAAAGTTCAATTTATCAAAGATGAGGTTGCTGAGAGACGTGTACATATATATTATGTTAATACTGATTTTATGAAAGCGGATTTTCTTACTAAAGCCGTGACCAAAGAAAAACTCGTATGGAGTAGTAAAGAATTAAACCTGTACTAATTAGTTTACAAAATTATAAAAACTCTACGCAGGTGGGGAAATGTGGAGATTTGCGTATTTGTTTCTAAGTTTGTTCATTCCGTTAGTTTTTATCTGTACACACTGTGTTTCTAATCTATGTTGCGGCTCTTCCGTGGTTTTCGGGGGAGCACCTAACTACTACTAGATCTATGGCGACACTAGCATGTGCGGGTGTGAGCAGTATATATCCAATAAAATCTTTCTTAACAAAACGGTGTTTCTTCCTGTGTTTTCCCCAACAAAAAGTTCATAAAAAATACATAAAATGTAATATATGTGTATAATATAAAATACATGAAGCGCTAAATGTAAAATTATAAAATAAGTGTAAAATGTAAAAAATAAAAAATATAAACTATAAAATATATGAAACGCTAGATGTAAAATTAATAAATATATGTAAAATATAAAATACATGGTAAATTAAAAGTACATCATGCGCAAAAGATAAAATATATACAACTATATATTATAAGGGTATCCGATAATGTCCCCACGGTAACGTTTCGATCGGGTACGAGATATCTCTTGTCGTCGTACGGACTTAGAGCAATTTTCGTTTCGACCACCGTATACTTCGTGTAACTTGGATCGTATACACGACTGGCGACGCGTCATCTCGATCTCATCTCTCAAACAGTGGGTGTAATCTTCGAACGTTATGGCTCGCACTATTACGTTATTCTTGACACCTTTTGCTTTTTTGGTGTCTTTTTTCCCATCCACCTTCAACGCGTACATTTTTGCTCTAAGTCCGACAAACTCGGTCATTATCGCACCATTGTTCTCGTCTTTCATTGGACCCGGTATTTTTTTATTTTTAAGAGGCATACCGTACATGTTGTCGACCGGATAATCGCTCGTGTCGAACCTAGCGATATCACGTTTTATCGTCTCATAAACATCATCACACTCGACATGGTATACGAGACTGTCGGTGTCAGTGTGCATGACTTTACATTTGTCGCGATACAGAGGTAGCATGTACTCGTGATGAAATTCGTACAGACACGTCTTAAAAATATCTAAAATGCACATGCCTACGTAAATCGGTTTGTTGAATTTCACCTTGAGTTTTTTTAGTTCGACGGCAATAAGATTCTCTGAAAAAATGCTACGACTATGAAAATTCGGTTTCGCGATCATTGCCTCTACACCATACCGACCTTTCCATTTCGTCAATAATTTAACGTCAACGTGATTACGTACATTCTCCATGGTTTTCCCGAATACCGCGTTATTCATTAATTTATACAAGTTTTTTTCAAAATCATTTTTGGCGCGAGTTCGGAATTGCGTGTTTAATTCTATGTATTTACATAGCCATGGAGATTGCGCGAATTTTAATACGCGGTGTATCTTCGCGATACGAAGACCGTGACGCGTACACTGCTGTAGGTTTTGGTAATGTATGATGTAACGCTTTTTATCGTAGAGCGTGGCGAGAAGTTTACATTCTCGCTTGCCGGGCAGTTTATCGCGCGTCGGGCATAAAGGTAGGTCAGTGTGCCGATCGTGAAGGTCTCGAGGATACTCGAGATCGACCTCGAGAATGTATCCCGTGGGTGAATCCGGAGCGATAGCGTTCACGTCGAAATTTGAAACGTCCTCGACCCATTGAAATTCAGTGTAGGGTAACGGCTGACACATCGCCCAGCCGTACAAATTATTAATGTCAAAGTACATAAGATACGACGATGGTTTCGATGGGTCGTATGTCTGCATGTATTTGTTGTTAGCCTGTG
This sequence comes from Monomorium pharaonis, assembly GCF_013373865.1. Classification (NCBI taxonomy): domain Eukaryota; kingdom Metazoa; phylum Arthropoda; class Insecta; order Hymenoptera; family Formicidae; genus Monomorium; species Monomorium pharaonis. The sequence continues at coordinate 17,849,506 of NC_050472.1, read as the reverse complement.
CGTATCTGCCTGAACATTGACTCAGACCACCGTGTACACTGCGTTCGATAAACATTATCATGTCTATGTCCGTAAGCAATTCAAAAGTAATATCGGTATATTTTAACATAGCATCCCACGTGTATCCGGGGAGAGTGTAATAATGCGCGAGATCGAGACCGTAACTTTCTAAACATTTATCACGGAAATTTTCAAAAATGTCAGCTAACAACAAGACATCCGTTTTCAGATATAGATCGCTGTATTCACCCAACGTTTGAATTGAGAACCGATGCCAGACGTTGACGGCGTGTGCGTAATCGCTCTCGGATACTGTATTGGAGGTCAGAGAACTATAAAAGGATTCGAGTGGTGGTAAACATGTGTCTTCCAATTTTTCGACGCGGTCAATGTACTCGTATGGAAATACGCCTTTTCGTGTCAATAAATCAAATTCTGCGTCGGATAAGTGTGAAAATTCGGAACGTACAATTTTTAGATTTTCTTTACCCAGAAATGATGCTAATTTTTCGAGACTAGTATTTAAAAATTTATATGAATCTATAAATCGTAACTTTATGTGATTATGTGCGTCTAATTTATCGGCGGTACTTATGACATGCTTTGTAAAAGAAATATACTTTTCTTTCGTGATGGGTAATAAATCAATTTTTCCTTTGAACGCTGTGGCTATTTCCTTGATAATAAAATGTGAATCGTATCCGGATAAATTATGGAAGACTACCGGTATGTACAACACATTTTGATAATATAAGTTACAAAGCGAATGCGCGGGACCGCGGTAACGACCGGTCAGATGGCAATGATCGCGCACCCGCTTATCATCCGGCGCAAACGGTTTTTCGCAAATATGACAATGTGTCGCGCTACGGTATGCCTCTAATTGTTCTTTCGATAACATCCCCATGGGGACATTGGCGCATAAACGAATCTTAACGTTATGTGCTAAATCTTCGAGTTGTTTAGCGAACCACAACACGCAATCGGGATCGCGACGAAACCGATACACGGATAACGTATCGTCGTACGAACATCGCACATAATACGCTATGCTATATACCTCGTGTTGTTGGTAGGCGTATGTCGTCGACTCCGTGTCAGGTTGCATCTTCCGCAGCACACATTCGAGATCGGCGTATACGACGAAGGGCACTCATTTCTTGTTGTGTATGTTACGGAAGCTCAGCCACTTATCTTTTTCATCTGGTAGTTCGACAGCACAGTCATTCAACTTTTGGCAGTCCACATTGTGCGATTGTAACTTTTCATTGGAACTGAAGTAATGTAGGCATTTGCAAATAACAAAGGAAAAAATTTATTTTTTTTACTGTTATTTGAAACAATTTATAAACACATTTATTAAGAATTATTACTTACCGATCGCAAATTTTTTGCACACGTGTTTGCTCAATTGCGATCCCACCAGGCGGGACAGATTTTTGATCCATGTGAAGTGACCCACGTAGTAGAAAAATTTTATCCTCTTCGATCCCGTACACGTTGACCGACACATCGTTGAGTCTCTCAAATTTCCCAATGTCTTTTAATATAACGGGAAACTTGATGTCGTCGAACTTTAAGACTGTCGTATAGTGAGGGTACAATGACACTCTTTCACTACGTTTCTTTGTAGGATATAGAGCGGCGACCACTGACCATGCAAAGCACGCATTGTCCTTCGATTTAACGTTCACAATTGCTTTTTTCAATATTATTTCTTGCGGCAATGTTACGTAACATCCCGCGTGTAGAGGATTATACTTGTTCACGTTTACAGTTAAATTGAGAATTCGTGAAAGCGCCCACCCGCTATCACGTTCTTGAAACTCTTCAAGTGACGCTAACGTGGGCTCGATGACACACCGCTCGTACCATTGGTTTAAATCCAACATTTGAAAGAGTTCACAATTTTTTGTGGTGATACTCTTATTAGCACTTTTTTCATCAGTCACAAATACACCGTTGAACGCGGTGTTTACTTTTACACAGTTGTGTCACTCGCCCAAAGTAGCGACTCTGTTCGCTTGCTCCAAGAGCTCGCGTTCCTCTAAATCGAATTGTTCTATGTTTTAGCGTCTTTTCGCACTTTTTAAATCACGTTACATTCTTCAACGGAGCACTTGCACGTGACACGTCTACATGATTTGCAGTGTCGCACCGAATCTTGCACTTCATAGTCAATCATGCATTTTCTTGCATTCTTTTTCACGCAGAATGAAAACACACGCTCTCATCATATGCTCAAAATTATCATTATTCTCATCGTCTTTATAAGCATAACGATTGCATGCATTAAAAAAATCGTTGTACATGTGCAGCATATTTATTTTAGAATTTTTTAAGAACACTTTAACCATATTATTTATCAACAATTTGATATACCTTCCAATACCAGCAGGAATTTTAATGTACATAGTATCGTATGCACGTAGCATCTTTTTAGCGATTTGATCATTCGGACACTGATTCAATATTATGGTATATATTTCCTGTCTTACGTGATAAGGCCAGGGATAAATAGATTCATTCTTTATACACACTCTATGTATCGCAACGCGTTCAAGCGTTCCACGTATACCAAGTTCTCGATCGCGTATAAATTGTACTGGTGATATTCGTTTATTGTTAAGAACATATTTGATATCTTCAATGTCCTCCTCATCCATGTTGTACGGTTATGTATTTAAAGTCTTTACAAGCTGCACACTGGGCACATGTTGCGCGGAATTATCACGTACATGGATTGACGGCAATTCGAGCAAGCCCGATGTTCCAAATTTTCTAAACGATTCGTTTGATGCTCCCTAACAGCACTCATCCCTTCTCTAATGTCCCACATGTCAATCATACACTCGGCACAGAGAGCTAGAGCACCACCCGTAGAATAAAAGAAAAATATTGCGCAATGTTCGGAACGCTCGTTCAAGTTGAGAAAATCTTCGTGTGAAACACATTTTTCCACACGATCGACAACGTCAATGGAATAGCCCGTAGAATGACTAGCATCGGATACTAAGCTGTCTTCATCATCCTCGTAGAAATTTTCGAAATCATCAACTATCATGTCTTCATCGTTGGAATTTTTGTAATCACTGCCTGCGATATCAATATCTTCTTTATCGTCCGCGATATTCACAATTTCTATATCGTCCGCGATATCCACAATTTCTGTATCGTCTACGATATCCACAAATTCTTCGTCGTCCGCGATATTCACAATTTCTATATCGTCCGCGATATCTATAATTTCCACTTTATTTAACTGATTAGCCATTCTTCAAGTTATAAATTTCACGATACTTAGAAATTAATTCACAAGACTTTGATTCGCTCGATTGAAGACTTCACGCTTACTGTGGCACCGTGCTCTTCCAGATCAATTATATTTTACTCTTAGCCCTTTGTCTTATGCATTTGTTTATAGTTATGCATAGCTAGCCGCTTAAAGCTGTCGGGCGATAAATGTCGATCAAATGTTTAAATATTTTAGCTACCGGTGCTCACTGCCGATTCATTATCTAGAAATTTAAGTTGCCGACGGTTCGGCGCTCCGTGAGATAAAAAATTCGTTTATAACAAGCAGCTACCGGATATGGTTAGCGTTATTTGTTTATAGCTTCCAAGAGCTGTCGAATAAATTTATCAGCTGCCGACGATTCGGCGCTCCGTGCGATAAATATTCTTAGAAATTTGTAATTGTTTATATCAGGTTGCAACTTGCATACTATTTTACTTAGAAATGTTTATACTGATAAGCGACAGAAAGACCCATACCCATAGATAAAAATTGTTTACCTATTACTACCTATTGTATACCTAATTACTACCCTTAGCCGCAGGGTCTAATTGTTTATATCAGGTTGCAACTCGCATATAGTTTTACTTAGAAAGTCTTAAGTAATTGTTTATATCAGATTACAACTGAGATTATATAAATGTTTATACTGATAAGCGGCGATCGAGAAGTAATTGTTTATATCAGGTTACAACTAGCATGTTGTTTACATAAAAAGTTTGTACTGATAAGCGGTTATCGACTGGTATTTGTTTATATCAGGTTACAACTGAGTTTATATAAAATGTTTATACTGATAAGCCCCACCTCCCTCCCCACGACGTCATACCTCCCCGCGACGTCACACTCCCGTGACGTCATACCCTCTCCCCCGTGACGTCATACCCCCCTCCCCGCAAATACCCCCCGCCTCTCACCCCCACTGAGATCCCCTGGGTCAGAACCACCCTTCTATTCCTACTATAATTCTATAAAAATTATTTAAACAAATTGTTTACTAACAATTTATTTTAATACTTTTTATCAAAAATCTTTTTTATATCTTTGTATAACATACTCACCGTAATTAATTTTGCCTATCGCTGCTGAGTCAACTATGAGAATTAAGTAATTGAATCAAATAAATATTTTAAATAATTAAATAAATACAAGTACACAAATAAATAATTAACAACTAAAAATAAAAAATAATAAGAAATTAAAAGAATTTCTAACTGTATTTATTTTTATTTATTTACTTATTAGTTTATTTAGTTATTTATTTATCTATTTATTTATTAATTTAAATTTATTTATTTATTTGGTTATTCATTAATATCAAAAATAAAACTAAAGTTTTAAGTAAGGAAATGTGATAAGCGCGTAGAGCCCGTGGAGCCACATGGCACTTTACGCTTCTGCATACACCGGCCGCGCGCCGTCTGATTGATCGACTTCATTTATTAATAATTCAGTAAATAATAATCTAAGCCAAAATTGGTAAAGAAACTTTTAGTTTAAAATTTTACTCTCTTTCACTCTGTAAAATAAGAATTATTCATTCTGGGACACCCTGTATATATTAAATACGCAAAATATTTAATACTCTACTACTAAAAATATTTAATACTCTACTACTGACTTGATCTGAGCCAATTCTCAAGAAAATGTTTTTTTTTTTCATACATGCTATTATTTTTATTACACGTCAAAAAGAATTGACAATTATTTTACACAAAAATTTTTTTAGGCAAGAATTTTTTTCAAAAGTACGTAAAATGAATATCTTTAAAACGTCCAAATATGAATGTATTTTGAATATCCAGTAATATACGTTCTTAAAACATTTGTATTACGTCCATGGACGTTTGGACAAAATAAAAACCAAAATCAAACGTCCATTGGATGTTGTGTGCTGTCTTAAATAGTCTTCAAGTACAACTAAAAATTGTACGCTTTATATAGTTCCGATCCTAATCCAAACCGATAAAAAAAATGCACTTTTAAAAAAATTTTACTCAAAAAAAAGCTCAGAATCTTGATGCTCTTGACATTTTTTTCCATTTTTCGCGGCAGCATTCGAAAGAGCACACTCAATACCCTCTAGAAAAGTACTATTTGATAAAAAATTTGTCCGTTTTATACAAAGTCTATGCCGTCAAAGTTTGTGAAAAAATTTTGTGCATTTGAGCGTTAAAGGGTTAATGCCCGATGGTATTTAATGGAAAATTATATCACATATTTCACTAACATTAAAAGTGTTAATCGCACTGTAGATTATGCAAAAAAGTTGATAAATCTGTTCAAAATATATATAAGTGAATTACATATATTATCATACTTATTAGAATAAAAACGTATTTATATTTATTTACATATGTAGTTGCTTAATTTTTAAATGTTATACTAATCACAAGTTGTTTCTGTCAAAAAAAGGGAATAGAATTTTTAAATTTCTATAAATAAATTGATTTTTATGGAATATAATTAATATAATAGTCACTTTTTCAATTACTATATGTATTTATTTAACCGCGGAGGATCGCTCCATTTGGTAACGATTTGATAAATTATTTTGAAGTATACAGCATAGTTCACAGTGGTGAATCTAAACTGCCTGGAAATTATAGAGGTGTTATTATATAATAAATAATTATATACATATACACACATAGAGGTATCCCTATATAAATGGCCATCTTTTTTTATTTTGCAAATTAATAGAGCTAAAGTTAGCAAAAAAAAAAAATTAAACAATTTGTAGTCAATTCTATTATATTATGAGCACAATTAGGATTTAGCTAGATTTACATTTTGGAGGATGGGCTAAAAAAATTTCTATATTTTTTTATACAGAACGAGATTATCGTTTTTTTTTAAATTACAAATTTTTTTAACATAATACGAAACAACAAAAATTTTGAATATCTAACTCAAGTGAATCACGGAAGAACAAATTGAATAAATACTAAAAACTAACTTTAAAAAAACAAGCAAAGGAATTATTTTTTTAGGCAAAGGAATTACAACACACAGCCTTATTTCAGTTTAAATTTAACATAAACAAAGTATTAAAAAAACAAAAATATATTCTAAAAATCATTAGTATAGAGCAACATATAAAAAAATTAAGGATATGTAAGTTACATTGATTTTTAATAATTGTTGATGTTTAAAATATGATTTTACTTTCACTCTTTAATTCTTATTCTAGAAAAAAACTCTCGACATATAACGTGTTACGACGATAACAATGACTGCTTTGCTACTGAACGCCGAATTTGGTTTTTCTGCAGTTACAATATACAGTTGTTGGCGCAGGAAAGAGACAATCTTTGGCGGGAAATCTAAATTTATATATATTTTTTTTATATGAAATTTTAGGATGCGTTCTAAAATTCACTACCAATACTAAAAATTTATAGTTCATATACGAATACTATAGATTTTCAGTACTAGTAGTGAATTTTGTGCAGCCTTAGTCATTGATTTGAAATCTTGGAAAAAAAACATCATAGTTCTTTTTCCCGGATACTAAGCACAATAATCGCTCATAAAATTATTTATATTAAAATAAGAAGAGACATGTAAAACTTTTTTTATTATTGATTTATATTATAATCAAACGGGCCAATGTATTACATGTCAATCGCTATACAAGTATCAGAAGTTAGCCGTAGATCCGAAAATAAAAAAGTAATTATGAATCATGGAACTTTAATTCTTCTAAAATTCTCTCTCTCCCTTTTTCTCTCTTGCATAATTTTTAAATAGTTTTAATTTTAAAGATTGAAAAATTTATTTGATGCACATTTCAATAAATTTTGAAAAGTATATAAAATTGCATAATCAAATATCAGCACAAAGATCTATGATAGAAGAACTATGATAGAGTAAGGCATATTATCTATTAGGTGTGTTTGTAAATAATTTTATTATGCCACACATACTCCTTAGAAAAACGCAACAATTGGTATCATATCAAAACATTTATATTATTGTAACAGTTATACATGCTTCTCCATTCTTTAAGATAGATAATTTTTCTGAATACAATTGTGCTCACAATAAAATTTAGTTTAAATCATTAAATGTCATATTATTTTTATTAGAACTATTTCTGTTAATTTGCAAAATGAGAAGGGCCAATTATATAAGGATACGGTGTGTAAGGATATATATGTACACACACACACACACACGCGCGCGCGTACATATTATATACAATTTAATTAGCAATATGTAATACTCAATATTTCGTACGAAAATTAGAAATAATGTCGAAATCTTTTCTAGTTTGACTCAATTAACCCATTGATGCACAGAACATTCCAGCAATATTGCAACTGTGCAACATTTTGATAATGTGTAATGTTGCTGCAATACTATCAAAATGTTATATTAATATATAATATTATAAATGTTATAATTATCTGCAATTGTATTCTATGCTGTATGGAATATCGCTGAAATGTTATATTGTATTCTGTGCTGTATGGGAAGATGTTAAAAATCGTAGAAAATCGTATTTTTTCACAAAAAATATTACGTATATAACATTATTTATATTTTAAATCCTTGGTTTCACTGAGCGAGCGTGCGAATGTTCAACTGGAAATTATAACAGGCTCGATGAATCTTTTCATAGTACAATATCTACAATAAGTTCCAAAAATATTGCAATTTGCAACATTTCTGCAATATTGTTAAAATTTTATATTGTACTATATAGGATTATGATATGTATAGTAATAATCAAATCTTCTACACGATTTAGATTGGATATTTCTTTAAAAGCATATAAGATTTTGCTCGTTAAATGCCAACGTAATCCAACATTTTTTGGTATTGCTGAAGACAATATGAAAATCGGTACAAAGTATATTAACGAAAATCAACATAATAAACAGTTGCAGCGCATAAAATTGAAATAAAGCTAACGGATTCTATCAAAATCAAATTTATCCGAGTCAATATATGATACAAGAATCAATGAAAACGAGATAAAGAATCAGATAATTAACGTTCTCCGAAAAAACGTAGTGCACATCAAAATGGAGATCATTCATATAAATAATCGTATATCTGTTTATTTTAGTTTTTATTTAATATTGACCAGCCTAAATTTCAATTTTACGAATTTCATCCCCCTCCCTTTCTCTCCTTCTCACCCCTCGGTTCTCTCTTTCCCTCTTTCTCTCCTTCTCCTTTCTGCCCCCTTTCTTTGTTCTTTTTCCTCCTCTTACTTATGAAGTAAACAAAACATTTCAGCAATGTTGCAGCAACTTTCTACAATATTGCTAAAATGTCATATTGTATTTTATGGTGTATGAAACTTTTCTCTCCTATCACACGTACGCACACACGCACGCATGCACACACGCGCACACATGCACACACACCTATATTAAGATAGATAATACATAGGACTCGTCAAGGATGCTACATATAATAAATCATGATAGCTATTTTTTAGTTTTCACATATATGCGATTATAAGTATAATTATTTTTTGGAAGGTTTTTTGGAATGTAATAAATATTATTAACTAGTACATGTTAAAAATAACGTTAAGATATTTTATAAATTGCTGCAGACCTTTCAAAAAAAAGACGGAAGAATTTTTCCATAAAAATGTACGGAGGAGTGGTTTTAACACATGTCATTTACAAATAAAAAATGTATATTGTACACAATACCTTCATTAGTTTTTATCATTACGCAAAAACCAGAACGCACTTAAAGCTAAGGATACTTAAACTGATCAACCTGATGTTTCATCAAAGATTTTACGATACATTTCAATTATATTATTGACATCACATTCTGTAAAAGATTAAGCTTTATTATATGTAAAAATAACGTACAACCAAGTAAAACCTGGAATTTAAACTAATTGATTATTTAATTTAAACACCTTTATATACAAATAAATGTGAAGTCTGACTATAAAATAACCTAATTTTTTATCAAATTACCTTGATCCTCCAGAAATAACAAGTAGAATGTGTTGACTTAGCTTTTTTCTCTTATCTTAATATAAAAATTATGCATTTTTATAATGGATTTTCAGCATTAATTTGATTAGAAATTTCACACTGATACGTTACTCAACTTTAATCCTCTAATTTCTGGCAAACGGCACAAGAGTTGCGTCAAATAAAGATTGCTGTTTTGAATAACCTGACTGAAATTTTTAGATTAAAGCTGGTTACATACTTTCCATAAAACGTAACAGTAAGGTTTCGATATATTGAATTAGGTGATTATAACCGTAACCGACTGAATCGAGTATATGATTGGTCGAAACTTTACTGTTTTACAGAAAGTGTGTGTGAAGGTCTTAAAATGAAAGAAAAACCTGAGTCAACCTTGTATTTGTTATTCACATATCGTCGGAATAGAAGGGCGTTTAACTCGGAAACCGATTGAAAAAAACGTTAACTCGGAAGCCGGTTAGAAAAGGCGTTAACTCGTGCTCAAATTTTTTGCTTCAATTTAAGTTGACAGCACTGCCAAAATAACTTTGGTGCTCTACTTATATGTGCATATTAATTTTCGTTCTAATATGTTTATGTTTTAAATCAAGCACCAAAATTATTTCGGCAGTGTTGCCAACTTAAAATAAAGCGAAAAATTTTAGCGTGGGAATTAACACCTTTTTCAACCAACTTTCCAGTTAACGCCTTTTCCAACCGGTTTCCGAGTTAATGTCCTTTTCAATCGACTTCCGAATTAACGCCCTTTTCAATCGGCTTCGGAATTAACGCCTTTTTATTTGGAAGCGACGATATAATATACACAATTACAGCGTACAAATCATGGACATGCATACTTATGCAGCAGAACAGCAATACTGTAGTAATTTTATAACGTTTCTGCAAGATTGTTGAAATATTAAATTGTATTTTGTGTTATATAGATTATGACAAATCAATTTGATATATTTGTAAAAAGAAAAGTACGATCACACTTCAATACTAAGGTAGTATAACTTTTTGTTTTGGATTATGACACATGTATTTGATTATTTTAAGCACGTTTGAAATTGGTCATGTAATGAAAAAGATTTATACCGATATATATGTGTGATGCATATAAGATTCTTTTGATGATTGCTTGTAAATAACATTTTAGTAAACAAAATATTAACAGTATTCTGGTACAAATTTTTATTAAAATTCTTATAATTTTTTCAGAATTTTTATAAATTTTATTATATAAACTTTACAAATTTTTTTATTTGTATGTGAATTTGAAATACTTTTTAGAAATACTAAGGAAATAATTTGCAAAAATGTAAATATTTTTCAGATTTTTTTAGATTAATATGATATAAACTAAAATACTCAAATATTATAAAAGAATATTTAGACCAATATTAATTACGAGAACAGAATTTTGCCGCGTCCATCTGTCAGCAATGTCATGCACCATGCGCTTAATCCCATTACAATAAAAGAAAAAAAAGGTTTCTTTTAAAACAAATATGAAGATATTAAAAAGCATTTTGTTACATATTTCTATACGTATAAATGATATATTTTGATATATTTAAACAATTTTTTATTATATAATTTTTTCTAAGAAATTATATAAAATTTGAAAAATGAAAATTTAACCCTCGGAGAACACACCTTTATTTTCAATTAAGAAGAACACTCTGGGTCAATTTGACCGTATGTATTTTTTGATTTGCTCCCATTTTAAATGTTTCCATCTGATTAGCCAAAAAAATTTTTTAATATACTTCAAACATTCTAGAATAAACTGATATTCTTAAAACATGTCGTTAGAATTATTATATTTATTAACAATTACACAGTCCAACAAAAAGAATTATTATTGCATAGCTGCAGCAAACAATGTTTTCTGGTCATTTTGAAGTCGCTGAATCTGAATTTGTAGAAACTGTAGAATTGACTCATTACGTCAAGTTATTAACATATACCTTATCAAAGTACTAAAAAAAGATCATTTTAAACATTTTTCGTTGAAATAATTTTTTAATTTACGTTTAGAGTCCAATAGATGATGTTGTTTCTCATTTACAGGTTTGGTCTTCAAAAGTTTCAGACTTGTAGAAGTCCATCTTAAGCAATTTAAGCTTGTGGACTGCGAACTTACGTGCTTATCAATGTTTTAAAGGTTTATTTATGTATATTGAGTTATTGGATCTTTGTTATGCAACAAGGTACAATGTTACGTTTTTGAATGTGTTATTTGAACGGATAGATTCTCAAATCATCCTTTTTTGGTACTTTGGTAAAGAATATGTTAAAAGCCTGACGTGACAGGTAAATTCTGCAGTCAGATTCAGATTCAGCGACTTCAAATTGATCAGAAAACATTGTTTGTTGTATTTGCGCAAAAAATAATTTTTTTTGTTGGACTTTGTTATTATTATTATTAAATATTTTAATAATAAAATTATAATAGTATAATAAAAATATAATATATCATAAACCCCAAACTACCATCAGGAGGCCTTCGGCCAATGTTAAAACTGCTTTAAAGATATTTTTGAACAAAGTTGATGTGGATTAAATTGACCTAGAGTGTTCCTTGACGGTTAAAAAATAAAAATTGGAAAAAGGTAAAAAAATTAAAAATATATTTTTTTAATCTTAATAAATTTAAAATATGAAAAATGTTTAAAAATGAGGTAATGTAAGAAAATTTTTGCTAAAATATACTTGCAATATACCAACAATTTGATAACAGATTCCAGCAAACTAAGATAAAGAATGACTGCAAAAATAGCCCATTTTTCACTCTTGAATTTGGACTTCTACCTGGTACTGAATGATTGTTTATGATGAGACATTAATTTTTAGAAAGTTTCAACTAGAGCCAGCTTATTATTCACGAGATATGGAGGGTCAAAGTTGCCAATTTTACTAACTTGTTTTAAAACATTGGAATGAAAAATTGCCAGTTAGAAAAGTTATTTTGTAAAAGTATCTAGTTACAATTACAAGTTACCGATTTTGAAAAAAAAACTCGTTACAGTTAGTTACTAAAAAAATAACAAGTCGTTACTTTTCAGTTACTTTTTTCTTAAATAATTGTACATTATTTTAAAATTTAAGAAATAACAATCTTACATTTTATGCTTTACTAACTGTTGTATATTATGTGCTTTAACGAGTTATTTTATGTACACTAAATGAAAAGTTTATAAAGATAAAAGACTAAATATGTTACTATTATCAGAATTTAATGAAATATAAGGCTACATCAGCTACATCATATATTAATTTATATATTTTCTTCATTACACACACATACATCACGCACGCATGCACGCACGCACACACACGTATGTGGGAGGACTATTGTAATTCATAGACTAGTAAATAGTTTTTGATTCAAAAATTAATTGGAAAAATACTGAACTGAAAAAAGATGAACAAGTTCTTCAAGAGAATACTTACAAAATTGACCTGGAAAAAGAAAAAAGTAATAATTATATTGTAGCCCTAAGGATTGGTTGGAAAAAATGTCCTGGAAAAGATAATAAACAGCGCCCTAAAAAATAAAATCTTGTAACTATATATATTTACCTAAAGAGAATTATATTATACGCAATTATACAATACGTAAGTTAGTGAAATTAACAATTTTGATTCTTTACATCTCGGGAAAAAAAGCTCAATTTGAAACTTTCTAAGGATTAATGTCTTATCATTAATTATAATTCAGTAGCAGATTGTCAGCAAAAAGTTAATCTATTTTAGCTCTTTCAGTGTGAAAAACATGACATCTACCAACATCAAGTTATCATGAATTTCTAAATAAGTATTATAAAAATTATTCGAAAATCAGTTTCTTATGGTTCAAACAATAATATAACATTTTAATAATATTACAACATTGCAATATTTCAATATCAAAAAAATTTTACAAAATGTTGCAACTTTATTGGAATATTTTCTAAAAACGTTTCTAAGATCAAAAATTTCAAAGGATTTTGCACAGATTTTGTGAAAATTGGTTTTCGGATTAAATTTTGGTAAAAATAGTTCTTAACTTGCTCAACAAAAGTCTCAATGGCCTCACAACTCACAAAAACTAATAGATTTTTGTGAACGTGCCTTCAAAGCGAAGTTTTTTGATTCACACTCTGTAACTTACCAACTGGTTTATTTATATGTAATATGTGTTTGTATGTGCCTAATATTTTATTCAGCAATTACTGTAAAAAAGTAAATACACAAATTATTTATTATTAGGCTTCAACATCAGCTGCTAAAGAATATAGATCATTTTCATCTTTATGTTTGACATTTTCATCAGTCCTTATTTCAGTTATTATTGTTGATTTTACGTGAAAAAAATGCTTGAAAAGTTATATTTTTTAATATAACATTCGTTATTGTGAAAAATAATACCATATGCCTTAATAATTGAATTAGTAAGATACTCGCATAGGACATAAAAAGATCCAGGTTTTAATTCCGATTAAGGTACTATTTTTGCAATAAATTTTTTACAATTTGTTTCCGGAGATTGAAAATCTTATAGACGCTTCAGAGCATCAATACTATACAATTTCAATTTAACCAATCAACTGAATTGTTTTTTTTACTCCCTTCGGATTGTATCTATTGGTCTGTTGTGCCAGATGCTATTTTCTTTATTTTCAAGTAAATAAATCTCAAAGAATTCACAAAATATCTGATAATATTATAGTTGACAATGTTATAGTAATCATTTTCTATCACCTACATTTTTTAAGCAGGAAACAAAATACAGGCTTGCCAGTTTTAAACTTACGAGCAAATATTATTTGTCTTGGGTGTTTTAGACCTATAAATATATAGTCGGTAGGTTAATTTGTGAATCTACAGATTTTGGCTTTACATACAAGCTGTGTTTCAAGCCTAACAAAATTGCTACGCGCAATTCGTGCGTGGAAATAGTAAAAATTTATACAAATTATTATTAGATATCAATACATGTTGCCGACCAATATAGACAATTTTCATTTTTATGTTTAAAATTTAAAATTATGATATCAAATTCATAATTAATAATCTTTAAAATCCTTATTAGTATAACTAAATATTCCAATAATATTACAGAAATTTTGTAACATTTTTGCAATATTGCTAAATATATTGTAATGTTATTATAATATTGTTATTAAAATGTTACATTTTGTATTTCGTGTTGTTTGAGTATATGTATTATCATCTAAATCTATATATATATATATATATATATATATATATATATGTATGTATATATAAATGGGCTACATATTTTATCTTTCATTTTAACATCACATACCGAAAGTGTTAACTGTATTTAAATAAAATATATTTTATTAGTTATAAAATGACAGATTTTTTACTCACTTTTGGCGGTCAATTTTTTATAATATTGTTAGCAAATTCTGTTACATATGTTTTTGCTAGTATTTTGTTGACACAAACACTATGGAATTTGTTTTTGATAGATTTAACTAAGATATTACATTAAAAGCGCTAATTTTGCATCTTTTCTGCGTATATCTATCGACGAATTAATGTCTACATACTGGATTTTATGTCCAATATGTAGACATTATATAAAATCTTTGGTAGAAACTATTTGGTACATTTACGCCCATTTGAAAGGTCGTACAGAATCATGAATTCTATGACAAATAAATAGTTTGCAAGAAGAGTTACAATTTGTCAGAAACAAACATCAATAACAATGATAAGCTCAAGTATTAACAACATTAACAACATCTGTATTTATAATTTATCATTATTGTGATCATCTTTTTTTTCCTTCCTTTTTATATTGAATAGTTTGTTATTACAATCATGATCAGTCTTTCATACATTTTCAGTTCCACTTGACGTATAATTATCTAATTGGCAATAATAATTACCATTATGTGATCATTGTCTTCAGCAACATTGTTTCCATATGGTCTTAATCATCACTATGATTAATTTTTCCGCACGATCGTACAGTTATCTTATCGCAACTATATGCACTGCATTGCTCTGGTACCGACCATGCTTATTAATTACATATGTAACATAAAATAACAGCATAATCCTATACAATACAGAACATTTCAGTAATACTGCAGAAATATTGCAGTCACTTTGCAATGTTTCTGCAATATTGTAATATTATTATAATATTGCACAATATTGCTGAATTATATTGTATTTTGTGCTGTATAGGCTCATTTCAATATAACACAAAATACGGTATAACACTTCAGCAATATTGCAATAATGTTGTTGGAATGTTCTGCCTAGGGTTATTGGCCACGAAATTCTATAATTATTGTAAATGATACGCATAAAATTGGTCAGTAGCCTCGTTTACAAAATATAAATAAAAAGTGGTTTAATCTTACAATACATTTATCAACACATGTTCGTATATATAACCGCACATTTACAAATATATTATAATATAAAATGTTTATCCCAAATTCTTTTAGTAAACAAAAACGAGCACTTGCAATCTGTTCGCTCGCATATAATTATGCAATATACATTTCATACAGCACAGAATACAATAAAATATTTTTAAAATGTTGTGGCAACATTGCAATATTTTTCCAACACTTTACCAACATTGTAGAAAAATTGCAACGTTTGAACAAAAAGTTACTGCAACATGGAATGTTCTGTGCCGTATGAGATATTATGCGGTAGTATACATGTTCTAATACATAACACTAGAAATATTCGAAATATTCGAATCAAAGTAACCAAATATTCGGGAGCTTCGTCTGTAAAGAGAAATAATTTATATGACCAGTGTTTTTTAGTTCTATACTATAGATCAGATACTGTAGAAACGGAAATATAGCAGCTTCGTATATGTATAATTGTACGATATATACAGGGTGTCCTATAAATGGGAAAGAACATAAATGGGAAGAAGTTTCTTAAATATAAACATATTTATGCGCGCGCGCGTGTGTGTGTGTGTGTGTGTGCGCGTGCATGCGTGCGTGCATGCATATTTACGCATATATATATGTATGTATATAATAAAATATATATAATAAATATATACAATAAAATAAAAATGTTACATAAAGTATAAATAAAAATATTTATTACCATTGTCGAAATATTTTGATTTAGAATAATTACTTTTGCACACACACGTACGCATACATGCACGCACGCACGTACATACACACGCACAAGTAAAATCTATTAATGATTCTATTTTTACAAGTGCAACATTGTTATTATTAAATGTATGCCCCTTATATATTTCATTATTTTGTATATAAAAATATTAAGGTAATATCATCGAAAAGTAAATATTTTCTATGTGAACATCTCGTCAAAATGGAATAAAGTATAATTCAGAGTATATCTCATAGAATATTTGCTTTAAAACAATGTTACTTTAATAATTTTATAAATATATTTTTAGGAAATTGTTTCATATAAAATAAATCGTATTGTTTCATGTTATAAAAAATCTGGAAATATTAAAAATTGTGACCTTGGAAGAGAAATAAATATCTTCTTTATTCTTTTTTTTATATTTTCATATATTTTTAAATATATTTTCAAACATACTTTCTATCATAAAATTATGATAAAAATATTTTTATATTTAGATTATATGGAGAGTACCTTGTGTATAATTAAAAATAATTCAAATTTATAAAAAATATATATGTATATTAAATAATAAGCTTATTTTAGATTGAAAAATAAAGTTTTATTGTTTATATTCAAATAGATATTAAAGTGAATTCGGTAGTAAAATTTATTCAATTATTTGCATTCATCTGTTTAACAAAATCAAAATTTTTTGTAAAAAAAATTCACGCAACATTTTTATCTTAGTTTTTTATGTAATTATTCTTTCGATTAAATTACCAATTACAGGACACCTTATATATGAACAATTTCCTCAAAAGCATCGATATCGACAGATTTGGGTTTTTTTTCACATCTTTGTGCGATACAAAGTATTTAGTTAAAAAAATAATGATACAATGTCAACAAGAGCCAAGGGAGGATGTTAAAAATGGGCCGATTTTTGCCTCCGAAGGTGAAAGTAAAAGGAATAGTGTTTTTTATAGATTTTGACCTCTTAAATACGAAAAAAATATTGAGATGTTTGTGGGCATTGGGAAACACCGTGAAAATTGAACAAGAAGAATGTGGTAAATTGTAGAAAGGATGATGTGTTGAGCCATTACAAAACCCATATAAGTTTCTTTTTTAAGGTCTAAGAGAAAAAAGATAAAAAAAAGTACGTTTTATATGCGTTTATAAGTGAAAATGTAAGCAATTAAACTTCTGACTGTGTATATAAGTGTAAATAGATTCTTTGATTTATTTACTTATGTCATTTTGTAAACTTGCTATAATTTTGCAAACTGTGTGTGAGTATGCTTTGTCCACTTCACCTTTGCAAAACTATCTTATTGTATCTTTCGCTTTTTTTAATCTCATTCGCCAAACCCGAAACCGCAATGAGAATGGCCACGACAAGATATTGGTTCCATTTTTCTTTTTTTTGTTTTTAATGTGTTGCATTTTTATTTCTATATATTTTTATTTTTTTTTTTTTGTAAATTTCAATTTTCATCATTTTTTTACATTTTAATTAAATAAAAAATAAAAAAAGAAAAAAGAAAATAACACTTATATACACAATCAGAAGTTCTTGTTCTTCAAATTATTTTCAGATTTTTGCAAGTACCTCTGTTTCCACATTTAATTGCTTACATTTTCCCTTACAAACGTACACAAAACACAGATTTTTGCAAGTACCTCTGTTTCCACATTTAATTGCTTACATTTTCCCTTACAAACGTACACAAAACACATCTTCTTTTATCTTTTTTCCCTTTAACCTCCCCAAAAAACTTATACGGATGGGTTTTGTAATGGCTCAATACATCATTTAACCCAGCTAACCATTTGCTGCCAAATTGTCAGCAGACTGCTAAAAATTTTTTGCGGAATTAGGCTGCCAAAATCATGGCCTACTGTGTCCTCGAGTGCGTCCCAATTGCAAGCAAAAATTGTCATGAAATCCTGATATCAAATTGGGTGCAACACCAGAGCAGATCTGTCACTAGCAATACAATGACAAATTTACACAGCAAATTGAGAACAGGTGTTGCAACGTAAACTCACAGCAGATTTGCGCCAAATATGCAGTAGATCTATATTCATAAATGACGACAGATTGGCGACATATTTGTCGAATCTTTTCATTTTTATAGTTATAATTTTATTTGAGAATAGATGTAGGCAATCTCCTGGAAAGATTTATTAATTCAGGGGTAGGAACAGATTGAATAATTAACCCCTCACTCTCCTTAGCATCTAATATTTCCTATAGAAGGGCCTCAATTGGTCTATCTATTTTCTTCCTTTATATCGCAGGTATATCGTCGATTCTAGATGCAATTAATTTCATTAAATTTCTTGTAGTTAAATGTCACTCTAAAAAAATAAAAATACTACCAGTATTGTATCATAAAAGTATAATGTGGTGGTCCTCCGCCACATCGGACACCTCCACAGGCGCAGCGAAGGAAGGTAATTTTTGCTTACCTTAGTCGCGCTGCGAGTGGTCTTTATGTAGAGAGTTGGTTGCATTTTACTTCTGAGAGAGTAGGCCGCCTATCGACGGTGCCGCGCTTTTTATTGCCAATTTAACATTTGGACAGATCTGCTGCGTTTCTGGTATCAATCTGTCGCGTACTTTGACGCACAAATATTGTTGCATTTCTACAGGCAATTTGATGATATTGTTTGGTGTTTGTCGTCAATCTGTCATCAATACTTTTAATAAATCTGCTCGCAGTTCACTATTATTTTGTCACGTATTCTGATGACAGACATTGCTAAATATTTGCTGAATATCTGCTAACAGTTTGCAATGATAAGATATGTTTCTGATTTGTCGTCTTTTTGGCAACAGAATCTATTACCAACATTTGTCACAACAGAAATGGTTATCGAGGTAAATTACTACAATTTACAAATATTTTTGTTCAATTTTTACAGTGTTCTCCAACACCCACAAATTTCTCAATATTTTTTCGTATTTAGGAGGTCAAAATCTATAAAAAAAACACTATTCCTTTTACTTATACCTTTGGGGGTAAAAATCGGCCCATTTTTTACATCCTCCTTTAATAATATTTTGTATAATATTTCAATCTAATATTATTTGCTTAAAAGTCAATAATAATTGGTGACATGATATATAATTTCCAAATAATTGTTTTACAGTATTACTACACTAGTATTCTATCTTCAATGATAGATGATCACTAGCTATCATTAATATCCACTCAATCGTAATCTTGTAATCTTTTTGGAATTTTATGAAACCTGACATTGCTTTCATCATGAACCTCTCTTTGATCATTCCATGTATTAAGTAAGAATATTAAATCGAGAAGAATTGCGATTTATTATAATTAATTTATTTATATTAAAAAGGAATAGAATTAAAATGTTTATATTATGTATCATATTAAGAATTATTATTAAATAATAATAAATTAAAGCATTATCGAATTTGGCTTTCATTGGTTTTGTATCATTATTTTTCTAGATTTATTCGACAAAGTATTAACTTATTTTGTTTTATATATTTATTGAACATCATAAGTACACGTTGTTGTACAAAATTGTATGACAAATATATTTTACTACACGATATCGTAATACTAAAACTTATTATTTATTACTTTATAAACAAATAAAACTAACTCAGAAAGAATTATTGTCGTTAATTGTCTGCAATTGATATCTTGTGCTTTTAAGGAGAGTACTATTTATACATTGTCTCGTCTTTTTAATAATATAATCCCATGACTGCCTGCTACATTTCGATATCTATATAAAAGAGAAATAACTATCTTCTCTTTTTCTCACTGTCGAAAAGTATGTAATTTGTATGTGTGTGGCGCATCAATTTATACATGCGCGCGGCATAAAAATCAATCGACGATTCTTAAATATATAATTGTGTAAGTTTATCTTAACAGCTTATGTCAAAACACACCTCGGTATTATCAAATGTCACATTTTGTCATAACAATATGAAGATACTCCTAACGTAATACTTAAAGCTCTTACAACTTTTACAACACACTTTGCGCAAAGATAGTAGAAATAGCTGGGGTTTAGGACTAGACATGATGCGGTTGAATATGTGACAGCCGACTTGACGAGATGGATCAGGATTTCATGTTGTCATCCAGACGCCTTTCCGTTGCCATCGACAATAGATTGGAAAATTCCATCTCTAATAATTGTCTTGCCTATAAAAATAAAATATTTTGTTTCTAAAACTCTTGTTACACTACAATTAAGTGCAAGTATATTCTAATAGAAAAATTTTATTGAAATTTTAACTTGACATTTCATTAAATTTTATAAAATTTTAATAAATATGCATTAAAATTTCAATTATATTAGGCGTGTAAATTAATTCAATGTCTTTACATTTTATGGTTTATAACTTTTAAAACTTTAAATAGTTTCTCGCTCTTTTGTGGTTTATAAGTTACTGTGTTTTGAAATTCAATAAAAATTTACCCAGCAAACATCAACTAAAAGTTATTTAACAGTTATAATTGCCTATTCAATCATTAACTGTTATATTACTATTTTAAGTTATACAAGTTAGATTGTTGAGTAGGAAAATTATAATAACAGTTATACAATTGTTATATAACTTTTAGTTGAAATCTGCTGGATAAGGTTCATGTTACGTATAATCTAGATTTTTATTACTGATAGTGCATGTATATCAAAACGCAGCCAATGTTTATTACTACCGACAAGATACTATTAAAGATCACTGTCCTCTCTCTTGCGAGAGTTTACATCACTTTTAAAATATAAGTGATGAAGAGTAACATATTAATAATACAGTACTAATTGTACTGTTTTGTAGATATATGTAATATATGCCTCTAGAACTCAATAATATTCGATACGGATAAACAATCATTAGCAAGCTTTTATCAACTTTTTTCTTTGATCGAAAACTTTAAACGCGTTTTTCTCGAAACTACTTTTTTCGAAATTGCGTACATGATTAAAAAAAATTAATCGACGGATCTTTTTTTTTTTTTAATTAAAGATTATTAAATTATCTTCTATGTGAACCTAAAATATAAATTAAAAGTCATGTAAAAAAAAATTATTTAAAAAAAGTTTATAAATTTTATAAATTTTTTATAATAAATATATGGCTTTCTCAGGTTTACTTAAAAGCTATACTCATAAACTTTACAAAAACTTTAGTTTTTTCCTTTCAGTCCATTCTACTGGACGCTATCCTGCACGCAGTGTGGAAGGAATTTTTTAAGGCAGTTGTGCATTTTTGCTTACAACTTATAATTATATAAATAAAATTTTATAATAAAAATTGTTTTGGGTACCTAAAGACATGCACAATAAGTGATAAAAATCGTAAAAAGATCCATTGCTTAGATTCATTAGAAAAAAATCATAAAAAAGTGCTTAATTTTGGCTTCCTAATGTAGACACCCACCTTAAGGGGATGCTGGAGATAGGTCTGTTTTACCGATTAAACGCGATTATTATTCCACTAAAAAATCTTTTTATTGATTACACAGAATTCCCGTACGGAAAGGAACTATTGAGAACCATTAAGAACTATTCAAATTTTTATAGTTACTATTCAATTTCTGTAGTAACTTGAATAGTAACTATTAGTGACTACGTGCTTAAATAGTAATTGAATAGTAACTACAATTGTTGGTCAATAGTTCTGAATAGTAACTATTTGTGACTATGTAACCGAAGAGTAATTGAAAAATAACTACGACTGTTGGTGAATAGTTTCAAATAGTAACTAATCGTAACTACATAACTGAACAGCAATTGAATAGTAACTACGACTATTGGTGCATAGTTCCGAATAATAATTATTTACAACCTAACTAAACAGTAATTGAATAGCAACTACATGAATTGTAACTATTCGTGAGTAATATTACTAATAATTTGATAATAATTGTAAATCCAAACACATGATATTTTTTTATATTTGGCTTCAAAATATTTCACACACACACACACACACACACACACACACACACACACACACACACACACACACAAACGCGCGCGCGCGTGCGTACATGTATACCTAGTAGTTATACCTAGTAAACTAAATAGTATAACTTACTACATTATACTATCGAAAACTATTAAAAATAACTATTCAAAATTATTAAGAAAACTACAAAATTTAAAGTAGTAAATTCGAACATTACTATTCATTACTATTGACATACGCCTATAGTTATTATTCACTTTAATAGTAACCCGGGAAAAAACGCACATGCGTGATCATATATGACTCCATACATGATCATGTATAAGTTTTGACCTGACATGATTATGCATGATCGTATCTAACCATATATGCTTATGTATGGTCATATACGATCATACCTGATTGTGTATAGAGTGTCCACACATGATCATATATGATCATGCATAATCATATATGCAGTCGTGTCGGCGGAGCATATATTTATGTAACTATATAATATATACAATTCCATACAGTAGCTAAATTTTCATTCACACGATCTTTCATGATCGTAAATTAATCATATAACGAACTCTCTTCGTATAACAAAAACAATATATACTACACTTTGCCGTGAGTGATGGTTTTCTTATATAAGCCTTTTGGAATAAATTTTCTCACGAGAAGGAGAAGCGCCGTGCCTTCGCCTAGTGGCGATCTTGCGAACTATATAGACGCGAATGAGAGTTCGGCTACTATACGTAATTATATATGACCATGGATGGTCATACAACATCCTTTATATATTCATGTATGGTTCCATACAAATCCATACATGAAGGTATACGATCATATATGGATTGCAAGATCGTACAAATGGGAGTTCGGCTGCAATATGGAATTATATATGACCATGGATGGCCATACAATAGCATGTATAGTTCCATACAAATCCATGCATGAATGTATACGATCATGTACAATCATGCAAGACCATACAAATGGGAGTTCGGCTGCAATATGGAATCATATATGATCATGGATGGTCTTACAGCAACCCTTATATATTCATGTATGGTTCCATACAAATCCATACATGAATGTATACGATCGTGTACGATCATGCAAGATCGTACAAATGTGAGTTCGGCTACAATATGGAATCATACATGATCATAAATAATCATATAATAGCCTTTATATATTCCTATATGGTTCCATACAAATCCATACATGAATGAATATGATCATGTGCGATTATATACTCAATTATTCATGATTATATACGATCATATATTAATATACAAAATTATATATTGTTTTATGTATGATTTTATATGCTTACGTATAATCATATACGATCATGTATGGACCATTTTTTCCCGGGAAACTATTGACGATTCCAATAGTAATAAATAGTAAATACCTATAGTTACTATTTACTTTAATAGAAAACTATTGACGATTCCAATAGTAATGAATAGTAAATACCTACAGTTACTATATATTCATTTCAATAGTAAACTATTGACGATTCCAATAGTAATGTCCGAATTTACTACTTGAAATTTCAAATATTTCTCTCAATTTACTAACAAAAGTTACTATTCATTTCAATAGTAAACTATTGACGATTCCAATAGTAATGTCCGAATTTACTACTTAAAATTTCAAATAGTTCTCTCAATAGTTTTGAATAATTATTTTTCAATAGTTTTTAATAGTTTCTTTCCGTATGGGTTAAAAATCCTTCTCCAGAATTAAAATGTGGACACTAACGGAGTGCGCAGTACACAAGTTTATATGAAAAACGAACAAAAATTAAAAAATTACAGTTTTGTGATCGACTCCTGCGGTCGACTCGTGAAAACATTTGCTGCGTATAAAAGTTTTAGACGTTATACGTACAAAACAAGCGTGCCTCGCCCATTGCATTACAAGAAAAAACAATTCTGTGCTTTCAGAAATAAGCCTAGACGCTGCAGTATAATGATTTCTTATAAGGAAAATCTCGTATGTATGTGTGAGTGCGGATTCGGAAGAAGTCGATAAATAGAGTAATATGAAAAAAAAAGTTTGGTTCTCGATATAAAATCCAATTCACAGATTGATATTAATATGTGTACTTTGATTCTGGAAAAGAATTTTCAAATCAAATAAAAGAAATACATACAAAATCTCATTAATAATATGCACGAATGACTCTACATTATCGATCAAGTTTGACAGGCAGTCCAGCATCCCCTTAATCGCTTTTTATTGGAATAGAAAAACGCTTAGCGCAAAGATTTTCGATTTTCTAAGAAGCGCGGAATCACAGCAACTATAAAATTACAACTCATAGAATAAAGGAAATAAATGGTGTGATTGTGCGAAAACAGTCGGCAGCAGCCAGCAGTGCTCACATGTTGCGACCGTACGACACATGTGCGAGAATATCAACCGAGATATCGATCGACATATGCACGCAACACACTGCACGCCTGCGCTAATTGATAAGTTTTGTCAAATCTATATCGCGATATATCGATATTAACATATGTAATACATATATAATATAAATATATGTAAAAAGACAAGTGTAAAAAATGTTTTTTACATGAACATTTTAACGTTGTTTTACCAAATATTTATTTTTTGTAATTATTAATTGACATTTATTTAATATTTATTTTATAATAACAAATTAATTTTTTACATAAACATTTTAATGTAAATAATATTTTTCTTTATTAAGAGGCATGGTAGTGCCTCGCGCTAAGTACGCGCGCGAGGCACTGCCGTGCCTCTATTTACGCGAGACGCCGTTTGCAAAATTCCGTAGATTATCGGATCTCAATAACGACTGAATCAATTGATTTCTAAACAAGCTTAATGGATAGCTTGCATCCGATTTATATAACAAAAAAGTTTTTATTTTTTCGTTACTTACGAACGAAGATATCGCGATTTAAAGTTTCGCAACAAGAGTAAAATTTTTAAGAAACGTCGTCATTATTATCGTCGTCGCTCGGGACAGATTTGTACTTTTGCTTTCCGCGCGAGAGATGGTTACAAACTTGACAGGGGCACGAGAATTGACAAAAAGTGCATTTTCGTGTACGCGGAAGAACAGAATGAGAAATTACGTGTCTTGATTGGCGGTCGAATCCGCCTGTCGAGATAATGGTTAATCCGCAGCGAGTTTCACGGCGGTGATGTGTTGACGTGCGCGAGATTAGTAGTGAGTTAGTTTATAGTTTTATGCACGTTACATCGTGGATTATACTGTGGAGGAGAATACGGCTGTGCTTAATTTGAAGAATTTAGTATAACACTATGCGTTGTATAATCAGATAAGTTCCACGAAATTTTCACTTTTTGTATGGAATAAGTATTCTGAAATGAGAGTAATACTTTGTGTTATGTTTTATCTTTAGTTATATTAAAAGAAAGAGAAGAAACACTTTATTAGAAATTAAAGTAAAAGAATAGATAAAAAAATAGAGTGGATGGTAAGGAGAGAGATATAACTTCAAAGCTCAGAATTTATAGAATATTGGAAAGGAATATATCGATCTTGAAGATATCAAATAATGTAATTTTTCCCCCCAAAAATGATAAGATGAAATAAATTGTTTATTTTTTGTGTTAGAAAGTATTACAGGATCTAACTTGTCCTGAGGAAATTTTTGCAAAAGATTTAAGAAAGAACAAGCAATTTTATGAAATTATCATATTATTATTATATTTATTATTTGAATTTTTAAGAGAAATAGTAAGAAATTTGATTATGAAAAATTGTTGGCTGTTACACCAAAATTCTTTTTCTTCTAAGCCCATGTATGCTGTCGATAAGAAGTTCACTAAGGTTCATCCCTTTTTAAATTCAGCAAACTATTATATAAAGAATTGGCAGTGCAATTCATATCGAAATGGATTATTTGAAGGTGCGCTTTCTAGTTTTTCAAGTCACTATCTTATGGTAGGCCAGGTGAGAGAATAGTTACAAATATTATAATTTTATTCTAAAAAATACTAGTGTGTCTCTTAAATTAAGATATTGTACAATCTTTCTTTTAGATTATTGAACTAGGTAAAAAGCGTAAAATCTTATCAAAAATAACAAAATTACAACAAGGTTACAGATAAAGTCATCCAGCTGAACTGTCGATGACATGGTCACAGGCTATGATATCGGAGATATGTTTATATGAATGCCAAAGATCATCTTATTAGTCTATTTAGTAATTGCTATAAAGTCGGATATGGATAAGGCACAGAAATATATCGATAAGGTTCTTAGTTAAATCAAAAACAAAAAAGAAGTGAATATTTCAATACTTTGTTGTTCCCAAAACAATTTATTCTAATTAATACGATTTTCTTCATACATTTACAAAGATAACATTCAAAATTTTTATTTATATTCTTGATTCTCTAATTTATTTTATTGTAAATTGTAAATTACATTTATTTTATTGTAAATCAAGAGATACCCCAGGTAACAAGCCTACGTCATTTTGACGTCCCAAAATGGTCATATCTGGTCATATGTCGTCAAAATGACCATTTTTTTACATGACCTACAATTGACGTCATGATGTGACGTCATTTTGTAGTCATATTTCAGTCATGATCTGACGATTATTTTCCCAGACAGCACGCATCCAAAATCGGGACATAAAGACGTCATTAAGACGTATTTTAGACACGGTCTAAAGCAGTGTCTACAATGAGATTTAAGGCGTAAGGCATAAGCATATTATATAAGCATATTATATTTAACTTTAAGAGAACTTTTTTAAGAAAACATTTAGATATCTTGGAAATGATGTCAAAATGGTAACATTTATCAGAGACGTCTACTAAGAGCGGTCTTTGAGATATCTCATTGAAGAATTTCATTTAAGTTTCTTGAAAATGTTATCCTTTATTATTAAGGTTATGGAAAAAGATAAATTTAACAATGAAATTAATAAGTAAATAAATTAATGCTATTTATTTTTAATGTTTTGCAAAATTTAATTGCTTTTATAAAAAATAATATAATTGGGTCAGTTTATAACATATAGGTATATGTAGACAATAACAAGTACCCATATCGATGAGTCAAATTGGCATAGCAGCTAGATTACAAGGTTCGTAATCCTAAGGTCCCGGGTTCAAACCTACCAGCGGCAAGTAAGAATAAAATAAAATAATATAATTTAAATTTAATTAATTAATAAAAATTTGTCCTAAATTTAGTATGTGCTGTTGATAAAAATAATTTTTAAAAAATGTAATTTTTATTTTATTTTATTTTTCTTTAGTTGCAGTTTAAAGATATCCGATTTAAGAAATCTTTTAGATATCAGTTTCATGATATCTTTCTGTTCTCAAAAAACGACGCATTGGTTAACATTCTGACATTATATGTTATCTTTTAAAAGTCTCTTTATGTTATTATTTTCAGAAACAGGATATCTTTTAGAGATCTTTTTGACAACATATTGTTTACGTCATTCCATGATGTCAAAATACGGTACATTTCATGACGTCAGGAATTTGTGACATTCGACCGTCATTTTAACGTCATAAGAGCGTCATTTCGTGACGTCAAGAATAGTCAGTAAATGACCATTTTGGGACGTCAAAATGACGTGAGCTTGCTACCTGGGACGGTAGTGGCTCGCGCCAAGTGAAAGCGTAGCGCGAGCCCGACCGTGCTCTTTACGCGAGTACGCGACTTGTGAGCATCCGAGATTATCGGATCTCAGAAACGGCTAAACGAATCGAGTTCTAATTAGACTCAATCGAAAGCTTAGGATCGATTTATATAAGAAAACTATTTTTATTTTTCCTCTACGTATCCTATGAGAGGAGATATCACGATGCAAAGTCAAAATGTCAAAATTTTCATGTAAGAAACGTCGTCATTGTCGTCGTCATCGTCCTTTCATTGTCAGATCAGAAAAAGTCACTTTCACACTTTTGATACAAGAGGCGCTTGTGTGCTATGAACGCGCATCAGGTTATTTAGGAACCTGTCATACCGACAAAATATAGTAGCATGAACATCGTTCACATTCGCATGCTTCTTGGACAACGTTCCGTTTCATGAATAACAATGTCTAACGTTAATCATGTGCGTAATAAAACGAAACGCAGCCATTCGCATTGTCACTACAGCGTTTGTATCGTGTGTAATGAGTTATGTGGGTCGTCAGGGGCACGGTCTTTGGCCAGGGGTTCGCGTGAAGTGAGGGGGTATTTTCAAGGTTAGTTTCGTCCGAAGACGAAAACTAGACGTGCTCGACCTCCCACGGGGATATGTGGTCATATGACGTCGTGTCGCGTGAAGTGACATACAGTGTGAGGTTATGTTATTATGACAGTTCGTGAAGTAATAATGCATATTATACCGTTATATTTAATGCAAGGCGTACAATGTCAGCAGGAGTAATGGAGTAGTAGTGAGAAGTAAAAAAATATGAAATGAGGTTTGCCAATTTCGTTTACTCCTGGTTTTTAATTGATAATAATTGCCCATACATTGGTGATAAAAGATGCTTTTTATACTTAAACCTTTTAATGTTGGGTGCATTTGGCAAAGCAAATCTGAAGCGTCTGGAGGCTCTGTTGACACATTCTGTGATTTATTGGCATCGAACAAAGATAGAGTGAGGTAAGAGAGGACTTCGACGTCTCAGATTTGCTTTACCGAACGCAGTAATTTAACATGCACAACTCTATGTCACACTTCATCTATTTAATCATCAACACCAATGTAAAATTAAATAATCAGTGAGTAAGAAGCTTAGATTTTACACTGGTGTCGATGAGATAGATGAGATGTGTGATATATAGAACTGTGATCACTTAAGTATTGCTGTAAATGTCAATCAATATTCACAACTATTAATTAGCTTAAATAAATCTTTAAATAAATGTTTTTAATAATACTAATTTTTATTTTTTGGTATACTAGTAACATATATAATGCCGGTATCTTGGTGACAAAAGATGGTTCTCATCCTTACGACGTTATCAATATTTAACTAACGCACAACTCCACATCACACCTCATCTATTTAATCATCAACATCAATGTAAAATTAATTAATCAGAGAGTAACATAACTCAGATTTTACACTGTTGTCCATGAGATAGAGGAAATGTTGCGTGATATAGAATTGTGGATCAGTTAAATATTGCTGTAATTGTCAATCAATATTTACAATTATTAATTAGCTTGAATAAAACTTTAAGTAAATGTTTCTGATAATACTAATTTTTATTCTTTACTTTACTAGTAATATATAAAAAAAATTATAAAATCCAAGATAATACTTTTGATCATATCAAATTCAACCTAAGTGATACATAATTTATAAATACTACAAAATGCATGATATCCAAACAAAATTATCTTTTTAAAAAAGGTAAAAAAAGCGCGCCAAGTGTATGGTTTTTCTTTAAGGAAAAAATTGCAATTCAAGAATACTTTTGATAAATTCAACTTAAGTGATTTTTTTATAACGAAAAAAATCACAAATCCAAGATAAAACTTTTAATCAAATTCAACCTAAGTAATATACATTTCTAAAATAGTACAACTTTGATTATTAAAATATATTTATTTTCAATAAAAAATTATTGTATTCACACACAAATTAATTTTTCTACAAAAATATTGATATTAAGAGTGAACACTACAAAATAAATGTTAAGTTTTTTCTCTACAAAAATAATGATATGAAAAAATATGCGCCAATCTAGATGTTTAATCTTTGGCTGGCATTCATTAGTTTGATTTTTCATTAAGCTTGTATCAGATTAAAGATTGATATTGGGATTGAATCGAAATGTAATTAATTAGGAACAAAACCAATATTCTTTAACTTTGCTTTGAATGGTCAAATTCCAATAAATATTTTACTATAGAAACTTGGCGCCGCTGTGTGAATACAATAATTTATTTAAAATAAATATACTTTAATAATCAAAGTTATACCATTTTAGGAATGTATATTACTTAGGTTGAATTTGATTAAAAGTTTTATCTTGGATTTGTGATTTTTTTCGTTATAAAAAAATCACTTAAGTTGAATTTATCAAAAGTATTCTTGGATTGCGATTTTTTTCTTAAAGAAAAACCATACACTTGGCGCGCTTTTTTTACCTTTTTTAAAAAGGTAATTTTGTTTGGATCTAACAATACATTGGCTGTCATATATTGATTCATATATTTTTTTGTTACAAAATTTTCATAAAAATTTTTATTAATTTTATAGAATTTGATATTCAAATATATCATCATTAAGATAACCTCTTTGTGACGTCATTATAGAGCCACCGATGCTAAACATATATTCCACAGATGCAGAACGCCTGTCTTATATTTAATAAAAAATTTCTTAATTGCAGTGTAATTATTTAACATATTAATACTGCAATTATTTGATTTTAAGAATCAATACAATTCCTCTTGTATAGAATTTTTCCTCGATTTTTTCGGTTGTTGATTAAACATTTTAGCGCATGTTCCAAAAAAAGTAATTATTAAAGTAACTATCAAAATAGTTATTAGTTATAAAAAAAATGTAACTGCGTTAAGGGGACCGTCTACATTAGAGGGTAAAAAAAATCGATTTTTTTTTCTTGCTTAAATCAATAGTATTTCATCCGTAGAACATGCTCCTGAAGTCCCAAGTAAAGATTCAAATTGTATCAGGCCGAAATCAGCACGTGCAGTGCGCACGTCCCGAGCG
This sequence comes from Monomorium pharaonis, assembly GCF_013373865.1. Classification (NCBI taxonomy): domain Eukaryota; kingdom Metazoa; phylum Arthropoda; class Insecta; order Hymenoptera; family Formicidae; genus Monomorium; species Monomorium pharaonis. Next base: position 17,818,459 of record NC_050472.1, on the reverse strand, counting down.
CTCCGAAGCAAAAATCCCTAACGGTCTTTGGAAAGATACATTGCCTGCTCGGAAAAAATTACTTGAGAGATATTTAGGTGGGTATACACAAAATGCCAATGAAAGTTTTAATGCGATGATTTGGCAACTGGCCCGAAAACACTTCCATTGCGGCCGCAAAATTATTGAAATTGCTGTCTACATAGCTGCTGGAATTTTCAATGAAGGCTATTTGTCGGTTCTAAGAATCATGTCATGCATGGAAATAATTATTGGACTAGTATGCAGAGATGTTTCGGATAGAATAAACAAAAATCGCACGATTAGCCAAAATCGTCGTAGCAGATCTGTTGCGCAGGAAACGCGTACTTACGACAAACAATGGCTGTTGGAGAAGAATGAATTGTATGAGGACATTTATATGCAAGGATAGTAGATTAATCGAAAAGTACGGATAAACAATCATTAGCAAGCTTTTATCAACCTTTTTTTTTAATTGGAAACTTTAAACGCGTTTTTCTCGAAATCACTTTCTTCGAAACTGCGTACACGATTAAAAAAAAAACTAATCCACGGATCCACTTCTATTTTTTTTTAATTAAAGGTTATTAAATTATCTTCTGTGTGAACCTAAAATATAAATTAAAAGTCATGTAAAAAAAAGTTATTTTTAAAAAAGTCAAAAATTTTTCACAAAAAATCAATTTTTTTTTCAAAATGTCATTTTTATAAATTTTTTAATAAATGTATGGATTTCTTAGGTGCACTTAGAAGCTATACTCATAAACTTTACAAAAAATGTTGGTTTTTTCCTTTCAGTCGATTCTACTGGATATTATCGTGTACGCAGTGGGGAAGGAATTTTTTAAAGCAGTTGTGCATTTTTGCTTACAACTTATAATTAAATAAATAAAATTTTATAATAAAAATTGTTTTGAGTACCTAAAGACATGCACAATAAGTGAAAAAGATCGCAAAAAGATTGCTTAGTTTCATTAGAAAAAAATCATAAATAAGTGCTTAATTTTGGTTTTCTAATGTAGACGGCCCCCTTAAGTTACAGTTACAAATGGAGAAAAGTAACGAAGTTATTAGTTACTTAAAAAATGTAACTGTAACTGTAACTTTGTTACAAGTAACTCGTTAGTTCTCAACTCTGGGTAAGAGTGCTTTGTACAGAAATACGTAAAAGTACGGTACTTTATTGAAAAATAACTATGTCACACAAAATTTCCACACAAAATTTGGTGTGGAAAAAGAATGTATTCTCAGAAAACGTGTGGGCGGAGCCCCTCCCCGTAATTTTTCCTAACTCTGACTTACCAATTTTACGTCGCTATTTGGTTAATGTGAGAACATTGGAAACGAACAGCGTGGAAAGTCCCAAACCCATGTGGTACAGTACAAGCGTGGACGTCGTTTACTTTACGTTCAAGTTTATTAATATTACAGTAAAAGTGCCGAATACGTTTGCTTCGTGTAGAAAGTTAATGAAAGGGCAAAGAAAAATGCTGAGCTCGAATATTCAATTTTTCAATTCTATTTGATTAAACAATGTCCACGCTTGTACTGTACCACATGGGTTTGCGACTTTCTACGCTATCGTTTCCAATGTTTTCACATTAACCAAATAGCGACGTAAAATTGGTGGGTTAGAGTTAGGAAAAATTACGGGGAGGGGCTCCGCCCACACGTTTTCTGGGAATACATTTTTTTTCCACACCAAATTTTGTGTGGAAATTTTGTGTGACATAGTTATTCCTCAACAAAATACCATACTTTTGCGCATTTATGTACAGAGCACCCTTATTAAGTTATAAAGAAAAGTTACTCAGGGTCATGTCCCTGATAACATATGTGAAGAACATTGAAATCGGGGTGGTATAAGTGAATAATTATCATTATTAATACGGAAAAGTCCCAGATGCACATAGAATTAGTTGGACATAGCCTTAATTGGACCTAGTTCCAAAATTGGATAGTTTTATTCTGATACATCTTATAACCAGACAAAAATTTAAATTAATACCTAACTCCGATTTCAATCGGATACAAGTTAAAACAGATATATAATCTCACAAAGAGATGTCGTTATCTGCTAATTCTACTTTCAAATGAGCCATATTGCATTCGAAAGGGGAGGTGAAAAGCGAAAACCTTGTTCTGGCTTTTGGGTGAATAGGTCTTAGTTTCTGAAAAATTACATCTAAATGTGTGCATTTTCCAGCCAATAAAGTAAGTACAATGGAAAGCTATTTTTCGGCATGATGGCCGCGGGTGATAAGTGCGCGCCTACTGTTTTGTTATCCGTGCGAGCTGGGTTCGAGACCAGCTGTGACAAATTTTTTTTAGTCTGTTTAAAATAAATTTTTTTGCGATTTTAATAAATTTTTATAATGTTATTAAGTATAATAAAAAATAACAATATATTTTTTATTTATTATAAAATTCTGACATTTTTGTATAATGTTATGGATGGAAAAACATTGAAAATATGTTTTTCTACCATAAACATATTATAAATGCGTAATGTAAATACATTTTTTTGTTATGTATGTTGAGTAAAAACACAACTGACAATGAGTAACATTATAAAATATGTCACGTTCATTTGTTAACTTTGACGCGTACCAAGCATTTGATTATGTTTATAAATTATAAATAACATAATAAATAAATAATAGGTTAAGGATTGAATTTGTATGGCATCATATCATGAATTTAATTCTTCCCTTTCTTCAATATGTATGCTCTATAGTAGATATAGATCAGTGCTTGAGCCTAGTTGCCCTTTTCGAGCCGATTCCCGAACGCGCCGCCTCCTATGCCTCCACTACCGCGCGCGGTAGTGGGGGCATAGGAGGCGGCGCGTTCGGGAATCGGCTCGAAAAGGGCAACTAGGCTCAAGCACTGATATAGATGATGTGGAAATTTAACAGTAATAGTATAATTTTTCGTCGGCTCTTAATATAAAATTAATATAAAACGTTGATGGAAAAATGCTGAAAGAGCCAGAACAGGTTGTTGTTTGCTATGTCGTGTATTTGTTTCCGTGAATATCCTTTAATACACATATTTCGGCACATTTGTTTCGGCCATCTTAGTGTATAATTTTCTCAGTACATTAATAAATTAGTCAAAACTTGATTTCTCTAGACTTGCAGTACTATGCTGTTATTTTTTCCCATTTTGTAGTATTTCTAAACACTGAAGTACAAAATATGTAATATTTAGTATAGGAATTAGAGTCAACAACGTTTAGATGTATATATGAGTTAATTCTCACAATCAGTACCTGTTTTTTTACATATTGTATACAGCGGAAGTTCGTATCATGGGAGTCTGTAATCCTTTTCTCAATCGATCTGAGTCGTTAGTAATACTTCGGTCGATTGATTGCAATAAATAAACAAAAATATAAATAACAATAGATGTAATAAATTAAATTGAAATATTTCAGTCAGCAAAATTAAAATATTAAAACAATGTAAAATTAAAAATAATGTAAAATAATGAGCAAAATAATAAAATAAATAAATTAAAAGAGAAGTAAAAAGAAAAATAAAAGTCAATCATGAGTTAAAATATTTGGTAAGTTATATAATGTTCCTTTCACACCTCAAATTTCAGCAAAAGAATAATATAATTAAAATAATTGAAACGTTATAAACAATGGATACTCATTAAAATACATTTAACACTATTAGCAATAGGATAAAACATCATAAATATAGGAAAGACAACACAGATAGTAATAAAGGAAGAACTAATTTTTTCACAATTCCATGTGTCAAAAACATCGGAAAAATTTCATTTACTAGATTCCATCAAAGAATACAAATTATCATACAATTTAAATAACAAACTCAATAAATACATTAAAACAGGCAAAGACACATTAGAACTTATGGAGTAATGTGATGTACATAAAATTTCATGTAATGATTGTGACGCATCTTATGTGGGACAAACAAAAAGAAAATTATCAACTATGTTAAAGTACATAAAAACAACATCAATAGAACTTGTAAGTCACCTATTTCATCATAAAATAGAATTCCACTATGATTTGGGACAAAGTAAAAATTCTAGATTGACTTCTCTTGATTGACTTTTATTTTTCTTTTTACTCCTCTTACTTTATTCATATTATTATTTTACTTTATTTTTAATTTTACATTTGTTTTAATATTTTAATTTTGCTGACTAATTGTAAGATATTTCAATTTATTATATCTATTGTTATTTATATTTCTGTTTATTTATTACAATCAAGTGACCAAAGTATTAATAATGACTTGGATCGATTGCGAAAAGGATCACAGACTCCCATACACATACTCCCCGAACTTTCGCTGTACAATACAATATATAAAAGAAGGTACTGAGAATTAACTCATATATACATCTGAACTCTAGTTCATTATTAACTCTAATTCATATTACATATTTTGTACTCCGGTGTTTAGTAATACAAAATGGGAAGAAAATAACAGCCTAGTACTGCAAGTCTAGAAAGATCAAGTTTTGACTAATTTATTGATGTACTGAGAATATTATACACTGTATTAAATAAGTATTAAAGGATATTCACGGAAACAAATACACGACTAACAAACAACAACCTGCTCTGGCTCTGTCAGCATTTTCCCATCAATGATATAGAAATATCTAAAATTATTTAAAAAATATTTAGAAATATTTAGAAAATATCTTGCAAAACATTACTTGGTACCCATCAAAGTTAAAAAATAAACACAATATCGTACAAAAATTTCAAAATTTTATAATAAATAAAAAATGTATTGTTATTTTTTACCAAGTATATGATTTTTCTTTAAGGAAAAGAATCACAAATCTAAGACAGTACATTTATTTATGTATCAAATAAATCCAAGATAATAGTTTTCATCAAATTTAACCAAAATGATACAGGTATAAGTGATATATATGTATTACAAAAATCTAACAAGGGGAGATCACAGATAATAATCGATTTTGATGAAACTTGTTGAATTGATATATTGTCATATTAAACCTTACTGGGTAAAAAAATAATCGGAATTACTCAACCGTTCGTGAGAACATCGTAATTACATTATGTTAACCTAAAGAAGAGAATATGTCACCGAGAAGCGCGTAGCACAGCGGCAGCGTGCTAAACTCGTAATTTTTACATTCCGAGTTCAAGTCTCGATGAGTAATTCTTTTTTCTTAAATAAAATTTTTCTTCAGTGACATACAATTTTTTAATATGTCTCGATGAGTAGTAACTTTTTTTAAAATAAATTTTTTTTCAATAACATACGATTTTTTAATGTCATTACTGTTTAGAAACACAATTATATTTATTAATTACCAGTTATTTTATAGAATATATAGAGAAGACCAGGGTTAATTGTTGCATGAGGCATGTTGTTACACGTAACATTGTAACAAAAGGAGAAAAAATAAAAATCTGTAAAAAATGTTATATTTCAACAAAAATATTACGATAATATTTTAATTAGTTATTTCAGGCTGAATAACATCTTTTCATTAATAAAAAAGATTTTTAGTTTTGTATAGTCAAAAGTAAAATAAATAACTGATATAATAAGTGTTATATTTATATATCTAACCATTATGTCGTAACTCAAAATATTTCTTTAAAATCTTTGTTTTCTAATAATAACTATCAGTAAATACTGATGTCTCAAACATATTTCCATTTAAGCAATAATTAAAATACACTGGCGCAAAAAGAACGGGACAAAAATTTTGACCGAATTTTTAGACAATATTTAATGTGGCGTAACATGTGAACTTTTTTTAAATTAAAAGGCAAAAACTCTACTTAAAGAATTCTTAGATGAAAGTTTGATTTGTTAAGCGTGACCTTTTTATATTACATGAAAATCAAACATGTTTTTTTAATTAAAAAAAAGTCAAAATTTGTTATCATTTTTCACAAGTTTTTTCTTAAAATCTTGCTAATATTGATTCAGATTTTTAAAACTACTCTTTCACTCTTTTGTAAGCAATTAAAAAAAAAATTCATGTCGATACGATGTTTTTTGTTGATTACACACGAGTTTGAAATTTACACTGCATTTTAGTGGTATTTTAGCGAATAAATACAGTATTTTTTGAATACCATAAAACGATATCAATATGATATTGCACATTGATTTTATTTGTGTTTAACTCAATCATACCGCCATCATCAGAGTGACTCAATGTGCATCACGTGGGGATTGACGGTTGGATTTTGCACTTTATATGGCTCCGAACTTCATCGGTGCACTTATTGATCTGAATATAGCGGATAGTTGACGTGTTAATTTCATTGAAGTCAACAGGTCACATTCGATTACTCTCATAAATCCACACATAAACATACACTTATACATACTCATACATAAAAATTTAAATTTTACTTAAAAAATCGGCCCTTTTCAGGGCCACATGATATGCAAAATCCAACCGTCAATCTTCATGTGGTGCACATTGGATCATTCTGATGACGGCGGTATGAGTTAAACACAAATAAAATCAATGTGCAATTGATACCGTTTTATTGGTATCCAAAAACTACTGTATTCGCTAAAATACCCTAAAATGCAGTGTAAATTTTAAACTCGTGTATAATCAACAAAAAACATTATATCAACATGTATTTTTTTTAAATTGCTTAGAAAAGTGTGAGCTTTAAGAATCTGGATTAATATTAGCAAGATTTTAACGAGAAACTTGTGAAAAATGATAACAAACTTTTACTTTTTTCAATTAAAAATAATATGTTTGATTTTCATGCGATAAAAAGGTCATACTTAACAAATCAATCTTTTGCTTAAGAATTCTTAAAGTAGAGTTTTTGTCCTTTAATTTTAAAAAAAGTTTATGTAATTTAATTTTTCGAAAAGTTATGTCACTTTGAATATTGCCTAAAAATTCGGTCAAAATTTGTGTCCCGTTTTCTGTGTGCTAGCGTATCTAAATAGGGTGGCAATCACTTGGTCACGGTTCAAATGGACACGGTGCTTTTGGACATGATATTTTGCGCATGGTTCAAATGACCACGGTGCATTTGCAAACTGTGCATTTGGACACAAAAGAAATTTTATTAAACATGTACACATGTACAGTAAATGTACATATGCACACGTAAAATTTGACCACCGGATATTTGCACACGAAAAAATAACCACCGTTCATTTAGACACGTAAAAGTTGCACACTATTCATTTGCACACCATTCGCTTGCACACCGTTCACTTGCTCACCACTCATTTGCACACGGAAAGATGCACACCAATCATTTGCACACGGAAAGATGCGTACTGATCATTTGCACACGGGAAGATGCGCACTGATCATTTTCACACGGAAAAATGCACACCGATCATATGCACATCGTTTATTTGGACACGGTGCTTTTGGACACCATTTATTTGCACACCGCTCAGTTGCACATCGTTCAATTGTACACGATTTAAGTCGCAAACCTATGTGGTACAGTGAATGTTTTACACACACACACACACACACACACACACACACACATGGGGGGGGGGTACAAGGAGGGCCTTCGGCCCCCCTCCCGCACCCACTCCCTCCAAGTCGCTAACCCATGTACACATTGCAAACGCAGCCATAATGTATGAATATTTAATATGCGTTTGATTGAACGTTGTGCAATTGAATGGTGTGCAATTGAACGGTGTGCAACTGAGCGGTGTGCAAATAAACGGTGTCCAAAAGCACCGTGTCCAAATGATCGATGTGCAAATGATCGGTGTGCATCTTTTGGTGTGCAAATGATCAGTGCGCATATTTCCGTGTGCAAATGATCAGTGTGCATCTTTTCGTGTGCAAATGATCAGTGCACATCTTTCCGTGTGCAAATAATCAGTGCGCATCTTTCCATGTGCAAATGATCGGTGCGCATCTTTCCGTGTGCAAATGATCAATGTGCATCTTTCCGTGTGCAAATTATACAATTTTTCTTGAATAACTGTAACGCCAAAACGATGTATAACGCTATATCACTTGCGTATAACAAATATTATGTAACAGGTTATTTCCATGTCATATAGCACCTACATATCACAAGAATAACAATGTTAAATTACATGTAACTTCCATGTTATATTGCCGCTATAAAATGTGTTCACTGGGTATTGTCATTATATTAATCTCTCTCTCTCTCTTTCCTCCTCCTCCTCCTCCTCCTCGTGCGTGAATTTAGCAGCGCCAAGTTAAAAAAAATATTTATAATAAAATATTTAATTATAATAAAATATTTATTTTTCTGCTTTAGATTATTATTCTTCTTCATTCCATCATTGTATGGCCGCAAAGCAGCCAATATCTTAATTATAAATACTGGCCAAAGAATAATACAACAGAATACATGTTTTAGTTCATATACATATCCATTATTATAATTGGCGCAAAACATTTTAATATCATTATTTTTGTAGAGAAAGTTAATGTGTATTACTTAGGCTAAATTTTATCCAAATTATCATCTTAAATTTTTGCGATTTATATATACATATCACTTATCATTTAGGTTAATATTAATAAAAAGTATTATATTGGATTTATTTTATACATAAATAAATGTAATTTTTTCCAACCATAAAATCATTTAGGTTGAAAAGCATATGTGTCACTTACGTTAAATTTGTTCAAAAGTAATATCTGGGATTTGTGTTTTTCTTCATTAAAGAAAAACCATACGTGATGCCTTTTTTTAACCTTTTTAAAAAGTAATTTTGTTTGGATATTACGCATTTTGTAGTGTAGTAATTATTTAGTTTGTAGTAATTATTTAGTTTAGGGGACACCGCGCCGATAGTCTTGACCTTGACGGGGTCAATGACAGGACCCTGAGTAAGTTTTGTTTATAGCTTAATCGGTGGTTATTGTTCGCTAAAAAGTTATTCAAACAAAATAAGTTTGAAAAATATTCATGTAGAACGCGCGCACGCACGCAGGCACGCACGCACGCACACACGCAGAGGCGGGGGGTGGAAGAGGGGCCTTCGCCGAGAAATAACTGTCAGTTAAGTCGCAATTTATTATCAACAAAGTACGCACCGTACTTTTGTGCATCTCTGCTTAGGGCACACCTACTGGTGAGGCGGATACGGAAGGAAGGGGCGAAGGCCCCCCCTTGCACTGCCTCGTGTGTGTGTGTGTGTGTGTGTGTGTGTGTGCGCGCGCGCGCGCGTGTGTGTATGTGTATTGTCCTGTTCTAAAATTCAATTTTCCACACGGAGTGAGGTCCACTACATACCCCGCCCCTCGTGCACATGGATTTTCGACTTTTCCGAAGGAAACATAGAAAATTATGAGCAAATTACTTACTTTAGTACTGACACAACTGGTATATTTCTCAAACTTTTTTGTTAATAACTTTTTAACAAACAATGACCGCCAATTAAGTTATAAAGAAAAGTTACTCAAGATTATGTCCTCGACAACATATGTCAAAGTCAAGGTCATCGGCGTGGTGTTCTCTAGACTAAATAATTACCTGTAGTGCTTACCCATACAGTACAACATCTTTCAGAAAGTTTTTTGAAAGATATCTGATAGAAGATATCTTTTAGGTATCTGTCAAAAACCTTTATGAAAAATGTGTGCTGTGCGGGTATAGACTACTTAAGTTGAATTTGATTAAAGGGATTATCTTGGATTTATGTAATTTTTTCATTAAATTTAAATTTATTTAATTTTACATTAATGTTGATGATTAAATAGATGTTATGTGATATAGAGTTGTGCATCGGTTAAATATTGATAATGTTGTAAGAATAAATACTCCCAGACAGCACAAAATACTAAAAGACAACGAAAAGACGTCTTTTTCAAGTTGTTTTTTAGGTAAGACTAAAAGATGACTATAAGACATCTTTTATAGTATTGTCGAAAAGACAACTTAAAAAAGACGTTTTTTCGTCAATTTTTTATAGTTGTCTTTTCGGCAAAGCAAAAAGGGGACTAAAAAATATCTTTCTGCTCGTCCAATTAGCGAAAGCAACACGCCATGTGCAGACTTGCCCTCTAGTTAGTGCGCGGCGCCGCGAATAGGCGGCTTAACTCTCTCGGAAACAAAGTGCAGCCGATCAGCTACATAAAAACCACCCGTAGCGTGGTTAAGACAAGCAAAAATTTAGCTTCTTGTTCCTGTCCGATGTGGAAGAGGACTGTCATACACTACTTTTATAATTTACTCATTTTAATTGAGTGAACGATTCGCTACAAGAAAAGTGAATTGTTCACTCCAGTCGAATGAAGAGTTCACTTATCGAGCAAAAAATCCATTCTTATAAAAAGTGAGATGTCACGCCATTTTGAATGGCCATATTTTCACTATCGCTAAAACGACTAAGGACTCCAGCAGACTAGCATGATTTTGCGATGCGCTATATCAAATAAGAGCTCTGCTTTTTCGAAAAAAAAAACAGCTCTCATTGGATATCACGCGTCGTGCGTCGCAAAATCGCGCTAATCTGCCGGAGCCATCAAAGATGTCTAATATCAGACGTCTTTTAATCACCGGCTGTAAAATGATTTTTTGTGCGACATAAGTCGTCTTTTAGTCATCTTTTTGTCGACTATAAGCTGTACTTAAAAGATGTCCATGACAAAAATTTGTCATCTTTTAGTCGTCTTTGAGACGTTTTTGTGCTGTCTGAGCTATTTTTTGTCACCAAGATATTGGCAATTATATACGTTACTAGTAAAGCAGAGAATAAAAATTAGTATTATTAAAAACATTTATTTCAAGTTTTATTAAAGTTAATTAATAATATTGATCAAGAGACATGGTAGTGTGAGTAGCCAAGTGAACGCGTAGCGCGAGCCCGATCGTGTTCTTTACGCGAGTACACGACTTACAGGCACTCGAGATTATCGGGAGCGTCCCAGATGCGCACAATAATAAACGGACACAGACCAAATGCGCACGGACCAAATGCGCACAGACCAAACGAACACAATAACCAACAAACCTACCACATGGGTTGCGACTTTTCGGGCACTTCTACCGACGGGAAAGTGCGGAAGGGGGGGGGGGCGAAGCTGCCCTTGCACCCCCCCCGTGTGTGTGTGTGTGTGTGCAAAGCATTCTCTGCACCACATAGGTTTGCGATTGTGCGCATTTGATCCGTGCGCATTTGGTCCGTGCGCATTTGGTCTGTGTCCGTTTCACTCAGCCTGCTGTGTCCGTTTATTACTGTGCGCATCTGGGACTCACTCAGATTATCGGATCTCAGAAACGGCTAAACTGATTTCAATCAGGCTCAATCGAAAGCATGGGTTTAATTTATATTAAAAAATTGTTTTCATTTTTTTTCTACATGCTCCATGAGCAGAGATATAGTGACGCAGAGTTTAAAATGTAAATTTTTCATTTAAGATACGTTATCTTTCTTTGTCCAGTACGTGAATTTACTACTAGATGGCTCTTATGATGGGAGTGGCTCACTTGGACACAGTACAATTGGACACAGTGCAAATGGACACAAAATAATGAATTTGTACACTGTAAAGTTGTACACCGTACATTTCTATACTCTTCTGTTTAGAGCACCCCTACCAACGGGGTGGGTGTGGGAGGGAGGCCGAAGGCTCCCCTTGCACCCCCTCCCTCCTCGTGTGTGTGTGTGTGGCCACGGTTAGAAATGTACGGTGTACAAATTTCATTATTTTGTGTCCATTTGCACTGTGTCCAATTGTATTGTGTTTAAGTGAAGGTCATTTGCTTGTGAGCACGGTCGCAATGTATATACATATATCAGTTTTAGAACGTCTTCCGACATTGTTCGATGCCCAGCTTGCATGTCTCTCAATCACTGACCCTCTGTCAGATTTTTCGCACTCATTGTTTTTTCTCTTATTCCATGCCATGTTTTCCTAAGTCTTTTTCGTTTTCTCCAACTTGTCGGTATTGATTGCACGGTTATTTTTGCTAATTTTGTTTTCGGCATTTTCTGTACATAGCCGTACCATATTAATTGCTTTCCCTTCATATTTGTTATCAGTGACATACTTACTCCCATCTTTTGCCATATATATTCATTTCTCACTCTTTGTTCGCGATTTTGCGTTTGCAATCTCGCTGGTATCCTTATGGATGTTGGTAGGTGAAAAAAATATCGTGGAATGGATGTTTAAATGAAAGAATGCAATCAGTTAGCACGTAAAAAAAGAATATGCACAGGAATGGGGGTTGAAATGGGAGGAACATAGGCATGGAATAAGAGAAAAAACAATGAGTGCGAAAAATCTGACGGAGGGTCAGTGATTGAGAGACATGCAAGCTGGGCATCGAACAATGTCGGAAGACGTTCTAAAACTGATATATACATATACTACAATTTGCGGACGACTAAGTTGTAGTGGCAAACAATAAAGGTGATCTAACGTATATAACGCAAAAGATACAGGAGAAATATAAAAAGAGCATATCTGAGTCATCGTATATTATTTATAGATAATTGTAAATGATTAACACACACATGAGTCCGCTGAGATGTTCATGAGTCTTACTGATAGGAAATGTTTATGATCACTTGCGCAAGTTGATTATTTTAATCGATTATCGGTGGTAATAAAGATCTCCGTGAGTCGTGAACGCTACGTAGTGCCGGTGTGCGCCGTGCGTGGTGAATTTGAGCAGTATATGGTAATGTACCGAAGCTGTCGATGAATCGTTTCCTTCATGAGAGCGCGTTTATTACAAAGTATTTAGTCGAGTTGAGAAGGTCACACGAAAGCACGAGGGAATGAGAACGCAAGTCTAACGTTGACGTCCGTTGTGTACGCCGACATTGAGCCAGAGCGAGAATCTCCCGCACCATAACATGCGCTAGCGATCACCGAGTGCTCGCAGTGGCACTCCGCGATCTAGGCGGAGAGTGATCGTTAGATACTGCCATCAGACGCGACGGCAATATCGAGGTCGCTAATGATTCTCGAACACACTTTTTCTTCTGAATATTTCTAGTGTATAAGCACATCCATTTCCATTACTACAAGCTTCCTTTTGTTACTCTTTGTTATTCTCCAAGTTTCTGGATCGTACATCAAGTAACTTTTAATAAAGGTTTCGTATCAAAACACACGGTAGTGTCTCGCATCAAGTAAAAGCGCAGAGCGAGACAAACTGTATATTTACTGGAATATGAGACTTGCGAGCACCTGCAATTATAGAATCTCAATAACGGCTAAACCGTTCGAGTTCTAACTAAGCTCAATCGAAAGTTTGAAGTTGATTTGTACAAAACTTTTGTCATTTTTTAACTATGTATTTACTATGTAAAGTTATTAACAAAAAGTTTCTTAAATACTTTTGTTTAAAACAGATAATATTTTGCATCGAACTATTTGTGCTTTTGATTGAAAAAGAATGAATATATTCTCAGAAAACGCATGGGCAGGAGAGGAGGGGCGGAGCCCTGCAACCCCTTCCGTAATTTTTCCTAACTCTAACCCACCAATTTTATGTCGCTATTTGGTTAATGTAAAAACATTGGAAACAAACAGCGTGGAAAGTTGAAAACACATGTGGTACTGTATAAGCGTGGACGTCGTTTATTTTACGTAAATTTTACGTCGTAAAACACTAATATCATGTATCGTATTTATGAAACGTAAAGTAACGTCCACGCTTGTACAGTACCACATAGGTTTGCGACTTTCCACGCTGTTCGTTTCCAATGTTTTCGCATTAATCAAATAGCGACATAAAATTGGTGGGTTAAAGTTAGGAAAAATTACGAGGCGGGGCCCACGCGTTCTCTGACTAAGAGAAACTAAAAGAATGTATAAAAAAAAAATTACGAATACAAACTTACAAAAAATGTAAATAAATACATACTAAAATGTATGTTGTAAACATTGTTTAGGCAAGTTTAAGAAAATTTTAAGTAATTTTTGTGATGAAAAAAAACTTGATAAAAAAATTTTTTAATTCTTTATAAATTTTTTTAAGAGTATTTTTAAGATACCACTTTTATATTTTCACGAAAACATCTCTAGATTTTCTACTTTAACATGTATTTTTTTCAAATCAATTGAAGTGGTGGAACATGGTTAAAAATAATAATTTACGCCGCGCCACCGCAACCGCGCCGCGGCGCACGGCGATTGTTGTCATGTTGAACTTATTAAACATACTAGCCTTGTTGCAGTGTTGCAATGTTTAGTTGCCAAGAAAAATTATGATATAATAATATATAATATAATAATACATATAATATTTCCAGGACGTCTGCAGTTAGCCTATAAAACTTATAGTTTCCGGAGTTTATTACGAGTAGGTTTCAGTACGTTTTTAAATTCCATATTTTCGGGCTTTTTTAATGTGAGTCTCCTCACCTCTCTCATTATCTATTTATCATCGGGGTGCTTCTTTAATGTGAGTTCCCTTGCCTCTAACATTATCTATCATCGGGGTGCTTTTTTAATGTGAGTCCCCTCGCCTCTCACATTGTTTATCATCGAGGTGCTTTTTTAATGTGAGTTTCTTCGCCTCTCACATTACATAGCTCCACAAAAAGCTCCACAAACTCACATTAAAAAAGCACCCCGATGATAGATAATGTTAGAGGCAAGGGGACTCACATTAAAGAAGCACCCCGACGATAAATAGATAATGTGAAAGGCAAAGAGACTCACATTAAAAAAGCACCCCGAAAATATGGAATTTAAAAACGTACTGAAACCTACTCGTGATAAACTCCGGAAACTATAAGTTTTATAAGCTAACTGCAGACGTCCTAGAAATATTATATGTATTATTATATTATAAATTATTATATCATAATTTTTCTTGGCAACTAAACATTGCAACACTGCAACAAGGCTAGTATGCAAGTTCAATATGACAACAATCGCCGTGCGCCGCGGCGCGGTCGTCCAGCCGGCGCAGTGCGGCGCGGCGTGAATTATTATTTTTAAACATGTTCCACCACTTCGATTAATTTGAAAAAAATATGTGTTAAAATAGAAAAGCTAGAGATGTTTTCGTGAACATATAAAAGTGGCATCTCAGAAACATCACCTTAAAAAATTCATAAAAAATTCAAAAATTTTTTATCGGGTTTTTTTTCAACACAAAAATTACTTAAAATTTTCTTAAACTTGTCTAAACGATGTTTACAACATATATTTTTTTCATTAAAATCGGTCTAACCGCTTTTGAGAAAAACCGCTTTTTAAATTAGGGTGCCAACTAATAACATCAATTTGAGCTTGATTGGTGCGGGGGCAGATTTCGCCTGCTTCTTCCGCTATGCTCTTTTTGCTAAGGTATTCAAAACCTTGAATTTGCGGTGCTATCTACCTCTTATTTGAGATACCATATATAATTCGACTCATTGGCATTGATCGTTCGGTATTAATTTGCTCTGTTGAAAGATCATGGTGTTTGAGTGTGGGGTCCAGTGAACCCCATGTGTACGTAACAAACATTTTCAAATAAATTTTCGATTTTTTAAAAATCATTTTCTTTGAGTGATTTTTATCATAAAAATCGTAAGTATTGAAAAAAAATTGTGCTAGAATTTTCTGAAAATTTTTTTCTTTCATAGCTCCATGCCTACTTATCGAAAGTTTACTGTAATTTTATTATACTCTGTAGATGACTTACAATCTAAGACTAATTGTAAGAAACCAAGTGCTCGTAACAAATCATGAAAATGAAGTTTTCGGCGGAGAGGCATCAGATAACGATGTAGATCATGTCTTCGAGGACTCAAATTATAAGTGTCTGATGCCGACGATGATGTGGAGGAATTGGAAAATACAAATTTGTTTCAGCGTCTTTTGAAATTCCGTACAAGAGGTCGACCACGAACAAAGGCAATAATAACTACGCTTGGAACACACAATCTAGTATTAAAGCATCAGGTTGTGTCAAATAGCGCGCCAAAGTCGGCCATAATGTTCTTTACTTTTTGCCGTTACCCACTGATCTGAATTAATTTTGACATATTTCTATAAAATAAAATCTAAAATAAATAAACAAATAAATAAATAAATAAATTTAGAACGATTTAGCCATGCTGAACCTCTGCCACTTGGACCAACAGAAGCTGCATCAAACTTGGATTCTTACGAATAGTTTTGGGATTCAAATTCTTGTTGAGCATACAAATAATAAAATTGAGGACGTTTGTGCAAATATGATAGAAAACGCCATAAAATTAGAATCTTATCATTATCACACCGATATTGTTGAAATGAAAACGTTTGTTGCAATTTTGTATTATGTCGGTTTATGGAAATCACCAAACGTCAACAATGTAGATTTATGGAGCAAGGAGAATGGTATTTTGTTTTATAGATGCTGTTTTTCAAGAAATTGATTTTTGTTTCTAAGTAATTTTTGTAAGTAATAATTGTTTACGTTTTGATGACAAAAAAAAAAACAAAATGCATCTGACAAGTTTGCACCCATCCGAGAAATTTAGGAAATCTTCACGCCAATTGCCGCCGTTATTATACACCTGATCGACACTGCACAGTTGATGAACAATTATTAGGATTTAAAGGTCGATGTTCTTTCAGAGTGTATATGAAAGCGAAACCAGATAAATACGGCTTGAAAATTTTCTCATTAAACTGTGCTATAACATCATATATGGTAAATAAGAAATCACTCATTTAGTTACAAAATAAATAGATATTATTTATATAATTTTTTGTTTTCGTTTTCAGATTTTTGCTATGTCATACTTAGGTAAACAATGTAACTTGCAAACAAGGGACAGATTCCTGAATATTTTTTACGCGAGGTCAGTATGCCAATTCATGATACCAACAGAACTATTACTTGCGACAATTGGTTCACGAGCTTATCGGCGATGGAATTTGATTCAACCACCTTATTGTTTGCCTATTACCGGCACAATAAGAAAAAAATAAGAGAGAGATTCCAGCTGAGATGAAAGTAGCAGGCAAAAATCCACCAGACTCGAAATTTTGTTTCTCTCGCGATGTAACATTGGTGTTTTATACACCGAAAAAAAAAAAATTATTCTTGTGGCTTCTACGTATATGAAAACTAATGCAGTCGTTGATGGAAAGCCAGAAATTATTTTACATTATAATGCAACAAGGTGGAACGAACAACTTTGACAAGCTTTGCCATTCATTTACCGTCAGCAGGCGTTGTAATAGGTGGCCATTACGCATGTTTTTTGGAATACTGGATCAAGCTGCCGCAAACGCGAGAATCCTACTAACATGCAAATGTGCTCGTGAAGATAATATGATGTTTATCTCACCTCAGTTTTGTTTGAAACGTCTCTATAAGCATTTATCTACGGATCATTTACGTCAATGGTACATGATAAATATCCGTATCGATTTGAAATTGAGCATCGCTGGTGTGGTCGGTATCAATCGAGGCAAAAGACAAAATGAAAATGAAGGACTAATAATAGCGAAAATTAAACGCAGATGTGATTTCATTCATTCATTCAAGAAATTTGGACAGAAAAACAAAATATTTATGTACCTTATGTGAACGTTACATGTGCGACTAACACCGCGTGCGACCAACCGTAGATATGTGCCTTGACTGTATCGGAATAGATTGAACGTTATATTTTATTTAAGTATTTTGTATTATTATGATACTATTCGGCATGGGTAGCGAGTATTGCGCGCCCCTAGCGGCTCCGAGTAGAACCTTCCAAGTCGTGTATAAACACGGTTCAAAAATAATGAACAATTTTGAAGAATGGCATCCAAAAAGAGAGAAAGGCGAGATTACTGCAGTATTAATAATTGTAAAAAGCAGTTAAAAGGGGATGTAATTTTTCATAAATTTCCAAAAAATGAAGAATTAAAAAAAAATGGATCAGTACATGCAATATAACCCAAAATGTGACGAAACACATGTTCATATGTAGTTTGCATTTTACTAAAGAAGATTACTACCCAATAGGTAAATACATATTAAATATATATGTACAATTAAATTTTAATACATTAAAAATTATGTATACTATAAAAAACAATATTTGTTCTAGGATTAGCCAGCAAAATTTTTAAATTAAAAAAGGAAGCTATTCCATCAAAAAATTTAATTTTAAAAAAAGAAGTGTTTACTCCAAATATATTTAAAAAAAAAAGTAGTGAAATTATTAACAGGTAAATAATAATTTATATTGATGTGTAATACATTATTTATGTATATGCATATTATAATTATTAACATAATTTTTACAGATCTCTTTTAAAATCCCTACAAATGGAATGCAAAAAAAAAACTGAAGGAACTCTTTTAAAAGGACAATCACTGCAGAGTTTGGAAAATATAAAGCAAAATGAGTTGATTAATAAAAATAAGCAGGATAATGTAGTAGAGGATTCTAATTTAGTAAAAGATTTTAATAAGTGTGATAGTTGTAATGGGCAGAATGATATTGATACGGCTAAAGATAGTTATAACGTTATTGAAAATAGAGAAACAAACATTGAGGCATATACAAGTGTTAGTGTTGATACAGAAAATGAAATTCTCAACGCAGATGAATTATCAATATTAGAAGAAATTAACTTACAAAATGCAAATGTAAGTGTTGCGCAACAAAACATTCTATCTGAAACTGAACTTAAACTTCGTACTGATTTATTAAAAAGTGCTTCAATTAACTTAATGTCCCTAATAAAAAGTGATGAGCAGTTAATAGCATTTACTGGAATAAATTATAGTTTGTTAAGCAGCTTAACAGCTGCAGTTCAATTATGTGAAGAAAATCAGTACACAAGGAAGTTTTTTAATTCAGTGCAGGATAGAATAGTATTGTGCTTATGTAAACTTTGATTAAACTTGCCTTTTTCTTGTTTAGCAGTACTGTTTGGTTTAAATAGAAAGGGCTGCGCAAAAAATTTTTATTACATGGTTCAATTATTGTCTGCCATTTTAAAAAAAGTCATATACTGGCCTTCAAAAAAAGAAATTATGAAAAGTATGCCAAAGTGTTTCGAAAATTTCAAACAAACTCGTATTGTATTAGATTGTACAGAAATACCAGCAGAGAGACCTAGTTGCTTGAAATGTCGCTTAAAATTATATTCACATTACAAAGGATGTGAAACTGTGAAATTACTAATAGGAGTAGCACCTTCTGGGCTCATAACTTTTCTAAGTGAAGCTTATGGTGGTCGAGCATCTGATAAAACCATTTTTAATCAAAGCAAAATAATTGATAAAATGTATGCGATAAGAGATGCAATCATGGTGGATAAGGGTTTCAACATTGAAATAGAATGTCTAGATAATAATGTGCAATTAATAATTCCACCCAAACTTGGATCAAAAATTCACTTAAGTGCAAATGAAGTAGCATATACTAATAAAATTGCAGCAGCTCGTGTACATGTTGAACGAGCTATTCAAAGATTTAAAATGTTTAAGATAGTCAAGAACAAAATTTCATGGACATTAATTCCCTACATAGATGGTATTTGCACTATTATTGCTGGACTTACAAATTTGAAAAATCCAATTCTTGCTGACAACAAATTTTAATGTATGTAACAGAAATTGCTTAATAATTAATATGTTCATCTATATTAATATTAATTATTATATTTACCTTTTATTAATAAAAAATTTTTGTAATTTAAATAATTGTTTGTGTGTAATAAATAAAATTTTTCTCAAATTTATTTGTGAACTTTTATTATTCAGATTGAAAAACATAATTGCTTTCAACAAATGTTAAAGCGTGGGCCAAACAAATCTGAGCTTTTCAAGCACAAGCATATTATTTTCATTTCCTCTGGTTTTTTGAACGTTATTCCCACGTACATAAGGTGGTTTGCCTTCAACACATTCTCCCCTTCGACATACGCTCTCGAACCACTTCCAATATAATCAATTAAATGACTAATATTTATTATAAAATTCATTTTATGTTCTAATAAAACTAAAAACTCCCATACGCGCCTAATCTTTGAACCGCATCGGTGCACGACTTGGGGAGTTCTGCTCGGAGCCGCTAGGGGCGCGCAATGCTCGCTACCCATGCCGAATTAAACATTAAACAAAACTTTTTTATAGCAATAATAATCATGTACATGTGTCATTTTTAGATATTAGATTTTTTTCCAAAATTTCCTCATTCATATATAAAAATAAATACTTTTTTTTTAGCGTTGGACTCTGAACTATTTTTTTTTCAAAATGTAGTGTTTTAAGAATATGACTTTAAAACATGTTTTTGATATTATAAATATTACGTGAGATATGAGTAAAAGTAAAAAAGTTTTACGTAAAAAAGGTATTTTTCGCGTTTTTCTTCCTTTGTAAATTTTTTTCATTATGTAAATATTAAAAATCTTTATAAAGTATTATTGGACCTTATTTTCTAAGGTTTCAAGAATATCCTGAATTTTTTTCAAACCGAAATTTTCAATACAACATGCGTGGCAGCTATTTTAATCGTTGGGGTACAGCAGATCCCTTGTGTACAGTATTCAATTATTTTGGAAGTGTGTACAGTAAGGGTTAAACACCTTAAATTAAAAATAATTTTAAGTAAAAATTAATTTGACGTTTTAAAAATATATACATAAAAATATGTATTTTTTAATCCAAATACTACATTGTACAGGTTTTTAACAATGTACATTATTAATTTAATTAAACATGTATTGAATTTAACCTCCGTCTGTACACTTATTTTCACTAACACAGTCTGTACACTGATCCCTTTTTGTCCTGTCCCTTCTAAAAAATGTTAAATACAAGCAAAAAATCTGAAAAAATTCCTAATTACTTTTGAGTGACTACATTTTAAATTTCAATAGTTATTTTGATTATTTATTAAAAAATTTTTTTATAATAACAATTTTAATTTCTCGAAATTGATAAAAAATGGAATTTCGTAAAAAAATGCATAACTTAATAACAAATTATTATTAAAAAAAATGTTTTAAGGTTTTTTAAATTAAGGTATTTTCAAAGGATTAAAGACGTTTCAAAAAAAATTGTTTTATATGTAGTGGTTGCAGAAAGTATAAATATTTGCATGACTGAAAATAAGGTACTTTTCAGGTAATGAGAATATAATAAAATGATAATTTTTCACACAAATCTTTTTTATTATAAAAAATTATAGTACTGGCGCAAAAAAAGAGATAAAAATTTTAACCGATTTTTAGGCAATCTTCAAGTGATGCAACTTTGCGAAAAATTATCCAAATTACATGTACTTTTTTTTAAATAAAGAGCAAAGACTTTGAGAATTCCTAGGCGAAAGTTTGATTTGTTAAGTGCAATCTTTTGTATCGCATGAAAACCAAACATGTTTTTTTTAATTGAAAAAAGTAAAAGTTTGTTATCATTTTTCATAAGTTTTTCGTTAAAATCTTGCTAATATTAATCTAGATTTTTAAAGTTCATTTTTTTCTAAGTAATTAAAAAAAATACATTTGATGCAATGTTTTTTGTTGATTGCACACGAGTTTGAAATTTGCATTGCATTTTAGGGTATTTTAGCGAATAAATACGGTGTCTTTTGAATATCATGAATTTTGAGTATCAATATGATATTGCACATTAATTTTAATCGTGTTTAACTCAATCATACTGCCATCATTAAAGTGACCCGATGTGCACCACGTGGAGAATGACGGTCGGATCATGTAAAAAACCTGTAATTAAGAGTTTTTAGTCACTAATTTTAATTTTTTTTTGTTTATTTAAATAAATTCAAAATGACGGATCCAATATGGCGGCCGAAAATTACAGTTTTATCATATTTGTTTAAAAAACCTGTAATTAAGAGTTTGGTCACTAATTTTTTTTTTTGTTTATTTAAACAAACTTAAAATGGCACAGTGAATTGAAACATAGAAAAGAACGGACATTGCACTTATAGGAACGATATAACAACTAAAGCGAAATAATTATGCATACATAATTATGAAGTGTACCTTATTAATGTAAATAATTGTTGTTTGCAATATTAGATTAAACAATTTTTAACAACAATTTCTATAAGTACTCGCTAACATTAATATTAATCAATACGCACCATATCTCAGAAGATTTTCCTCACAAAGTTAACATGTAAAACAAAATAATGCTATGTTTGGTAAAGCTACGCACTTTTACCATCAATTATGGTGAACAACATTTCTCGTAAATTACAATAAAATTACCGCGTTTTGTGAGCAACAAGTTTGTTATTCCGTTTTGTATTTTGTCGTATTCTTTTTTTTGTTCACAGACGTAAGTAATTTTTTACTTGTAAGATTTAAAATTACTACTTGTAGTTCCAATAAAGCGATCATTATTGTTGTTTTATTTTTTGGCTGATAATATTCTGATTTTGCCTGTTGCTCGTTTTTAATAGAATACATATTGATTTGTGCCACTTAAAAAAAATAAAAATCTCACTCTTTTAGTTTCATTTGCCATGTTTGTAAAGCCTTCATCATCACATCACTTTATAATTCTTTAACTTGTAATACAGGCAACAACCGCTACGTGGCGCATTTAGATCACATTCTCAGACATAAATTTTCTTCGCTAAAATATATAAACAGAAGCTCTAGCCGACTCACTGCTCTGATTGAATTCTTGAGTGATTTCCATTTGATTATTTTCTTTTCTCAACTGGTTCACATTGTTTCTGATTCATATTATACAAGGTGTAAATCTCTTTCGCAACTTTATATTTTACTAATATCCGGGTTTGCCTCTAATTACTGATGGCGATGGCGACATTTAAAAATAAACATTTATTCCTTTTCTTAAGAAATTTACATTCTACTATAATTTATACAGAACAATTGTTCGACTCCGTCGTTGAAAGATTAAATATTAATTTATCAGAATCTGAAAATATAAAAAAATATTTACGATCATTTAATTTGTTCCAACGCTTCTACATGAAGAAAAACTCATGTATAATATTAGAACATTTCGAAAAGAATAATAATTCGTGGCTTAATAAAGAATTTCAAATTCCAGATAATATCAAACCTGAATGTTCATACGAGTCTGCGTCCATATTACTTCGTTATCATGTAATAAACCTTTTAGCGAAGTTACTGAAAGACATAAGCGAACGCAAGATTTGCGAAAGTCCAATCCAACAGAAGTCCTTCATGTCTCAAAACAAAAATTATTAAGCGATGATTCTACGGATATAGCAAAAATATTGGATTATCTTATAAAAAATCCAAATGAAGCTAAAAGAGCAAGAGATTTTTGTGAAAATCGAATAGAAACTTCTTTATACTCAAAAGAAAAATGTTTGACACTTTACTTGTCAGTTTAAATCTGTCTAAGTCGCAATACGTACATTTAAGAGAAACATGTATCGAAAGTGGCACAAATCAATATGTGTCCTATTATTAACATTCAACAAGCAAAATCAGAATGTTATCCGCCAAAAAATAAAATGACAATAACTGAGACAATCGCTTCAATTGACTTACAGGAAATTTTAGACTTTACGAGTGAAAGACTACTTAAAGTTTGTAAACAAAATTTAGACAGCCATACAAACTTGAAATTAATTTGTAAGTGAGGCTTTCATGGAGCTTTTAATCAGAGCACTTACAAGCAAAAATTTCAAAATGAAAATGTAACGGATGATGCTATTGTCATGACCAGTTTTGTTCCCATTAAATTAATGAGTGACTATGATGTTGTGTGGATAAATCCAAATCCGTCCTTAACTCGTTATTGTCGTCCAATAAAATTCCAATTTGTCCACGAAAATGCGGAAATTACAAAAAAAGAATACGAAAGAATGCAAAACAAAATATCGAACTTGTTGCCCATAAAATGTGGAAATATTGTTATAAATTACGAAATGTTATTCACGATGATTGATGGTAAAGTATGCATTGCTTTATATAGCATTATCTTGTTCAACATGTTATCTTTGTGGGGCCAAACCTTCGAAATGAACGATGTCAACAAAGTACTTGATAAAAATATTGATATCAAAACATATAATTTATGATATGATATCAAGTTTTCACGCAAAAATTCGCTGTATGGAATTTTTACTCCATGTTTCATATAATTTGCCCTTTAAAAAATGGAGTGTACGGTATCCTGTTTGAAAGAAGCAACGAAAAGACAATAAAAGAAGAATACAGCACGAATTTAGAAAAGAATTAGGATTGCTCATTGACATCGTAAAACAAGGATCAGGGACAACGAATGATGGGAATACAGCCAGACGATTCAGCCATTCTTTTCTAATGTACACACAACCGCTAATCACAGGGTTAGATGAATCCTTAATAAGAAGGTTTTCTGTAATACTGCAGGCGATCTCATGCGGAGAAACAATAAACACAAAAAAATTTGGTTTGTTTGCTCTCGAAACTGCCAAAGAATTTGTTAAAAACGATGGATGGTATTACATGACAGCCTCCGTGCATAAATTGTTAATCCACGGAGAGGCAATAATTTCCAATTTTTCGATCCTTATTGGACATTTATCAGAAGAGGCGAGTGAAGCGCGAAATAAGGAGTTTCGGGAATACAGAAAAATGCATTCACGTAAAATGGACAGAGTGAAAACTAATGAAGACATATTACATCAGTTATTAGTTTCATCTAATCCCGTGATTTCTAATTTAAGATCCCAAAAAAGCGAACATAAAAAACAAGATATGTTTCCTGAGACATTGAAAATGTTGATATAAACACACACACACGCACGCACGTACGCACGCACGCACGTACGCCGCACGCACGCACACACACACACAACATACATAATATTTGCACGCACGCACAGCAGAGAGGGTTTGGAGTCATTAAATACTACAGGAGTGACGAACTGTGGGGTCCTTATCTCTGCTGTGACACAGAAACAACATAAACACACACAGAAACAACACAAATACACACACGAGATGTGCAAAATCTGACCGTGCAACCTCCTCGTGGTGCATATTGGTTAATACTAATGCCGGCAGTAGCAGCGCGCAGCGTGTTTATAAAAATTGTTGTTTAATACATTTTGCATACAATTATTTATTGGTAAGATACACACTTCATGATTATGTATGCATAATTATTTCGCTTTAACTATTATATTTAATCTTTACAAGTGCAATATTCGCTGTTTCCCATCTTTCTACTATGGTTACACAATGATTCAAAATGTTTTTTTAATATAAACATTTAATATAAAATAACCATAAATATTGCGATTCATAATATATAATTAATTAATGTATTTACAACGACAATATTGTAAAGTAATATTTAATTTTTAGTGGCACATATTAATATTAAAGGGCTACATACACCCAGAAATTTTGAAAAAATGGCTTTTTCGTTTTTTTGCATATTCGTAAAGTGTAAAGTCTTGAGAATATCCCTTGCAAGTTTCAAAGTAATTCCTTGAAAATTGTCAGAAATATAGCGAGGAAAGTCCAAGCGCGTTTGACGATGCTGGGGCGCGATGAGCGCCTTCTAATCCTTTGCAGCAGATAGCTTACGCAAGAATATTACGCCGGTAAGCTAGAATCGAAGCCTTTGATGTCGCTACATCTGGGGAGAGTCCACTGTATGGACCTGGAGTGGATGACTCCATGTAAGTTTGAAAAAAAGTTATCTACGTTTTAACCGAATGTCAAACTTTTAACGCGTTTTTCTCGAAACCATGTTTTCAAAACGCGTGCCAAAAATATCTCGGAAACGGCTGGATCGATTTACTTGAAATTTGGAGGGCTTAATCTACACAAAAAAGGCAGTCTTTATCGTGGCGGTTTTTTTTAGAGCTCTTACTTTTTTTAAGTTAAAAAAATGACCGATTTTTATCCTTAAAAATTGCTTTTTTTCTTCAAACAACCGCCATTTTGCCAAAAATTGATATTTTAAAAATCGGCCACAATAAAGACTAGATAATATCATTCAGTTTAAGAAAATTCTAGGCTGGTCTGTTTTAGTCTTGTACGAGCTGCAATTGGCATCGCGGAGCACCTTTTTTTAACAAGGTCTTGCGACGAGGACAATATCTCTGCCATTTTTAAATATTTTTAGTTCAAATTTATTCTGAAACATGTTCTAAGAATGTATTTTAAAATAAAGAAAACTAGGATTAATTACGTTTAAAAAAAAATCGAGAAAAAGGCCTATTTTTTATGTCTCTGGGTGTATGTAGCCCCTTAACAGTGCAAGACATATACATGTAAAGATTTCTTCGGGATCCTTTTTGCAATAAATAAATGTATCTTTCAAAGTAGCAGATAGTAGCAGCTAAAACACGTTTTTTCACGAAGTAGAACATCCCTTTAATCAAATATTATAAAATTTTAAGATATTATAAGATTTTTTATAAGTTATTTTGTAATTTAGTTATCGGGATTTTCTTCGAAACATTATAAAATTGATTGTCAAACTTTAAATTGTATTATTCTATGATTCGAACGTAGATATTTTTCAAGTAAAAGAATAGTCTATTTGATATAAATGGTTGATATAAATCTATTTGGTATAAAAGTTGGTTAATATAGTAAGTGGAAAAAACTATACTGCCTTGAAAGTAGATAACTAAATCGATGGAAATCCAGAATTGTCTAATTCGTAATATTTATGGTCATTTTACGCACCGATTGAAACAATATATTTCAAAATGAGGGTTATATACTATTTCTATGATATTTCAAGTAACCAAATTTGCAATTAAAAACTGGATACAAAAAAAATGTTTTCACCTCATGTCCGCGTTTTTACGTAGTTCGGCCCACTGTGCGCCAGTGTATATTATCATAAGAAACTTAGGTATATACAAAGAGAATGATCAAAATTGAAGAAATAATAATATTAACTATGTTTTTGTGCGCAATCTAAACAGAAAATCGTACGATGATTGTCGCAAATTGACTCGCCACGTACATCACACAAAATCACGTTCTTTTATTATCTGCGGACGGACATATAGAACATCTTTTTCGTTTGTTCATTTTTGTATTACGATTAAAAGCTTAAGTAGAGTCATAGCCATTATTTAAAATTTCTCGAATTGTACGAGGGTAGTCCCAGAAGTACCCGACCTGACGTATGGACGGCCGTTGTTGTTAAAAAAAAATTACTACGGTAGAAAGTACCAACCCTAAAGCTTAAGTGTGAAGTTTGAAGACGCCACGTTATTTCGTATTTGTTTGGCAGCTATCAATAGTGAACTCTCTCAGTGAATTTGGAAACAGAAAAAATTGGTCATCGTTATGTGATACAATACTTTCATTTGAAAGGTCTCAGTCTAACCAATATCAAAGCCGAACTAGCTTTTCTGGCGGAGTCTGCTCCTTCGTTTACAACAGTAATTGGGTTGGGTAGTAAATATTTTGGATGGTAGAGTTTAAACAAGGCCGTATTAACTGCCAAGACGAACATCGCAGTGGTCGACTAAATGAGATGACCACGCCAGAAATGGTGAAGAAAATCTATAAAATGGTATTGGACCGTCGGCTGAAAGTGCATGAACTTGAGACAAAGGAACAGTCAAAACAATGGACTGCAAGAAGAGAATTGGCTCCAAAGAATGCGAAGACAGTTTCATCTGCAGGCAAGGTCATGGCGTCAGTTTTTTGGGATACGCGTGGGGTAATTTTCATTGATTATCTTCAAAAAAGAAAAACAATCAACGGTGAGTATTACGCAAACTTATTGCAGCGTTTGAGTGATGAAATCAAGAAAAAAACGGCCGCATTTAGCGAATAAGGAAGTATTGTTTCATCAAGACAATGCACTAGTTCACACATCTGTTATCGCGGTGGCCAAAATCAGTGAGTTAAAGTTCGAATTGCTTTCTCACACACCCTATTCACCAGATTTAGCCCCCTCAAATTATTTTCTCTTTCCAAACTTGAAAAAAGCTAGACGATAAAAGATTTGCCAACAATAAAGAGGTAGAATCTGCGGTTGATGACTATATTTTGAGGAGTTCGACGGTTCTTACTATAAACAGAATATCGAAGTTATTGAACATTGCTGGGAAAAGGGTATCGAGCTAAAAAAAGACTATGTTGAGAAATAAAGATATTTTTTTCTAAATTTTTTGTTTCTTTGTTAAGTCGGGTACATCTGAGACTACGCTCTATGACGCAAATAGCTTTTTAATGTTTTTATTTCTAAACGACGTTGCAAATGTGGCTTTATTAAATTAAAAGCCAAGTCTTTTAAAAAGTCACGCCGATTTAAAAATAGATTTTCTTGTCGTAAATAGTATAAAATTGACGAATTTATGCCAGCATGATCAAGCATGCCATAGAATATATGCAAAAGCTACCAATCAGATGTGTCCAAGAGGCTACTGTGATTAAATTGCCTTTATCGACTAAAAAGGGCAGATTATGCTTGTAACTCAAGTAAAAACAAAAATAACAAAATAATTAAGAAAAATACAAAAATTAAATATTTCTTACTGTCATAAAATACTAACACGGTCTGTACACTGAGGCTTTTTGGGAACACTTGAAAAATTTACATACTGCCGTTTTAACAATAAGTGTCGGATCGAAGCGTCCTTTCGGGTATGAGTAGGAGAGAACGGGGGAATTGGCACCAGTGAAGAAAAACTGAAATGAATGTGTTACAATCACCGAGTATCTATTTCAACTATTTATTATTAAAATAAAGGATTATAAAGCTTTAATTTAGCATAGCGTAAATATTTAAATTTTAATTAAATCAATAAAAAAATAAACTTTTTTCGAAACTCAACAAAAACTCCCATTACCCCAGGCACTGGACAATGAGAACCACCTTAAGGGTAATGAGATGCATTACGTATGCGAAACATTAAAGCGAGTAAAATACTTATTTATAAAAATAATAAACAAATCAAATATTTAAACAAATAGTCTTATCATATTCCTATTAATTTAGATTAGTTCAATCATTAAATTTAACTTTCTTCAAAACTTTCTCAAACTTTCTTAAAAAACGACGCTATTAATATTTCTGAATGTTGTTTTTGTCTGTTTCTAAGTCTTTTTCGTAAATTCTAAAAACAAAACAAACAAACATGTATGCCTGGAGTAATTGAAGCCAGTTCTGATTAGAGTTGGTTCTAATTATCCCGTTGGAATAATTTTTTGTCATTGATAAAAAAAAATTATTCAAAAAATCTTTTTTAATTTCAAATGTTTTGTTAGTAAAGTAAATATATGACAGTATCAATAAAGAAAGAATGAATTAAATTAATAGAAACTAAAACTACTTATTTGTTTAAGAAGTCGATGAAAATTGTAAGAAAAAAGACGAAAACGTGCGCTCTCCTGGATAAACAAAACGAGAAACATTCAAAACTGGTGAAACATTCAACTGTCGGAAGAAGCGGTGCTTTATAGACAGTAACTCACACGCGAGTTCGGACGTGTTATGCGCGACACTCATTTGTTTTTAAGGTTATTCTTATTACCCCCGTGGTTCCAACTTCCCCGTCCTCCCCTACCTATTACTAATTTTTTTTAGGAAGAGGAACCAAACTTTGCTTAACATCAATTTTGTGGCTACACAGGTGAAAAGTTTCGCTTGTTCCCTTTTGGGTCAGTGTACAGACGGAGGGTTAAAGATACAAATGTTTGTTGATGTTCTAAATAACTTAAAGTAACCTTTGAATAAATATTAGTTTAATTTTGAATATTGTTTGTAAACGTTTTTATTAGAATGTGCGGCAATTATGCACAATAAGAGTGACATCACCGATTTCAATAATCTTGATATATATTGTCAAGGACTTGATATATATTGTCATGTTCTGAATAACGTATAAAAAATTTTAATTGTCGCTCGTCATTTATTAAAAAGTTTTTTACAATAAAAGTTTAATAAATATTACGCATTCTTAATGCGTAATAATTTTGATGTTTTTGTAAAAAATAAGAAAAATATAAGCGGAAGAGCTCGCATTTCGTTGAAAGCGGCTTCAGTATGTATTTATTTACATTTCTTGTAATTATTTACATTCTTCGCAAGTTTGTATTCGTAATTATCAACATATTCTTCTAGTTTCTCTTACAAGGGAACCTCGCGAACTCGAAAATTCAGATTTTAATGAAACTTGGCATAAATGTAGAGGGGGTGAATACATGAATTTAGAAATGTTTAGTTGGTGCCCAAAAACGGTTTGAAGCGGTGAAACCGCCCTTCAAAGTTGAGACGATTTTTGCGGTTTTTCGATTATCTCGTAAATTAAACAAAATATAAAAAAATGTTTCATACAAAAGTTTTACAGTATAAATACCTTTATTTAACTATGCTATTTATTTAAAAAAAAATTAAATTTTTTTTTCCCCAAAAATGAAGGAGCTTCTCCTCCGCTCACGTGTTCTCTGTACTACATAACTTCACGACTTTCCATGTAAAACAAGATCCTTAAACAGCTTATTAATAGTCTTATCGATGTCATAAAATACTTGCACATTTGAAATTTGCGTACTTTTTGTATGCACTTGTGGCCAAAAATTGTCCACTTTTTATGCTCATGTCGCTACTTTTCGTAAAATTAAAATTATTATGCTTTTAAGATAATAGTATTTATTAAACTTTTATTATAAAAATTTTTTTAATAAATGACGAATGATGATTAAAACTTTTTGTGCGTTACTCAGAACAATGTCCTTGACAACGTATATCAAGGTCATTGAAATCGGTGAAGTTGCCCTTATTATGCATAATTACCAAATGTGCATTGGTATTGATGATGAAATGCTATATATGTTTGAGGAGATGTAATTATGATCGTATTATTTTTAAAAATATTACATATATTTTGAACAGTTATATTATTAAATTTATTTATTAAGGGTTTGATTAAATTAAATGACTAACATTAACATATAAGTTTAAATAAAACTTAATTTGACATTAAAAATATGTAAAAAAAGTATATCAAATACTGCATTATTTATATATATTGTAATAAGTTAATCATAGTTTCGTGGATTAAATAAGATGCCTAACATCACAAAATATATGATGCCGAACAAAATTACCCTTAAAAAAAGGGCGCCAAATGTGTGTGTGTGATGTGTGTATGTGTGCGTTTTTAAGGAAAATGCTATTATGTTACAAAAATCCAAGTAATATTTTTTATTTTACACTGCTCTTATTTTTTTACATAATACAAAATAATTTTAAATGTGTAAAATTATAAGAAATTACCTTTTAAAATAAAAGGACAAAAATTTTGTCTTTATAAAAATAATGATGTGAAGTAAATGCGCCAGCTATAAGAATAGATATTTATACAAAACTTATTTATTATTAGTGTTTACTATTAAAATAATATATTCAGTAATATTGTTTTGTATATATTGTTAAATAATATAACAATATACTATTAAACAATAACATACTATTACACGATCATACTATTATAATGGTAAAGCGTTTTGATTAACATATTAAAGTTATATAGAAACCAAAAAAGCATTATAAAAATGTTTTACTAAAAAAAATCTAGGCATTACTATAGAAAATACTCTCTAAATTATAATCAGTGGAAAATCAGAGAAATCAATGAGAATACATTAATTTTCACTGGTATACTTGTCAGTTAGTGAAATAAATATATTTATCTTTCAGTGGTTATACACTAATGTTAAAACGAAAATCACTAAAAGATAGTGAATACTCATAGCTATATAAGTATCACAGCTAATTATTATAGCAGTTATAGCTACATAGATATACGACTGTAAATCAATGATAATACAGTGATTGCAATTTAGAGGTCTAAAATATTAGTAAGTATAATTAAGAAAAAATTAAGGGAATGAACAATTTATTATTTAAGCATTATTTACACGGAGCGACTTTTATTCGTTTTCAAACAAGCGTCTTAATTTGTTATCAAATTTGCTGATAAAAATATTAATTTTTTATTTGCTAGGCTTTACAATTATAAGGTTGCGGTGTCTAATAATCGCTATCATAAAGTCGAACATATGCAATTTTCGCTCTTTTAACGAATAAAAAATGCTGGTACTTCGTTAGCAACGTGTAAATAGTTTAATTTAGAAATTTTACATTTAGAGAGTATTTTCTATAGCGGCGCCCAGATTTTTGTTAATTAAACAATTATTTTTATAATGCTTTCTATATAACTTTAATATGTTAATCGATCGCTTTATCATTATAATAGTATAATAGTATATATTATTTACAATATATACAAAATCATATTACTAAATATAATAATATTATATTAATATTATAATATTTAAATATTAAAAAGTAATAATAAATAACTTTTGTATAAATATCTTATGACGCATTTACTTTATATCATTATTTCTATAAAGAAAACAAACTTTTGTTCCCTTTATTTTAAAAGGTAATTTCTTATGTGCGTCGGAAATAATTCTTTTCGTGAGAAGCTGATTTCTACGCGGGACAGTTTTCTAACACAAGTAAGTCATTACATAATTTTTTTCTTCTAATATAATAGATGGCGTAAATCATCCAAGAAAACTTTCCAGCATGACTTTTTCTACACATTTGATCATTTTTTATACTTCTGCCTTCGTTAGCACACTCGCATAAATGTACCTTGCGACACGCATACGGAAATAATCGCTTTATAGTTTTCGCGAATCCATCCTTGACTAACCAATTCGTATCACTCAAAGACATCAAATCAGACCGTGTCATATCAAGATGCATAAAAGAAATCAAACGTAGTGATAGTGTCAATAATAACGTGATGAAAAGGCAATACGTGGTAATTAGTGTAAAAAAAACTATATAGAAATAAAGTTTCTTTTCATTTGCGGAGACTCTGCTCCGCAAACCTCTCGTCTTGTGCCCTGAACCTTCCACCTTTACACTTGAATTCCTTCTCGCCTGCAGTATTTTCTATGCATCGTAATAAAACACTTGGATAGTGACTACTCTGGCAATACTTTATTAATTAGAGCACAACGTTTTGGCGAGACAATTTTTGGTCCTTTTCAAGTGAATCTAAAATTACATGGAAAAGCAAATTATACTACACATACATTATTTCAACATCACATTCTAAAATCCGCAGAATAAATAAAATAATCGTATGTCGTATAATTGCAATAAGTTACATTGAATATTTATCCATCTCAGTTCGCAAATAAAAGCTCTTTACTATTGTTTCGAGAAACGTGTTAGAAAGCATGTCTATACTCTGCAACCTTTGTCAGTCGAAAGAACAGATCGTGCATTTCGATTGGAAATGTGCAAGTCACGTTTAAAAACAAAAAATAATATTGGTTCAAAATTATCACTAGTCTAAAATAACTAAACTATGCGTATAATTCTGTCATACACTGTGTTAAGATTGTCAGTATCTTTTTGAAAATTAATACTATTCTTGAATTTTTTAATGAAAAACATTTATGCGATCTCTTTTTCTTTTATGTTTTTCTCTATGTAGAATATTAGGTTTAAACCACTCGAATTTGTGATTGGTGGATAATTGGTGGTCGGTAACAACCGTATGGTGCAAAGACGAACTTTTTATATTTTGTTAGTGTTCATTAATTCTTGTCTTTAGATTGTCGTTTAGTCTGTCCTATGTATGAAGGATCACAGTCATGACAATTAATTTTATAGACAAGTTCGGTCGACATATCATCTTTTATCCTTCCCTCTTTTTATTACGCAATCTAACTTTTTCGGTATTGTGAAGCGTACATCCACGTATTTGTTGAGTATACGTCTTAAATCATCGCTTACATGTTTAATATATAATTGTATTCCAATTACAATTAAAACAATTGTTCTCCGATTGTCAGATATTTCATTAACACTATTATTGTCATTATTATTTAAATCAGTTCATTCTTTTAATATTTTATATATTGTATACAATTGTATATATACAATTGTATATAATCGTATATATTATATACAAAGATGGCGTCTTTACAAAGACTGCCATTCGCCACCGTGAAACGTTGGAAGGGTTGAGGCAAGCGTGATCGAGTCTCGACTCTCCGAGTAAAGTACAGCCCGCAATCGCTTCACAATCCGAATAAAAAAAATAGACTTTTACTGCACTTCTCGATATAGAATCGGAAGGATCAGAATAGGATATCCTTCATAAACACTAAAACGGTCACCCGGGTATAAAATACAGATCTATCGATCAAAACCGCTATCGACAAGGTACATCTCGCGGATAGATCAAGCGTAGACATATGACTACCTATCACAACCGCCGGTTGCCTAATCTGGCACGAATTACAGATTATGTCAAATCTAGATGCTGAGATTTTGATTGGAGTCGATTTATAAGCATGTTTGCATTGCGCGATACCTCCACCCGCGATACGACGCGAAGGCGAAACCATACCGTAATGCGCCTCACAAACTAACACTGAGAGGAACACCACGAGAAGAAACAGCTCGAAGAATTTTTACAGTAAGAACTACCGAAGTTTAAGAACGTTCGTTGCTCCACTGATCGGATTTAACACATCATCCAAGTTAAAAACAGTCTGTTAGATCTAATTAGACCTAAGTGTCCATTAGACCTAAGGAATGGATATTGGCGAGTGCCACTTGACCTCGCAGTCGTCCGATTACCGCCTTCATTGTCCCTGGTAAGAAACTGACGTAGTTCCGAAAGATGATTTTTGGCCTGTACTCGGCGCCCGCGACATTTCAGTATCTTCAATTAAATCAAACTCGTGTTTGTTGTCTCACGGATACTACCCCGAGATATTCGATAAGCTTGCGCGTGTAGAAAAACGTTATATATTATTTTAAGATTCGTACTCATTTTTCCTACTTTTTAATAGTAAATAAAGGTCATTACGTAATTTTGTCAAAAAATCTATAAAAAATTATATTAATTTTATATACTAGTAAAGTGCAGAAATGGACAATTTTTGACATATTTCTTTTTATTTTCAGTATATAAACTCATCAATTTAGTAAGATGAAAGATTTCAACAATAAATTGTTTTAAATAAATGTATTTCATGCAAATAAAATAAATAATTTTATATTAAAAGCACTGTTCACACATTGTCAGAAATAGGTTACATGTAAATTGATATTCCCAAATTTTCAGAAGTATCATCTTTAATAATTTTTTTATAATATTGTTGTACCCCTCGTTGGGAGGGGATCGCTGCCAGAGATCTCGCGAGGAAGGTATTTAGTCACTCACACCGTTATTCGTCTTGACCACTTTTATTATCTTGTTCGAATAGATCGCGACCCCGCAAGGCAGAGTGTCGCGTCTATAAGTTTGTTGTCCACGACCCCGCAAGACAGAGTGTCGTGATTGTGTATATTACAATGTGTTTGCCGGTGATACACGACCCCGCAAAGCAGAGTGTCGTGTGTTATCTTAGTTTGTCTACTTCGGATTGACCCGTCTCTCACTTTCTTTTGCCGGTTTATATATCCGATAATTCAGTAGTTGGATCGAAAGTAGGGGAGAATTGCGTGAGGGCGTAAATCGGTCAGTATTCCAAATTATTGCTTAGACAGCAAGTGCTGTCTAAGGAGCATTGCGCTAATTGTCGAGCGGATTGCGCGAAAACTTAAACTATTTACTAAAATGGACATATGATAGGTTTAATCAGAGACACGAAGAAAAGACTCTCGATTAACAATATTAATCATGTTTTGATTTAACATGTCATAATTTCTAATATAAAACTAAATTTTGTATTAGCCCTCCCTCTTCATAACATAACAAAATCCTTTTTCATATACTCTTTTTTTTTCTGTGTCCAATTCAATCTTTATCCAATTGAAACAATTATGTATACGTTCTAATTTGTATCCATATTTATCTAGGCTGGGAAAGTTACTTTTTAAAAGTAACGCGTTACCGTTACTGTTACTTTCGGTAAAAAGTAACTCATTATCATTACTCGTTACTGATTGTAAAATTGTACGCGTTACCGTTACTTAAAAGTAACGCTGAAAATATCATTACTTTCCGTTACTTTTTTTAAATTCTAAGATAAGATTAAAGGATGCTTTGAAAAAGGATGTAAATTGAAGATAAAGTATATAGAGAGAGATTTATTTCCCATATTTAAAATATTTTTATTAATATTTTATAATTAATCTTTTTTGCAGTTTCTCTTGCCTAATAGCATAAATTATTGACTACTTTATAGATAATGGTCCACAGTTTCAACTGTTTCTAATGACATACTATACCAATCAAAACAAAGCATTTTGTGTCACTGAATATTAAGGCTGTGTTCCAATGTTCACTGCCAGTGCTGAAAATATATAAGGAATAGAAGGGCCATTGCTCATACATTTTCATAACCGCGGCCATAAGAAATTGAACAACGCAATTGATCAATTTGACTGAATTAAGCAATTTGATCGGTTGAAATCTTACAGTTATGTAAATGCACGTGTAATGACCATAACGTAAACTGTAGATTTTCAATACTAGTACTGAATATTGGAAGCAGCCTAAAAAGTAACGATAAAATAACAATCGTAAAATATCGTAAAAAAATAATTTCGTTACTGTTACAAAAAAATGTAACCTACTTTTTCGACATTACTTTTTCGTTACAAATAAAAATAAGTAATGCCGTTACTAAGTCATTCCCGAAAAAAAGATAACGATAACGGTAACGACGTTACAAGTAACGCGTTACTTCCCAACCCTAATATTCGATTAACACGTTTGACCGTTTTAACTTGTGTCCGATTGGAACTATGTCTAATTGGGATTGTATTCGATTGAGATTTTCTCCGATTGCTGTATCTAACTAATTCTGTGTGTACCTGAGATCCTCCCATTATACTCAATAAAAAAAATTGTTTATAATGATAAATTGTAATAATTTTTTTATGAAATTGCAATAAAAAAACGTAGATACTGTGATAACAAAATAATATTTTATTGAAATAATTATTTTTATAAAATTGCAACAAAAAACTGCAGACATTCTATATTAACAAATTAATGGTATTTTATTGAAATTATAATAAATTTTTATGACATTGCAATCAAAAAGTGTAGATATTGTATAATGATAAATTAATCCCTTAAACGCCAAGTTGATTTTGTCTGAATGTACTCCGGGGAGCTTTTTTTTATTTTTATAAAATTTTGTATCCAAAGGTTTTTTGAATCGCAAAATTGATTACGTGGTTAAAATTGTTAAATTCAAAATTTGACGCCATCAAAAAGTTAATAACATATTAAAAGTTTTTATGAAATTTTGGTAAAATAGCTATTAAAATGTTTCAAAATAGATGATTCATAAAAATATTATCAAAATTTCATTATTATAAAATCTGCTTTTTTAAATTTGTTATATTTTTACCTGTATAAAACTCCGTAAATGCTTGCCATACTTACCTGTGTATTCTGTGTAGGAATTTGTAAAGTTAATGCAAAACTATTCGCATCAAAACTTTCGTCTAGAGCTATGAGCGCACCGTGTACACCCGATTCTAAGAGATTATTTCCATATTCCTACAAGTTAAAATTAAAATATTAATTTTTACCTAACACAAGCGTATGAAAAAATTTTGGTTCGATTAGATCATGATATTCTTATGTTTTTGGAATCGTTGAACCCAAATCTGAAACAAATCTGAAGTTTTGTTCTATCAGATCAGTGTTCTCCCCCTAATCTCAAAAAAAGGTAAAAAGTTGCTAAAATGTCGTTTTTTGGACTAAATTATTAAAAAGAAAAAATATTCTTATATTTTTTGGTTGCAAAATTTAATTCTTACATTAGATTTACCATACAAAGTTTAACATTGAATAGAAATCAGCTATTATGTTTACAAAATGTAAAACAAGATAGTAGACTCTCAAACCCACATAATCCAGGTGAAAAAGGGAAGATGGTAGGAGATCTACTCAAGACGTAAATAAAAACAGCATAGAGAGATTACAAAATTCAATTTATATTTTTTCTATGATGAACCTCGCGTAATGCGCTCGATGTTGACAGCTACAGCTGACCGACTTACGTCATCAGTGCTACTGACACCTTTCTTATCGGTATGAGTGTGTCACTCATAACACTTCTTTACTTCTGT
Source organism: Monomorium pharaonis (assembly GCF_013373865.1). Classification (NCBI taxonomy): domain Eukaryota; kingdom Metazoa; phylum Arthropoda; class Insecta; order Hymenoptera; family Formicidae; genus Monomorium; species Monomorium pharaonis. The sequence continues at coordinate 17,780,454 of NC_050472.1, read as the reverse complement.
GGTTACGTAAGAAATTCTCAACAACTCCCTGAAAGCTATGTCAGGCAGTCCTTTCAGACAAATTAAGACGTCTGATAAATCTGAAATTGCATTTTCTGCATTCTCATATAGATCAATTTTGAAAAAAATTAAGAGATTAGTGAAAACCAAGATAAACGTTTCCACAAAAACATAAAAGAAATGGAGCAAAAATATCAAGGGCGATGGAATGTAAATATAATGGCTGGCTACTGTTGGACGTTGAAAAGGAAATATATTCAAAGAAAAGTGAAACGAAAGAGGAACCTACTTCACAGACTTTTTAAAAATAAAAAAGTATTTGTATGTTATTACAAGAAAAAACAAATCTGATTTTCTAATCTTTTTATGTTATTTTGATTTAGATCTCCTACCACCTTTCCTTCTTCTCCTGGGTTAAAATCACTAGATTACAAAGCACTACAATCCATAAGATACATTGGAGTCAAAATGGCGTTATAAAGTGTAGATAGTGCATGCGTTGTGTAAGTCATCGGTATTTTAAGTATAGCCTTCATAACCTGCTGGAATCTTCTTTGCACATTCAGAAAAGTAAATGGAATAAAATATCAAATTATTACATCAAAGGCAGCAATAATCGCAGCAAAAGAGGATTTCGTGTATCAACAAACATAAAAAATAAAAAAAGAAGACAAGAATGGCTTCGGTTAATTGAAAAAAGGATATTGTCAGAAATAACTAAAATTTGTGAGGTTAATAAGTAACTATGTGAAATATTAATGTATTACAATAATAATTATTACATCAATTACATAGATGCATTTTGACAAAAATTAATTTTTTTAAATCGAGCAGATGGAAGAAAAATACTCCGTCCGTTTGCAAAACAATCTATTATATATTATATATATACGTAATAAAAAATGATAATAAAGAAGCTACAGGAAATAATTCCAAAAAAGTAAATATATAAATAATAATGATGAGAAAAATATAAATAACTCTCATGAGTTTTACATACTTCAATAATATTTAAATATATAAAAAGATAGTTCCAATATAATTATATGAATCGTTATTTTATGAGTATATATGTTACTCTAATATAATTTATTTAAATCAAATATTAGATGAATATGAAGACAATAAACATAATTTCAATAAAAATTTCTACGCCAATGTCAATAATGATGACAATATTATTACCGAGCTGTATCTACAAATTACGATGCCAATGATTTAGGACATTTTAAAGCAATCGATATAACGAGAGATACTGCGTCAAATTCAATTAAAAATTTCGATGAAAAAATTATGAAAAACAAATTCAAAAATTAAAGAAATATTTTAAATAAGGCTAACCTGCTCAAAATGTTCGATAGAAATTGATAGAAAACAAAAATTTGATAGGACTTCCGTTTCCGGGCCAGAGTAAGTTAGACGTGTGTAATTGTAAGCAGTGAGTTGAGTGTGATAAGAGGTGAAAGAAAGCGTAGGAGAGGGTAGGATAGTCGGGTGAGGTTGAAAGAGAGCGCTAGAGAGTGTGTGGGTGGATAGGTGAAGTGTAGAAAGAAAGGATAGGAGTGAATTAACGTATTAGTTAGGTGTCACGGGTAATAACAGAGTTGGCGCAGAGAGTAGGCAGAGAGAAGACGTGCATACGTGAGAGTGGGGAGCAGGCGCGCCGTTTAGTGACAGAGTAGGGAGGTATAGAGTTAAGGCGGATTCAGTAGCCGCGACAAACATGACGGATAGAGGGAGAAGCGACAGCTGCACTTCGATAGTATTAGAGGTAGTAAGAGAGTAACTAGATCGCCGGCGGGAAAGGACGGAGATAAATGGGATAGGAAATTAAGAGATTGGAAAGAGGAGATTGTTGGTAGCTTAAAGATAGTTAAATTAGAAATGAAGGAGGAGTTGAAGGAGATTATGGAGGAGCAGGTGAGAAAGATGAGAGAAGAATTAGATGCGTTGAAAAAGGAAATTAAGGAGAGAGAATATAGATGAGAAAGAGAAAGAAAAGAATTAGTGGAGGCGCAGGAAGAGTTAAAGAGAAAGATAGAGAAAATAGAAGTAGGAGGAGATAGCGCAGTGGGAAAAAAGGTAAAAGGGATAGAGAAGAGAAAGAGATGAAGGAAAGAGAGAATAAAAGGAAGAATTTATTAATTAAAGATGTAGAGGTCAAGGAAGAGAATAAGAAGGAAACGGTAGAGAGGGTGTTCATGGAGATAGAAGCAGAGGTGACTGTGAAGGGAGTTAGAAGAATAGGAGAAGGGAGCAAAAGAGGGAGAGAGATGGTATGGGTGAAGTTAGAGAGTGAGGAACAAAGAAAAGAGGTGTGGAGTAAGAAGATACTGAAGGGGAGGGAAGAAAGAATTATGGAAGATTGGATTTGGAAGGAGAGGATGATGAGATGGAGGTTAGAAAAAATAGCAAGAGTAAAAGAGGAGAAGGGAAAGATGGTTAGGATATGGGAGGATCAGGATAGGAGATTGTTGGTGGAAGTGGGATGAAGAGGAGGAAGTCTTGAGAAATGAGAAAGGAGAGTTGAGAATAGAGGAAGGAGGGGAAGAGAATGTAGGAAGATTGTGAAGGTTAAGAGGGGAGAAGTCGAGGGAGGTGAGGGTTTTGAAAATAGCTTTCTGGAATGTGGCAGGGCTGGGGAATAAAGATAAAGATTTTTGGGAAAATTTGAAAGAATGGGATGTAATGTTTTTATCAGAGACGTGGGCGGACGTAAGGGGTTGGGAAAAGATAAGAGACAGAGTACCAAAAGGCTATGAGTGGGGGGTGCAAAAGACTAGTAGAAAAAATAGAAAAGTTAGAGCGATGGGGGGAATGGTTGTAGGAGTAAGAAAGGAGCTAAGTGATAAAGAAAGTAAAATAGTAGAATTAGGCGAAGGGTTATTGTCGGCGGGAATTAAGATAGGAAGGGAAAATTGGAGGGTAGTAGGGGTATATATAAAGGAGGAAGGTAGGGAAGGAGCAATGCAAGTACTGAGACAGGTTATGGAATCAAAGGATGGAGAAGCAAAGGTGATTATTGGGGGCGATTTTAATGCTAGAACCGGTAGAGAAGGAGAAGGTTGGGGGGAGGATTCGGATGGTGAAGATGGGGAAGAGCAGACTAGGAGAAAGTCCAAAGATAGTAAGGTAGATAAAGAAGGAAGAAAGCTGATAGAATTGATAGGAGAATGTGGATGGAAAATGTTAAATGGAAGGATGGTGGGAGATGAGGAAGGTGAGTATACGTATGTTGGAGGTAGGGGAAGCACTGTGATCGACTATATATTAGTAGATAGAGAGGCGAAGGAAAAAATAGAAAAAATGAGGGTAATAGATAAGGTAGATTCGGATCATTTTCAAGTAGTGGCAGAGGTGAGGAGTGAGGAGAGAGGGGTAAATGAAAATAAGAGAGGTAGGGAGATAAGGGGGGTCTGGGATGAAGAGAAAAGGGAAATGTTCAGGGGAGTTTTGGAGGGAGAGATAGAAGAAGAATATGAGTAGGAGGTAAATGAGGAGTGGGATAGGATGCTGAGTAAAATCAAGGATGCAATGGGAAAGACGGAGAGAAAGAGAAGGAAAGGTAAGAAGGTAGGAAGAGGCTAGTGGGATGAAGAATATAGGGGGTTGAAGAGACAGGTGAGGAGGGATTTAAGGAGGTGGAGAAAAGGATTAGAAGATAGGAGTAAATATATAGGGCTGAAAAGAGAATTTAAAGTTCTATGTAAAAGGAAGAAAGAGGAGAAGAATAGGAAGTGGAAAAAAAGCAGAAGAAGCCAGGAATGAGAGTAAAGTTTGGGAGATAGTAAATAAAGACAGGAAAAAGAAAAGGAGGGTGAACAAAGGAATAAGAATGGAGAGAGTATTTTATGTGTTTGTTAGGTAGAGTAGAGGCAAGAGTGGTTAGAGGAGAGGTGAGAAAGGATAAAGAAGGTGGTAGAAGGGAGGAGAAACAGGTTATTAACAAGGAGGAAGTAAGAAAAGTGGTGAGTAAATTAAAATTAGGAAAAGCGGGTGGATTAGATGGAATTCCGAATGAGGTATGGAGGTGGGGAGGAAAAAGGTTAGAGGAGTGGATAGTGGAATTTTTGAATAGGGTATGGAAGGGAGATGAATGGCCAGAGAAATGGAAGGAGGGAGTAGTACCGATTGTTAAAAAAGGAGAGGGGAAGCAGGTGAAGGAGTACAGGGGAATAACGTTAATGTCCACGCTATATAAGGTATACGCAAAAATTTTAGCAAAGAGGTTAAATGAGGAAATTGAGAAGGGAATAATCTCAGAAAATCAGGCAGGCTTTAGGAATAAGAGAGGGACAATAGATAATATTTATGTATTAAACTACTTTGTAAATAGAAGTGTAGACAAAAAAGGTAGAAAATTAGTAGCGTTATTCGTAGATTTGAAGGCGGCATTTGATTCGGTGGATAAAGGAATTTTGATAAAGACGATAAGAGAGAGGGGGATTAGAGAAGGTTTAATAGAGAGAGTAGAAAGTTTATTAAGAGAAACGAAAAGTAGAGTTAGAGTTGGGGAGGTGACGGGGGAGGAGTTTTGGATGGAAAGGGGGGTAAGACAGGGGTGTCTACTGAGTCCGTTGTTGTTTAATCTATTGATCTCAGACTTAGAAGAAGTAATGGAGAGGGTTAAGTGGGGAGGGGTGAAGGTGAGAGGACAGAAGGTGTGTACATTAGCATATGCAGATGACTTGGTGGTAATAGCGGAAGACGAGAACCAGATGAGAAGTATGTTAAAAAGATTAGAAAAATACTTGGATGAAAAAAATTTAGTTTTAAATGCGGAGAAATCGAAAATATTGAGGTTCACAAAGAAAGGAGGTAGGGAGAGTAAAAAAAGTTGGTGGTAAAAAGGCAGTAAGATAGAGGAAGTAAAGAAGTTTTGCTATCTAGTGTATGTGTTTAAAAAAAATGGGGGGCAAGAAGCGCAGATAAAGGATAGGGTGAGAAGGGCGGCGGCAGTGATGAGTCAAATTTGGGGGATTGGGAAGAGAAAGTACGGGGTGTAGTTATTTGACAGGTTAGTATGGACGGTTATTGAATACGGGGTGGAAATTTGGGGATGGAAGGAGAGAGACAGTATGGAGAGGTTAGAGGAGAGGTACCTGAGATGGATGCTGGGCTTGGATTGGCACACGCCGGGCTATATGGTGAGAGAGGAGATACTAAGGGATAAATTGAGAGGAAAAGCGCGAAGAAAAGTGTGGAAATATGAAAAGAGGTTAGAGGAGGGTGGAGGTAGCGAATTAGCAAAAAAGTGTTTAGAAGAGATAAAGTTGAGGTATAGGGCAGGAAAGGTAGGTAGTGGCTGGGAAGGCGAAAGAAGGAGTTTTTGGGAGGACAGGGGAGGGAGTTTGGAAGAGTTAGGTGAGGAAAGAGAGGAGGATAGAGTAAAAGCGGTATTTAATAAGGATAAAAAGATGCAGAGAGAGGAAAGATGGGAGAGAATCTTAGGATCAGAATATAATAGGTGGTATAAAATGGTAAAGGAGGAGGGCATACCAGAATACTTGAGAAAAGGGTGGGGAGAGAGCAGGTGGAGGAGAATTATAAGGTGTAGATTGGGGAACGAGATGAGAGGCAATAGATATTGGAAGGAGGAGAAAAAGAAAAGGTGTAGATTATGTGGAGGTAGCGTAGAGACGTGGGAGCACGTATGGGAGGAGTGTAGAAATTGGGGTTTAGACAGAGACAGCTGGCTCCTGCCACCTCCTGGTGGTAGGAAGAATTTTAGGGGCAGATGGGGAGGGAGAGAGTTGGATTAGGGAGTTGATGAGGGAGAAGGAGGGGATAGAGAGAGGCAAAGATAGTATGAAAAGTAAAGAAAGTGGTTAATTGATTGAAGGAAGGGCAGAGGAAACGGAAGTCCACAGATAAACGGTGTGTGTGTGTGTGTGTGTGTGTGTGTGTGTGTGCGTGTGTGTGTGTGCGTGTGCGTGTGTAGAAGGATAGGATGTGGAGGCAGCAGCGGCTGCCGAAGCAACCAGGAATTAGATATAAGATAGAGATAAGTTAGTTTTAAGATAGAATAAGTTTATGTCAAGATTGTAAACCCCAAGGGGACACAATAAAGTTTATTATATATAAAAATTTGATAGAAATTTGATGATTTTATCTGAATCTATCATTTCTATCGGACACTAGATTTCCTGCTAGATAGAAAAGTTATAAAATTCTATCGTTTCTTATCGTATCTGAATTAAACGATTAAAACTTTATCTGAATATGAGTACTTTTCTATACGATCTTATCTAGTTATCTTACTGAATATGAAAGTTACGATTCAAAAGGTCTATAAGACTCTATATAAATTAATCTAAAATTATCCCTATACGTTTCTATCAGATATATTACAATTTCGGTGGACATAAAGTTCTATTGTTCTTTATCGTATCTGAATTAAACGATTAAAACCTTATCTGAATACAGGTGCTTTCCTAGGTGATCTTATCAAGTTATTTTACTGAATATAAATGTTACGATTCAAGGTCTATAAGACTATATAAATTAATCTAAAATTATCCCTATCGTTTCTATCAAATATATTACAATTTTGGTTGATATAAGGTTCTATCGTATCCGAATTAAACAATTAAAACTTTATCTGAATATGCGTACTTTCCTGTATGATCTTATCTGGCTATCCTAATGAATATAAAAATTATGATGTAAAGTCTATATAAATTAATCTGAAATTGTCCCTATACGTTTTTATTAAAAATATGTTATATACTATAATCGTTTTCTATCATTGTCTATATAATTGGAGATATTTCAAAGAGAGAAAAATTATTTTGTAATTTCGCCGAACATAACATTCTATCATTCTTTATCGTATCTGAATCAAACAATTAAAACTTCATCTGAATATAGAATTATCTGAATAATTTATATAAATTTTAAGCCGTAATTTTTCTATTCAGTAAGGTAACCGTATAAGATCGTATAAGAAAGTATCCATATTCAGATAAAGTTTTAATCATTTAATTCGGATACGATAAAGAACAATGGAATGTTTTGTCCAGCGAAATTATAAAATAATTGTTCCCTCCTTGAAATATCTCCTATTATAGAGACAACGATAGAAAACAATTATTGTTCCATAACATATATTTGATAGAAATGTATAGCGACAACTTCAGATTAATTTGTATAGATTTTAAATCATAATTTTTCTATTCAGTAAGATAATTAGATAAGATAGGAAAGTATCCATATTCAGATAAAGTTTTAATCGTTTAATTCAGATATGATAAAGAACGATTGAATTTTATAACTTTTCTATCAAATTTCTATATGTTTCTATCAATTTCTATCCAACTTTTTAGTTAGTACGCGGCGCCGCCGATAGGCTGATAGGCGATTAACCCTTTAAAGTCAAACCAGCACTGTTTCGTATCGTTCATTTCAATCATTTAACACTCAGTGAAAATGACGAAAATATCCATAAGAAATGCATATCCAAGTATTTTTGTGTATGCTCTTTCCGATTTTGATCTTCAAAATTAGAAAAAATTGCAAATTTTTGATGATTTTTTAGAAAAAAAGAACCTATTTTTTACAGGTTCTTTGGATTTCATTCGAAATTTTGATCATGATACACCTTTGATATTTGGTCGGAATCTTTTTAAACCGTGCAATTTTTGTTTGAACTTAAAAATTATGTACTTAGTTAAATGAATTTCACCATGGCGGATGCAATATGGCAGTCGAAACATCGGAAAATACCAAAATTTCGCTTTTTTTCTCATATTTATCGTTAATAATTGATCTCAAATATGCATAAAACATTCTGATTGATGTAATATAATCACAAAATAATACTAACAACAAACAAATATGGCAGAATCCAAAATGTACAAAATAGTAGCGTAGGCTATAGAAGCTTGTATAATTCTCATTAGGAGCAATAAAAATATTGCTCTGATGCTAAATGTAACGTAAGAACTAATAAATATTATGAAAATTGTAATTTATACTTATGCAAAATATGCTTCTTAAAATCACATATGTGAATAATAAACATGGAAAAAAAGAAACTATATAAAATTAAAAAAAATAAAAAAATAATATATAAAATATAAACTACAAAATGTAAAAATAATTAAAAACTTCGAAAATGACAAAAAATATTTAAAAAATAAAAAATAAAAAAAGATTCTCGGTAAGATTCTACCTTCTCGCGGTGAGAATCGGGCAATATTGATTATATCAGTGGCAAAAGATGTTGAGAAAAAGCGTACGTACGCGTGCACACAGATGCGCCCATGCATAGATAAATGCGTATATTTGCATATTTATGCATGTAATGATGATTGACCACAACTCAAACAAAAGTTATATTAGTATGCACTTGATTGTGTGCTCATATTATAGGCCTGTTCTTCCTCGCTGCACTGCTGCACTGATGCAATAAGTTAGAATGAGACAAATATATTTTTTCTCATTCTAACTTATTGCACGAGTACAGCTACCAAGAACAAATCTTATCATATACAGTTAAATAAATAAACATAATATTATTTATATTTTGATATTTTCAAATACCCAACAGATGTAAATTTTAAAATTTTATACGATTTTTTCGAAGAAAGTGCCAAAAAATTCGTGAAAATCTTTAATTTTTACGATATATTCAATATTTCAAGGCGCCATTTTGGATTCTGCCATAATTGTTTGTTGTTAGTATTATCTTGTGATTATATTACATTAATCAGAATAATTTTATGCATATTTGAAATCAATTATTAACGATAAATATGAGAAAAAAGCGAAATTTTGTAATTTTCCGACGTTTCGACCGCCATATTGCATCCGCACGATGAAATTCATTTAACTAAGTACATAATTTTAAGTTCAAACAAAAATTGTACGGTTTAAAAAGATTCCGACCAAATATCAAAGGTGTATCATAATCAAAATTTTTAATTAAAACCAAAAAAACTTGTAAAAAATAGATTCCTTTTTTCTAAAAAATCATCAATAATTTGCAATTTTTTCGAATTTTGAAGATCAGAATCGGAAAGAGCATACTCGAAAATACTCGGATATGCATTTCTTAAGGATATTTTTGTCATTTTCACTGAGTGTTGAATGATTGAAGTGAACGATGCAAAACAGTGCTGGTTTGATGTTAAAGGGTTAAACTCTCTCGGGAGTCAGATGCAGCCGAACCGCTATATAAAGACGACCCGCAACACGATTAAGACAAGCAATAATCAGTTCCTTTCGCTACGAGAGGACGATGTGAAAGAGGACTGCCACATATTACTTTTATAATTTACTCATTTTAATTGAGTAAACGATTATGTACAAGAAAAGTAAAACGTTTACATTTTTTAAACTAGATTTACGATAGATAATCTATACAAAAAATACGACACAGAAAAATAAAAAGTCTATCATATATTTTAAATAAGCAATCTAATATTTACGAATCAAAAACACGATAGAATACGATTAATTTGTATAAAATATGACTAGATAGAAATTGTTAAAAAACGCTAGGTAATGTATACGAAAAATATGATACAGAAAGATATAAAGTCTATCACGTATTTCAGATAAACAATCTAATATTTACGAACCTAAAACACGATTCAATTTGATAGAATTTTTTCTTATCTGATTTTATCGGATCTTTTGAGCAGGGTAAAGTAAAACATAATATCCTAAAAAGAAAATTGCAAAACAAAAATGCAAAATTTGACAACATATTTACCGAAGATCAAAAGGACTTTATTGCACATAACATGCAAAGAGAATCATTATGGTTTGCAAATACAATTACAAAATCATCGAAACTTTATACAACCTGTCGATAAAAAGAATATGAAGAGATGCGCTGACAGAATTTATCGTATCCAAGTATTCGCACTCAGTAAATTTGCATACAAGGCTTAAAATTTAAGCCAGGTATTTTTGATAATATCTTCAATATGTTAAAAATTAAAATTAGTAACGTGTAATTGAAAGGAAACTGTTGTTTTTATTTTCTTGCAAATATTAACAAAAATTGCAAAATATTATTGCAAATATTTGAAATTATTAGGAGGATTAAATAGTTCCTGTAAATTACCAACGCATTGTTTTGTTTTCGTGTTGTACAGTATTTCCACAAAATAGTCTGTTGCTTATGAATTGATGGGAAATTCATTTTGTTCAAAAGAAATGCGTAACAAAATAACATCAATTATCCAAAAAGCATACAATATCGGATTAGTGATAAAAGTAATAATTTCTGATATAGGACCGCAAAATAGAGGTGGGTGGAATATTATGAACACAACTTTTAATAAATTTTGCAAGTTCAATAATTATGTTAAACATCCATGTAACAGTCAATATAAACTGTAACAGTAAAAACAAAAGAGCTTGGCAAATCGAAAAAAATTTGTGGTACAAAACCAATCGTCACGAAACTTGACATAGACGTAGTATGAGATAAAATATGAAGAAATCTAACCAAAACTAACTGGTTAAATGAGTGGATTTTGTTCAAAAATTTGAAAATAAATCCAACAAGTCGCAATAGTAGTGCCTATTTGCCCACTCATATGAGTCCTGAGGCATATAGGTTTTAAGAATCGCTGATATCAAATCTGATGTCGAAAATGCAATATTCAAAATGGCGGACCTAAAATATCCATATGTAAACGTAGTATCAAAATGTATAAATTTTACACAAAAACATTCTTCTAAGGGTTTTTGGGGTTTATGATTACGAATTTGATATTAAAAATGAAAAATTCAAAATGACGGACCTAAACCCACATAGAAATAAAACCTCCAGTAGACGTTTAATAGATGTCTGCCATGGAAGTTTAAACTTCCAATGGACGTCCATTAGACGTCCAATATAGAGCCATTAGAAATCCACAGTTCCGCATTGTGGACGTCCATTAGACCTCTATTAGAGGTCGTCAAAGAGGTCTATTAGATGTGTAGATCATTAATAGAGGCTTCACGGAGCCTCGATGGATGACTGACGGACGTTTCGTGGATCATTAGTAGAAGCTTCATGGAGCCTCGATAGATGATTGACAAAATCAAAATTTAAAATAAAAATTTTATTTCTTTTAAATTATTTTTATCAACAGTACATACTAAATTTAGGACAAATTTTTATTAATTAATTAAATTTAAATTATATTATTTTATTTTATTCTTACTTGCCTCTGGTAGGTTTTGAACCCGGGACCTTAAGATTACAAACCTTGTACTCTATCTGCTATGCCAATTTGACTCATCGATATGGATACTTGTTATTGTCTACATATACATATATGTTATAAACTGACGCAATTATATTATTTTTTATAAAAGCAATTAAATTTTACAAAACATATTAAAAATAAATAGCATTAATTTATTTACTTATTAACTTCATTGTTAAATTTATCTTTTTCCATAACCTTAATAATTTGATGGAAATTGCGATCTATTTAGCATTATTACTTTGAAACGTTCAAATGGTTAATTAGATAATTTTAACTATATAGATCATATATTCTACAAAAAATTGAATAGTAAATTTATTATTCTGTTTTTGTATTCAGTACATGATAAATTTAGATTTTGTGCATTTTTTTGTGCGCAGTAATTGTAGACAAACCGTTATTTTTGAAAACATTATCTTTATGATAATTTTTTTTAATATCAAATGGATCTCTCATTCAGGATGTTATAGTATTGTCTAATTTCTGAGTCAACTACGACGCGCATGGACGGCTCAAAAATCGGACAGCATTGTGATATCTTTTATGAGATATTAAGCTGATATCATTTAGCTGTGATATCATAAGAATAACATTTTCAAGAAACTTAAATGAAACTCTTCCATGAGATATCTCAAAGACCTCTCTTAGTAGACGTCTCTGATAAATGTTACCATTTGGATATCATTTCCAAGATATCTAAATTCCAAGTTTTCTTAAAAAAGTTCTCTTAAAATTTTCATTCTGAAGCGTGTCGTCTGGGTCACAAGCGTGTTGTCTGGGTAACTTCTACCATGAAAATAAATGTTCCATACAGCTATGGAAATTTAATGGATACCTAATGGACGTCTATCTAACTTCCATCATGGAAGTAAATGTTCCATAGAGCTATGAAAGTTTAATGGATCCTTAATGGACGTCTGTCTAACTTCCATCATGGAAATAATGTTCCATAGAGCTATGGAAGTTTAGTGGATTCCTAATGGATGTCTATCTAACTTCCACCATGGAGGTAAACCTCCAATGGAGCCATGGACGTTTACTGGATCTTTAATGGACGTCTGTCTAACTTCCGCCATAGAGGTAAACCTTCAATGGAGCCATGGAAGTTTACTGGATCCCTAATGGACGTCTATCTAACTTCCGCCATGGAGGTAAACCTCAAATGGAGCCATGGAAATTTATTAGACCTCTAATGGACGTCCATCTGACTTCCGCCATGGACATAGACGTCCCATGGATCTATGGAGGTTTAATGGACGTCCATTGGACATCCACTGGATGCCAATTTCTATGTGGGAAATATCCATATATAAACGTCAAAAATTAAAATGTAAAAATTTTACACAAAAACATTTTTCTATGCTTCCGGGAAAAAAATGGAGGAGATCTGACTATGTCTGCTTTGATAAAATGAAATACAATCAGATCTGAAATTCAAGTAGACTCAGATTTGATTGGATACAATTTTATCTAGTCAGGTCTGCACAGCCAGATCTGATCAAATCCAGCCAGACATGTTAAACTATACTCCGATCTCACCAGATCTGACCATTGCTTTAGCTCGATATAAAATCGCAGATCCAATCGGATCTCTTCCGATCTAATCGAACATTATCCGATCACTCCAGATCTCCTAAAGTATAAGCGGACATTGCGCGCTAGATCTCGCGAGGTCTGATCAGATCCAGCCAGATATGAGTTTATCTCACCAGATCTGATCATTTTTGGCCTACGAAGTTGAGCAGCTGATCGAATCAGATCTCGTCGGATCTAATCTGACACTATTAGATTAAGTAAGATCTCCTAAGATCTGAGTGGACAATTTATGCGTCAAATCTTACCGGATCTGAGCATATCTTATCAGTTAGAACTTATAACAATTTTGTTTTTATCATTATTATTAAATTTTACACCTAATGTTGGACATTATATCAAATATAAATAACTCCTGTGAAGAAGGAGCTTAAATGATTTTTGGACAAAACATTGATTTTTTTATATTAAAAATAGTTGTCTCAATTTTTGAAAAATTAACACACACGCACACACATATAAGTTCCTACCAATTTGACAATAATTGTCAATTTAATACCATATTTGGAATTACATTATAATTATTCGATTAAGAAAGTACTATATAATTTTAACTGAAAATATAGAATCATACAAACTTAAATAGACATATAGAGTTATATATGATCAGATCACAATACGATGCCTCAGCAAATAGTTTGCAAGATCGCTGCTAGGCGAGGGCGCGGCGCTTCTCTTTCTCGTGAGAAAATTTACTCCAAAAAACCTATAAAAAAAGACTATCTAATTATCTAGCACTAGCAGGAAACTGTAGTGTATATTATTTTTGTTATGTTATTCAAAGAGAATTCGTGGACCTCCGCAATTCGGAGAGAGCTTCCGAGAATGGAGGAAATATAAAAATAAAATTTTTAATTTTATATTATTTATATCACATACAAATTTATATAGTTATATAGAGTTATATATGATTAGATCACATTTTTTGTAAAGATAACCATGTCCGCTAAGATTGGATCAGATATACTCATGGCTGATTGAATTTGATCAGATAGAGCTAATATTTTGATCAAACCAGATCTGAGTGATCAGATCTGATAAAATCCATTCAGATCTCTTCCGTTTTTTCCCGGGTATGGATATTTTAGGTCTGCCATTTTTAATTTTACATTTTTGACATTTTCGTAATCAGTAATTCCAAAAACCCTTAGAAGAATGTTTTTGTGTAAAATTTGTACATTTTAATTCTACGTTTACAGATGGATACTTCAGGTCCGCCATTTTGAATCTGCCATTTTGAATTTTGCATTTTTGACATCAAATTTGAAATCAGCGATCTTTATACCCTCGTATGCAAATTTTGAAATTGCATAAAAACTGTTCAACTTATAAGCGTTTATCGTTAGAGTCATGTCTGTTAAGTTAGCACCCCCACCACAAAAATTCGAAAAAATAATTATGCAGAAATTATGTGCTGCTTATGTGCTAATTTTGTACTCCATTCGCGATTTTTGTGCTCAAGCGATTTAGCGGGAGATCGTAAATGAAAATAGGGGTGCTAGCTTAACATAAATTAGCACCTATACTCATTAAAATTATACGCAAGACAAAAAAATTACTATGGTAGAATTATGTGCTTTTTATGTGTTTTCAAACGCATTAAATGAAATTAGCTTATCTGTAATAATTTAGAAGATATACAACAAAAAAGATCAATATATCACAAATACCAGAGTAAAGTGCCAGTTAAAATAGAGATAGCGAAATAATTCTTGTCTTAAAATCTTTCTACATTTATGTGCTTTTAAAATATGCGCAACAGGATTTTTGTGTTCATCCCCACTGGCCGGGAAACCACCGACGTAAATTTGCGAGAGTAAAGTGCCAGTTAAAATAGAGATAGCGAAGTGATTCTCGTTTTAAAATCTTTCTACATTTATGTGCACGCAAAAGCACAGGGGATTGCGGTCGATCCGCGATAGACGCCGCGTTGGCCCTCGCGCAGCGCGTGGCCCCAATCACAGCAGGGCAAGCATTCCTGCGCCCGCAGGATCGTGAGCGCTCTAATTCTTCCGGGGGCCCTACGGATCCCCCACGAAAACGGAATTTTCCGCTGGCACCCTTCGGCGTCTCTTGGCGGTCTCGCCGCTTCTCGCGAAAGGGTCCCGCATCCCGCAGGGGCGATTCCATGGCCTCGGCCTCAATGCCGCCGCCTCCAGTATGCCCGCCGTTCGGTTATCAGTCGGGACGCCGATTTTTCCTCTGCTTTCCCGGTTCTCGGTGCGCTCGCTCCTCCGACGGCGGTCCTTGGCTTTCGGCCATTACTAGCCGGTGGCGAATTTTCGTAAATTGACGTGCCGTCGAGCACGTCTGACACCCAATCCGGTTGTTCATGCGCAGCCGAAATTTGCGCGCGAGATATTAGGCGCGCGGATCGTTCCGGTCCTCGGTATTCCAGAGGCCTCTTCCTTTTTTGCTCGCGGCTTTTCCCCGCGCGGAAAAAAAATCGTGACAACTTATAAAAAGTTTTGTTATAACACGAATTTATTTTTCATTAAAACAGAAAACAATGATATTAAAAAAGCAACTGTTTGTAGCAACAGAAATGTTGCAATAAAAATATCCATTAATTCAAAATGTATTTACATAACATACGATTTTATTTTCTTTTATTCTTATAGTTGGCCACCGGCAGCCTCAACTCACACGCGAAAAACGACTAGCTCACCTAACAGAGGGTCTAGCAGGGTCTAGAATAGGGGCGCGCACTGCACGATAGCGCAGAACGCAACAGAAAGTCAAATAATCGTATGACAGATAAAATAACAAATAACAACATTTATTGCCCGACACAAGAAAAATGAATAAAGAATCAAAATACAGAACGCCGAAAGAGAATCGCATACGCTAGACGATATTCGCACGCGTAAACATTTTATTAGTACAAGTATAAAATACGTTCATATAATTGAAATGGCCGCGTAGTCTTAAGTCAAAATGATGACTTTTTTCCTGATTGCGCTACTTTGATAGTGACTTTACCGTGGATTATGCAGATTTAAGAATCTATTGTCTTAGTTTACATTTTGACATGATAACTGATTTCTGTTGAATGTTGAACCTCATGGGGTAAATCTAAAGTAAGAATCAAATTCAGCAATCCAAAAATATAAGAATACTCTTTATCTCCAATAGTTTCAGTCGTCAAAATTATAATTCAGCAGTCCAAAAAGTGTTACATTAGTAGTTTTATACCTATTTTTTGAGATTATGAAAGAACCCTGATTTGATGGGTCAAAACAAGCTTCAAAATCGGATTCAGCAAGCCCAAAAACACAAGATGATCTAGTTCGTCAAAAAAATTTGTTTTCGTGTGCCTGTATAATCGGTCATATTAAAGCATTGAAAACAGGTTTATTTACCTTCAAACCAATCGATTGTACCCATCTTATAACACGATCATTACTCCATACAAGTACATCTATATTGGCACCTTCTGCCACTCGTCTTCTCTCCTCTAATTGTTGTCTATCGTAATTTAATCGTTTTAAACAGGAAATGCCATACTGCAAACTTGTTCTGCAACAAAATATAAATAATAATAACAATAACAATAACAACAATAATAATAACAATAATATTGCAATAATTATAATATCCACGTCAGAGAGGTATAAAAAATTTCAGTATACAATTATATATATTATCCTATAGTTACATGTCAAAAATATTATACAATACTGCTAAAATATTACAATGTTACTGTTTTAATATCATATTATATTTTATGCTGTAGAGACCCAAATAATGTCTCCGCAAATATTGAATATAAATCTAGACTGAATCACAATAATAACCAAAGCTCGTTGCATCACAATAGACTCGTCAATCGATAACTTGTCAGATGAATTTTAGATAATTTTTTATTTTTCTAAAAGTAACAGTATCAAAGTTTGAAAGGAGAACCTGGTATCTCTGCGTGTATAATTCGCATAATATAAGTTTTCAATGTTGTTGTTACCCCTTTATTATTAAATATACGTTTACGGAATTTGAGTGAGTCTCATATGCGCACAGTAATAAACAGACACAGCAGGCTGAGTGAAACCGTCACAGACCAAATGCGCACAGACCAAACGGACACAGTAATAAATGCGCACGGACCAAATGCGAATGGATCAAATGCGCACAGTGCGAAACAAACACAGTCGCAAACCCATGTGGTGCAGAGAATGCTTTGCACACACACACGCACGCACGCACGCACGCACGCACGCACGCACGCACAAGGAGTGCAAAGGAAAGCTTCGCCCCCTCCCGCACCCTCTCCGGTAAGAGTGCCCTGAGAAGTTGCAACCCATGTGGTAAGTTCGTGCGCATTTGGTCCGTGTGCATTTGGTCCGTGCGCATTTGGTCCGTGTGCATTTGGTCTGTGCGCATTTGGTCTGTGTCCGTTTCGCACTGTATCTGTTTGTTACTGTGTCCGTTTGGTCTGTGTTCGTTTGTTACTGTGTCCGTTTCACTCAGCCTGCTGTGTCCGTTTATTACTGTGCGCATCTGGGACGCTCCCAAAGACAGTACTACCAACCCACAAAAAAATAATTTCATGGTTTTATGGTACCCGCGAAGTTTAAACAAAAAGTCACCTTATTTTTGATCACAGTAGTATGCATAACAAGGAATGTTTGCTCGCATTTCTCTCCACAATCCTTCTCTATTTTGTGTGTGAGCCCCAGTTATTAGATCCACAAAATTAACCAAATAATTAACTGTTTTGTGTGTGTACTTATTGTATTGATCTAAACCATCATATGCACGCCATTTATCGGTATGAATTATAAAACCAAATGCAACATATTTTTGAATAATAAGCAACAACGTTTCAGACCATCAGTTTGGCACAGGTAATATAAATACTTTTTTAGTGTCTCTTTTAACACCACCAAAAACCCACTGTCCTTCAATTATACGTTTAGCGTTATATTTTCTTTTGCCTACTTTAGCTTCATCAAGTTCAACAATTTTACCTTGTCCGCCAATTAGTGTTTGTTTAGCACACATGATGAAGTAACTAGAAAAAGTAATAATATTTTTAACGAACGCATAAATAAAAACTGTAATGTTGTTTACCTCTCGACAAAAATTCGTCCAATCCACAACAGAATGATTATTAATTTGCAATTCATTTATTAGAAACTTTTGTCGTGGCGGCCGTATTATAAAGAAATAGGCAATAAAACGACAAATTTTAGTAAGATCCATATTTGCTTAATTGAATCATGTTCCATGAAATGCACTAACTTTAAAATTACAAGTTATTCTTTGTCATTTTCGATCCTTAATAACTTTATAATATTTTTGCGTACAATGAAAAATGATTTTCCGAAACATTGTACAGGGGAGTGTCCCGTTTGGACACGTAACGACTGGACACGGCTCGATTGGACACGCACGATTGGACACGCACACACACATTCACATGTGTTTGCAGATTTCTAATACAGTTTAGATGGGTTAGCGACTTGGACGGGGTGAATGTGGGAAGAAGGCCGAAGGCCCCCCCCTTGTACCCCCTGTGTGTGTGTGTGTGTGTGTGTGTGTGTGTGTGTGTGCGTGCGAGCATTTTCTGCACCACATGGGTTTGAAACCTTCTACGCAAAACAAAATGCTCCTAAAAATACGTATATAGACATTTAAAATTCACTTTTTCTTCTGGCAGATCGACGCTTTTTTCTGCTAGATGTTTGTAAGGTTAGATAATCTGTCATATATATAAATGTTTTTCACTAGAAGACTGCGTCCAATCGTGTCTAATAATACGGTGTCCAATCGTGCGGTGTCCAATAATGCGGTGTCCAATAATGCAGTGTCCAATAATGCGGTGTCCAATAATGCGGTGTCCAATTATGCGGTGTCAAATCGTGCGGTGTCCAATAATGCAGTGTCCAATCGTGCGGTGTCCAATCGTGCAATTTTCATGTCCAATCGTGCGATGTCCAATCGTGCTGTGTCCAATCGTGCGGTGTCCAATCGAGCCGTGTCCAATCGTTACGTATCCAAAAGGAGGTCACCCATTGTACAGCTGTATTTCGTTTTTACATTTTGGACATGTTATTTTTTCATGAACTACTTTCTTTCACACAAATAATTCCACATAGATTTAAAGTTCTATGTAATATTAACAAATTCGTGCAAACGTATTATGAAACCTTTCTCTATAATGTTCACTGACTAAAGTATCTCTGTGGACTAAGTACTCAATATGTATTGATGTAGTGTAACCTATGAACCTTTGTTGGTACAAACATAAACATAAACCTGCGAAGCGAGGTCTACCCTATTTGATTCAAGTTTCATAAATATGATACACGATCAGAGCTTTACGTAAAGTAAACAACGTCCACTTGTACAGTACCACATATGTTTACGACTTTCCACGCTGTTCGTTTTCAATGTTTTCGCATTAATTAAATAGCGACATAAAATTGGTAGAGGAGTTAAAAAAAATTATGGGGAGGGGGTGCAGGCTCCGCCCCTCCCTCGCGTGATTCTGAGAATATATTTATTCTCTTTCAATCAAAAGCACAAATAGTTCGATGCAAAATATTATCTGTTTTAAACAAAAGTATTTATAAAACTTTTTTGTTAATAATTTTTTAACGAATCATGAGCGACGGCTAAAATCTTTTAAAGGTCACTCAGGAAGGTGACCTTGACAACATATGTCAAGGTCAAGGTCATTGGGGCTGGGTCCCCTATTCGACATTTTTACCTGAATTATGATTGTTTGCATAGTCTTCAAGTAAAATTAGAAGGTGCACGCTTATGCAGTTTCAATCTCAATCTGAAACCCGTTACGATAAAGAAATTCATTTTTTACAAAATTTCACACAAAAAATGGTGACTTAAAAAAAAAGCTCACGTTCTTGACTTCTTTTTCAATTTTTCTCGGTGGGATTCGAAAGAGCATATTTAAAACCACCTAATAAAGTACTTTTACACAACAAGTTTGTTTACTTTATACAGAGTCTACGCCGTCAAAGTTTACGAAAAAATCTGGTAAGACATCCGTATCCGACCCTTATCCGATTTCGATAAAATTTTATAGACATGTAGTATTTACTAAATGTAGTCGAATGCCACAAAAGCAAATATACAGAAACAGCTAGGTAATTATTTAAAGTGAGTCCCAGATGCGCACAGTAATAAACGGACCCAGGAGACTGAGTGAAACGGACACAGTACAAAACGGACACAATGCGAAACAGACACAGTGCGAAACGAAAACAGTTGCAAACCCATGTGGTGCAGAGAATGCTTTGCGCACGCACGGACGCACGCACGCACACACGCACGCATAGGCGGGTGCAAGGGAGACCTTCGGCCTCCCACACCCATCCCGTCGGTAGGGATGCCTTGAAAAGATGCAAACCTAAGTATGTTTGTCCGTTTCGTACTGTGTCCATTTCACACTGTGTCCGTTTCACTCAGCCTGCTGTGTCCGTTTATTACTGTATTTGTACTGTACGCATCTGGGACGCTCCCGTTCCTATACATGTTACCGCCGCTCGGCCTTAGTTTCTGATTATACACACTCTTATTAAAAGAAACTTATTAACAAAAAAAGTTTAATAAATATGATATGACACACGCTGTGGTTTGCCCCTGCCCACGCAGGCACGCACGCACGCACGCATGCACGCACGCACACACGCACACCACGCTTCCTCCCAGGAAGCGTTCAAAATGGCCACGTTCGGAATGGCCACGTTCGAAATAACCACGCATGTTTTACTTGAGTATGCGCAGCGGTCATATCCTCATGTTTCTTGGTCACAAGCGTATGCTCTGTCTACCACAAACCATGCAAAAAATGTGTGTTAACCCATGTACATTGCAAGCAATGTAAAGCTCACCTGTGTTTGCAGATTTTCAATACAATGTACATGGGTTAGCGATTTTATGGAGTGGGTGCGGGAGGAGGGGCCGAAGGCCCCCTTGTACCCATCGTGCGTGTGTGCGTGCGTGCACGCAAAGCCTCTGCACATGGGTTTGCGATTTTCCACGCAAAACAAGATGCTTGTTAAAATGCGTATGTAGATATTTAATATTCACGTATTTTTTGCATGGCTTGTGCTAGATAGAGCATGCGCTTGTGGCCAAGAAGCATGAGAATGTGACCGCTGCGCATGCTCAAGTAGAACATATGTGGCCATTTCGAACGTGGCCATTACAAACGTGGCCATTTCAAACGTGGTCACATTTACGCATGGCCGTTTCAAACGTGAACAAATTATACCCACTCTCCCTCCCACACCCACTCTGTCGGTAGGGGTGCCCTAGGCAGAAATGCGCAAAAATATAAAGTGAGGAAAAATTATTGGTCAAGCTTTTACCAGTCGATTCTACTCGTCAAGATCACCAACATTGCATCATAAACATGGTGTCGCAAAATTAACTTTCAAGGTCATTTTTAATGTCAAATTTTTTTATTGGCTTAGTCGATTCTACTCGTCGAGTTGAACAAAAGTTTCAAAGGGACCATATATCGGAAATCAACATTTTATAGAGAAATCTTCGTTTGAAGTTTTTAGAAGCCAAAAAATTTCGTAAAATTGTCATGGTAAAATTTGCTTAATTTACTCTTAACGCTACCCAGAAACAACAAAGTGGGCGTGATAGATTTTGGTTCCCTCCGGAGTATCTTAGTACCCAGTAATTTCAACGGCTGTTGGTTACTTAAAGCAACGGTCATTTGCCTCGGAAAGGAATAATATATCGCTCCATAAGACATTCGTTACTTGTGCTTAAGAAGTTTTTCACCCATATTCAGACCTTTTCGTGATTATTAGAAGACCGCCGCTGATTTTGAATTAATTTTTAGTGTAAAATAAAAAAAAATTGTTTTAATTTTTTACCAAATTTTTTCTAAAAATAACGTTGCTGTAGCATCCCTCGATGTGGTGGCCGTGGTGGTCGTGATCGGTTGCATAGGGATGGGCGTGATTAACATCTAATGCTTATAGCAATTGATCGTGATCATGATAATTACACACGAGCACGAGCTCTTTATGCTAGATGGTTGCGACGCCAAGCTAATGGCGGACTATTACGTTCAGCGTCCGTGCCTGATCGTCGAGAATTTCAACGACTCGATGAACGATTCCAAGAGCAAATGAATTTTGCAGGTGCTGGCCACCATAGGGCAAGTCGTCCTCGTGTGTCTTGGAGAATTCTGGAACGTGTGATTGCTCTAGCTCGAACTTATCCTGTCATAGAATCACGACGCGCGCGAGTAGAGTGATTATAAAACAGTCTTGCGCATTCACCGTGAGGAAGGCCTACAAATCTATAAAGTACAGGTAGTGCATGAGTTACGACCTGGTGATCACACAGCTCGTCTTCGTTTTTGTCGGTGGATGCTTTGCAAGGTTCGAAGAAATCGGCACTTTTTGAAAAATATAGTATTCACTGATGAATCCAGTTTTTCCAGCACTTCCATTTTGAACCGGCAAAATGTTCGCATCTGGCGCAGACGCAATCGACACGCAATGGTCCAAAGAATTCAACAGGGCCGTTTTTCAGTCAATGTTTGGGCAGAGATACTCGGGAATGATTATATTGCTCCTGTGTTTCTCTCAAACCGATTGTCAAGCGTTGATTATTTGCGGTTTCTACGTCATACTCTTCTGAATCGACTGCGACGTTTGTCTCGACGTTGGTTTCGAGGAATGTCCGTAATCGAATTTTTTTATGCATGACGGTGCTCCACCGCATTTCGGCAGGCAAGTCCGCACTTTTTTACAACGAACTTTTGGAACTCGATGGAACGGTCGTAATTCTGCGCCAAACTTATGGCCCGCCCGTTCATCTGACCTGAACCCTTTGGACTTTTATTTCTAGAAAGCTCTGAAAGCCATTGTTTATGGGTCAGGCAGGGCTTTAAGGACGGCTTAGGATTTACGAGATCGCATTGAAAAGACGGTTGTTACTTTAGTACGAAATCGAGCTGTACTCTATAGAGTGCGAGATAATTTGGTGAAAAGACTCCAAGCTTGCATTAATAAAGGTGGTGGTCACGTTGAAGCTGGTAGACAAGCACAACTGCTCAGAACCGAGAGGTCAGTTCTGTTTGTTCGTAGACAGCATCAACGACGATAAAGTGAGAGGCAAGAGGAACTCACAATAATCAAGTCACCCCGAAGTGAGAGGCGAAAGGAACTCACTATAATTAAGTCACCCCAAAGGAAATCAAAATCTACCACGCCCATTTCGTTGTTCCTGGATAGCGTTAAGAGTAGATTAAGCAGATTTTACACCTATGACAATTTTATGAAATTTTTTGGCTGCTAAAAACTTCAAACGAAGATTTCTCTATGAAACATTGATTTCCGGCATATGGTCCCTTTGAGATTTTTGTTCAGCTCGACAAGTAGAATCGACTAAACCAATAAAAAAATTTAACATTGAAAATGACCTTAAAAGTTAATTTTGCGGCAGCATGTTTATGATGCAATGTTGACAATTTCGACGAGTAGAATCGACTGGCAAAAGCTTGACCAATAATTTTTCCCCACCCTGTACGATGTGTACTTTGTTGATTGTAAATCACGAGTTAATTGACTTAAATACATTACGACTTAAATACATAGTTATTTCTCAACAAAAATACGCACCATACTTTTACACATTTCTATCCAGGGGATTCCTACCGACAGAGTAGGTGCGGGAAAGGCGGCCGAAGGTCCCCCTTGTACCACCCCGTGTGTGTGTGTGTGTGTGTGTGTGTGTGTGTGTGTGCGTGTGTGTGTGTAAAATCACAGCGAAGAAGTGTCGGTTAAGTGTACTTCTCGATCATGCACACTGTCAATGTTTACTATCATTATTTTACCTTATTATTATATCATATGGAGCAAAACAATGTTCGTGACTTTCCACGCGTGACTTCGAAGCGCGTTCTACCCACACATCTCTCTCCTGCTTACATAGCAAGGACGAAGCCTCTTCCTCTGCACCCCGCCTACGCGTTTTCTGCGGGAGCGGTGGATTTGCACACAATGCAAATGAACACGGTGCATTTGCACACAGTGCTCTTGGACACGATATTTTGCGCACCGTTCATTTACACACCGTTCACTTGGACACAGTGACAAATAACTATGCGGAGGGCATCCCTCACGCGCGTGTGTATGTGTGCGTGTGCGCGCGCGCACGCGTGTATGTGAACGTGTCCGTTTCTTTTTGTGTCTAACTGAACGGTGTGCAAATGAACGGTTTTTAAAAGCATCGTATTCATTTGAACGGTGTGCAAATAAACGGTACGCAAGATATCGTGTCCAAAAACACCGTGTGCAAATGCACCGTGTTGAAGTGAATGTCACCCGTTTTCTGCACCCTATCCTCTCCCTGCTTCAAAACTAATGAAATCGAAGCAAGAAATTAAAAAAAAAAACTTTTGTGTATAATTCGGAAACTAAGACCAAGCGGCGATAACATGTATAGGGAAAAGAATAATGACCTTAACAAAATATTTAAAGGTCATTAAAATCGGTGAGAAACCGCTAATGTAAATAATTACCCTGCTAGTTTTTAAAATACTTTATTTTTAATTATTTAGATTTTAAACAATTTTTTAAATCTTTGTGTAAAAAACTAAAATAAAAATATATTTTATTAAATTGTTTTATTTCATTAATATCATACAAAAAAAATAAACACTAATATGGCAAAATATTAATTAAACATGCTCAAGAAGTACACTTAACTGACACTTCTTTGCTGGTCACACATGCAAGCACGCACGCACGGGGGCAAGGGGGGTCTATGCTCTCTCTTCCCGCACCCGCCTCGCTGGTAGGGGCGCTCTGAGTCGAAGTGAGCAAAAATACGGTGCATACTGGTAGTATTTTTCCTTGTTTATTAAAGTTTACATAAGTAAAACCTTTTTTGAGCAAAGTTCCGATTAGGTTAATTTCCGTTTTTTTTTTACACTATGTACTCTTATGTATTCTAGCGCACTGATTACAAAATAATAGTAAAAATTAGCGTAAAACTTGATTTTCATGGCGGGCACCATGAAAAAACCATAATAATTATGATTTTTTCTATTTATTTCCGTAAACAATAGGAATTTTAAAAAATATTTCAGATAAAAGTAGATTTCATCAAAATACACATTTTATCTCCCATTGATTTTTGCCATAAAAACAACACTTTTTGAGACAAACAACATTAAATGTTCAAAACTTCATATAACCCATCCAACACAAATCGAGTTTTATTAGTTAATTTTAATGTTTACCTCCAAAAAATTAAAATATTGAAGAGGATAATAAAGAGGGCGAGAGGACCTTTCCACTACACGTCGCGAACCCGTGCAGTACAAGCGTAGACGTCGTTTTGCTTTGTAAGCAAGGAGGAGTTGTGGGTGGACCTCGCTTCGCGTGGAAAGTTGCAAACCCATGATACAGGAAATGCGTGGTCCAGATGCAGGAGGATACCATGTATCATATTAGATGGATTATATGAAGTTTTGAACATTTAACGTTGTTTTTCTCAAAAACTATTATTTTTATTGTAAAAATTAATGAAACATAAAACATGTATTTCGATGAGATCTGCAACTTTTATTTAAAATATTTTTTAAAATTCCCATTATTTACGGAAATAAATTTAAAAAACTATAATTTTTATAATCTTTTAAATGGTTTTTGCCATAAAAATCTGATTTGCGCCAATTTTCATTATTATATCCGTAATCAGCGCGCCAAAATACATGAGAATACATAGTTTCAAAAAATCGGACGTCCGATCTAATCGAAACTTCAGCCCTTTTTGTATCTTATTAATACAAGTACACATAAGTACTTGTATGATTAGGATGTAAAATGAGGATGGAAAAAAGTGGTCGATTTTCGTCCCTAGTTGGCAAATGAAATTGATATATTTTCTTTTTTTTTATGGTAAAATAACGTGATATTAATTGTCTGAAAATGCAAGGAAACACGTCAACTAATTGTAAGTTCAAGTACGATAATAGTTCAAATCCGCGCTACACCGTTTTTTTTGCGAATCATCAAGTGATGATTTTTTTTCTGTGTCTAAAGTGTGATTATTGCGAAGAATCTAATTCTATTGATATTTTTTTATGGATGATAGTAATCGATTCTAGTCTTCAAATAGGAAGAGCAAATTTATGTATTTTTTAAAATAATTTTTCGTTGTAAAATTACATAAAGAAAACCATTTTATTCTAATAAAATGTGCCCTTAAAGTTCTGTTTGTTCATAATACTATCCCTAAAATATGAACATAAGATTTATTTACACCTCATACAGTATCCTGTTACAGCGCAACTTCACCAACACTAAAATATCTTAAATCTAAAATTCATGGTTGGTAATAATTACCAAGTTAATAGTAAAAGTATCATCCATATAGGGCTTCTTTTTGTATCTAGGTGTAATTGTTATTTTTAGTTACACTTTTTAAAGACTAAGTCTAGGATAAATAAAAAATAAAGCATCTTTATTAACATTTGCAGTAGGCCGCCAAGTGAAGGAGATCGAGT